>NW_004444163.1:2698690-2724915 GCF_000243295.1 Trichechus manatus latirostris | reverse complement strand
CAAAGAAAGTTAACAAACCTACTCATCAAAATAAAGAAGAAACACATAAAGTCTCAGTAAAAACAAAACCTACAAAAACAAAAGAAATTAAAAAAGAATCCACAAACAAAAGGAACTCAGCACAGGAGAGTAAGAGGAACAAAGAAAACTTCAACACCACAAAAAAAAAAAGCACTACAAAATTCAATCCCACTCCTAGGAATATATCCTAGAGAAATAAGAGCTGTCACACTAATAGACATATGCAGACCCATATTCGTTGAAGCACTGTTCACAATAGCAAAAAGATGGAAACAACCTAAATGCCCATCAACCGATGAATGGATAAACAAACTATGGTACATACACACAATGGAGTATTATACAAAGATAAAGAACAATGATGAATCTGTGAAGCATCTCATAAATTGATGAAACTGGAGGACATTATGCTGAGTGAAATAAGTCAATCACAAAAGGACAAATATTGTATGACACCTCTATTGTAAAAACTCATGTAAAAGTCTACACAAAAAAAGAAACAATCTTTGTTGGTTACGAGGGATGGGAGGAACTAAATAGATAAGTGGTAACTTTGGTGAAGGGTAAGACAGTACATGTTACTGGGGAAGCCAGCACAACTTGTACAAGGAAAGGTCATGGAAGCTCCATAGACACTTCCAAACTCCCTGAGGGACTAAACTGCTGGGCAGAGGGCTGTGGGGACAATGGTCTCAGGGAACATCTAGCTCAACTGGCATAACACAGTTTATAAAGACAATGTTCTACATTCTACCTTGGTGAGTAGCATCTGGGGTCTTTAAAGCCTGTGAGCAGCCATCTAAAATATTCCACTGGTGTCTCCCCTTCGGGAGCAAGGGAAACGAAGAGAACAAGATACAAGGAAAAGATTAGTCCAAAGGACTAATGGACCACAGCTACCACGGCCTCCACCAGACTGAGTCCAGTACAGCTAGATGGTTCCCGGCTACCACCACTGACTGCTCTGACCAGGATCACAATAGAGGATCCTGGACAGAGCTGGAAAAGGATATAGAACAGAATTCTAACTCACAAAAAAAGACCAGATTTACTGGCCTGGTAGACTGGAGAAACCTCGAGAGTATGGCCCCCGGACACTCTTTTAGCTCAGTGATGAAGCCCATCCCGAAGTTCACCGTTCAGCCGGGGATTGGACAGCCTCGTAAAACAGAACAGGATTAATGAGGCACAGCAATCCAGGGACAAGGATTAGAAGGCAGGAGGGGACAGGAAAGCTGGTGATAGGGAACGCAAGGTTGAGAAGGGACAGTGTTGACATGTCATGGGATTGTTAACCATTGTCATAGGGCAATATGTGTACTGTTAAATGTGAAACTATTTGTTCTGCAAACCTTCATCTAAGGTACAAAAAAACACGGAATTATCTATGTGAGATCAAATTGACAACAGCAACTCAAAAGTTTTGATGGGAAGCCTAGGCGGCAGTGAGTTGAAGATAATGGTGATGGAATAATTTGGAAAAGGATAGTGAGAATAGCAGCAGCACAGCTGGAAGAATGTAACTGATGTCACTGAGTTGTACATGTAGAAGCTTTCAAAATGGTGCAACTTTGGCTATGTACATTTTCACCGAAATAAAGGTCCTCAGGGTCAAGAAGGGAGAGTGTTGACACGTCGTGGGATTCTTAACCAAATGTCATAAAACAATATGTGTACTGACTGTTTAATGAGAAACTATTTGTTCTGTAATCCTTCATCTGAAGTACAATAAAAAAATTAAAAAAAAAAAAAAACAAGATGGAAGGAATATACAGAGACACTATACCAAAAAGAATTGGTCTACATTCAACCATTTCGAGAAGCAGCATATGATCAAGAACTGATGGTACTGAAGGAAGAAGTCCAAGCTGCGCTGAAGGCACTGGTGAAAAACAAGCCTCCAGGAATTGACGGAATATGAATTGAGATGTTTCAACAAACAGATGCAGTGCTGGAGGTGCTCACTTGTCTATGCCAAGAAATTTGGAAGAGAGCTACCTGGCCAACCGACTGAGAGAGATCCATATTTGTGCCCATTCCAAAGAAAGGTGAAACAATGGAATGTGGAAATTATCGAACAATATCATTAATATCACATGCAAGTAAAGTTTTGCTAAAGATAATTCAAAAACGGTTACAGCATTACATCAACAGGGAACTGCCAGAAATTCAAGCCGGATTCAGAAGAGAATGTGGAATGAGGGATATCACGGCTTATGTCAAATGATCTTGGCTGAAAGCAGAGCATACCAGAAAGATGTTTACCTGTGTTGTATTGACTATGCCAAGGCATTTGACTGTGTGGATCGTAACAAATTATGGAATTCCAGAAGACTCAACTGTGCTCACATGGAACCCGTACATAGACCAAGAAGCATTCTTTTGAGAACAGCAAGTGGATACTGCCTGGTTTAAAATCAGGAAAGGTGTGAGTCAGGGTTGTATCCTTTCACCATACTTATTCAATTTGTGTGCTGTGCAAATAATCCCAGAAGCTGGACTATATGAAGAAGAATGTGACATCAGGATTGGTGGAAGTCTCA
This sequence comes from Trichechus manatus latirostris, assembly GCF_000243295.1. Classification (NCBI taxonomy): domain Eukaryota; kingdom Metazoa; phylum Chordata; class Mammalia; order Sirenia; family Trichechidae; genus Trichechus; species Trichechus manatus. The sequence continues at coordinate 2,722,351 of NW_004444163.1, read as the reverse complement.
TTAACAACCTTCAATATGCAGATGACACAACCTGGCTTGCTAAACGTGAAGAGGACTTGAAGCACTTACTGATGAAGATCAAAGATTACGGCCTTCAGTATGGATTAGACATTAACATAACAAAAACAAAAATTCTGACAACTGGACCAATATTAACGTCATGACAAATGGAGAAAAGTTTGAAATTGTAAAGGATTAGCATTTTACTTGGATCCACAATCAATGCCCATGGAAGCAGCAGTCTAGAAATCAAACAACATATTGTACTGGGCAAATCTGCTACAAAAGATCTCTTCAAAGTGTTGAAAAACAAAGATGTCACTTTGAGGACTAAGGCGCGCCTGATCCAAGCCATGGTATTTTCAATTACCTCATATGCATGTGAAAGCTGGACAATGAATAATGAATATCGGAAAAGAGTTGATGCCTTTGAATTATGGTGTTGGCGAAGAATATTGAGTATACCATGGAAAATACCATGATCTGTCTTGGAAGAAGCACAGGCCCAGTGCTCCTTCAAAGCAAGGATGGTGAGACTTTGTCTCATGTACTTTGAACATGTTATAGGAGGGACCAGTCCTGGAGAAGGACATCATGCTTGGTTAGGTAGAAGTTCAGCAAAAAAGAGGAAGACCCTAGACGTGATGGATTGACACGGTGGTTGCAACAAGGGGCTCAAACATAGCAGTGATTGTGAGGATGATGCAGGACTGGACAGGGTTTTGTTTGGTTGTACATAGGGTCTCTGTGAATCAGAATCGACTTGACAGCATCTAACAACAACAAGAAAGAAAGTGTATGAGTATCTATGTTATATATGAATAAATGCATTCGTGTATGTGTGTGTGTGTGTTTTGTATGTATGTAAGTATGTATGGAAGATTTTCTTCTACTGTGAGCTTTGTTAAAGTTATAGGAAGTACAAAACTAGATCAGAATGCAGGCTTAATTATGGACTGTGAAGACGTACTGCTGTGACATTGAGCCAGACATTTCTGTGTTACCAAAACATTAACAATAAGTAACATTTAATGAAAAAATACCTTAACACTCACTGTAACTATGTGAGTTGAGTGTTTTATTATCCATATTTTATAGAGGTGAAACTGAGGCACAGAGAAGTAACTTGCTCAAGGTCACAAAACTGTCAGGTGGGGCAAGTGGAAGCCAAAGCCAGGTCTTTTTGATAACAAAATCTAGATACATTTTATGGTTTATCTGTAGAGAAGTAACACAAACACCTACAGTGGAAAATCAGAGGCTAGTCTGAATATTTGACTCAGTACTGTGGCATTTCAAAGAAGGTTGTATGGTCAGTTTGAGGATGAATTTTTGGAAAAAGCTCTGTAGAGTAGATTTTACCTGAATGAAACTTTGAAACACAGGTAGAATTTAGAGAGGGACAGAGGTGGGGAAATGAATGTCTTCAGAATTGGAAAAAGAAATGGTAAACAGTGCAGAAAAGAGCAAAAATATTGGCATGACTTTAACTGAGGGTTTGGAAGTAAGAATGAAATGGAGGTGTGTGCTCATATTTGCCAGTGTTGGTGCTGAACTCAGACTTAAGAGGAGGCAAAGCTTGAGCTGTATCTTAGAGCTGGCTATGATTTAGAACTGGTAAATTTTCATGGATGTATGTTCACCTGCATCCTAGAAGTGAGTTCTCAGGACAACTGGCCCAGATTTGAACCTATATTGAAACTATTTTTATAAAAATAGCCGCCAACCCATCTGTCTACTGAAAATACTAATTAAATGGCAAGCAAGAAGAAGAGAAAATCAACTCTTGCATTTTTGTAGCTTTGCTCTTCCTTGGGTTCAGATGGACTTGTATGGAATTATTCTTACTTACAGTGGAGCCACAGTCTGAGCAAAACTTGAGTCACAGTTCTATGTCTTCTTAGAGGCAGAAAACATTTTGTACACAACCAATCATCTTATGTTCTCACTGAAAAACATGTCTCACATTGTCAGCTCAGACTTTGAGACTGCCGTTATATTGACAAATTACCTTAAAGTCATTTAACCCTCATCCGTGTAATGAAAATGTATATGAATACAACTGAGGTTGTATCAGAAGTATCAGGAATAAGTTGCTATTTGGAGTAAGAAAGCACTGGAATCATTGTATTGGATGTTGGGAGTGTGGACAGGCTGAGGAGAGAATGCTGGATGGGAATGTCCCAAATTTCCAATCTCTAGGGCAAATCTTCAAAGGCCGAGTGATTAGAAATTGGTAGGCTTTGTGAATTTACTAAGATGGAGTCATATAAAACAAGTACTTCCTCAACTTGTCATCTGATAAAATTGACAAAACCCATGTTATCATGGTATCTTATACAGAAGACACTTTCTAAGCTCTTTTTACTATGCCAGGAAAGGGAAATATCAAGAAGTATAAGGGAAGGTACCAGTCTTGAAGGAGATCAGGATTTACTTTTGGAGGCTAGACCTACATCATGAAAAATTAACACAAATATATGACAAATTATAGGAAGTTCTAAACAAATCACACAGAGTCCAATGGTTCTGCAAAAATGTCTTTTCATCAGAATCAGCTGTGAACTTGTGAAAGGACAGATTATCAGGCTCTAGTCTTGGAAATTCTGATTCAGTTCATCTGAGTATGGGCATTTGCATCTGGGTTTTTTAATGAGCTCCAAGTCAGCTAAAGAACTAGTGATGTAGACAATAAGGAGAAAGGGGAAAATCACTGTGGGATGAGACGGGAAAAAAAAAGAAAAAAGAAAAAACTCCCAGCACTAAGCACAGAGGTGAAAGAGGCAAAGGTCATGTAGCTGAGGGCATATCAATGGGTGGAAAATCCAGATACAGTGGCATTTTTTAGTAGGAGGCAGTATCCATTGGATAAACGGCCTGTAGAGTAGTCCCACCTTGTCAAGGCCAACCAAAAACTGGTTGTCACTGAGTCAACTGCAACTCATGGTGACCCCATGTGTGTCAGAGTAGAAACGTGCTACATAGGGTTTTCAATGGCTGATTTTTCAGAAGTAGATTGCCAGGTCTTTCTTCCGAGGCACACTTGAAACTTCAATCTTTTGTTAGCAACACATCACATTAGTTGTTTCATCATCCAGGGACTTCCTGTGAGGGCTGTTGTTGTTAGGTGCTGTCCAGTCTGTTCTGACTCATAGCGACTCTATGTACAACAGAAAGAAACACTGCCCAGTCCTGTGCCATCCTCACGATTATTGTCATGCTTGAGCCCATTGTTGCAGCCACTGTATCAATCCATCTCTTTGAAGGTCTTCCTCTTGTTTGCTGGCCCTCTACTTTACCAAGCATGATGTCCTTCTCCAGGGACTGATCTCTCCAGATAACATGTCCAAAGCATGTGAGATGAAGTCTCACCATCCTCACTTCTAAGGAGCATTCAGTCTATACTTCCTTCAAGACAGATTTGTTCATTCTTTTAGCAGTCCATGGTATATTTCAATATTCTTTGCCAACACCATAATTCAAAGGTGTCAGTTCTTCTTAGGTCTTCCTTATTTGTTGTCCAGCTTTCACATGCATATGAAGTGATTGAAAACACCATGGTTTGGGTCAGGCACACTTTAGTCTTTAAAGTGACATCTTTGCTTTTTAACACTTTAAAGAGGTCTTTTGCAGCAGATTTGCCCAAAGCAATGTGCTGTTTAATTTCTTGACTGCTGTTTCTATGGGCGTTGATTGTGGATCCAAGTAAAATGAAATCCTTGACAACTTCAATCTTTGCTACATTTATCATGATGTTGCTTATTGATCCGGTGAGGGCAGGAATATATAAATGGTTTAGTTTCTTCAGAAAAGGGCCCTGGTGGAGAAAGTGATTGGTTAGAGATGCAAGTGTAGGGTAGAGATAGGTGAGCCTTGGATCCTCAGTTGGGCACTTTGGCTCAGGAGAAATGAAGAGGTGGTGTGGATGCTTGTGTTCTTACCTCCTCCCCGTCTGCTCAATAAAGCTAGCTGATTTCTAGCACAATACAGGGTACACTTTGAACAAAACACTAAGTTTAGACAATACACTTACCTCCCCAAAGGAGATCATTCACCCAGATGAAGTCTGACAAATGATCATGTAAAATATTGTGCTTTTAAGGAGGTCCCTTATATCTCTCAGAGAGGCAGTATAGTCCATTATGTCAGTTCCTATCCACTTGCTTCTTTCTCAGCTATTTATATTTCCATTTAGTTCAAGCTTAGGCAAAGCTCACCCAGAAAATTAAAGTTATTGGAGACTCGTTAGTTATCTTTTCTCAAACCATCTATCTTCTTCATTCCACTCACTCAGGGCCAGGCAGTTTGTCTCTTGCTTCTCACTTCCTTCTGAGCCCTCCCAATGTGAGATCCTGCTTTGATCCAATGCTTGCATTCTTGTTCTTTTGACAGTATCTTTTCCTCAGCTGGTCTTCCTCCCCATTTTTGCTCTTCTTTTAGGGGTAGATAAAGAATGGAGGAAAAGCTGACCTGTTCTGTTTTTTTCCCTCTCTTGTTTTACTTTTCTCTCTTGTGCTGTTATGTTTACATTCTGTACGCTGCACACCCCTGGCAGCCTAATCCTCCTTAAACACCACTTACAGAATCATAAGAGAGATGAAACAGAGGTATATTGACACAGAGATAAGCTGACAGTGTCTTGAAAGATAAAGAGAGAGAGTGAGAAGAGATACTGGGGAAAAAGAGGAGAAAAGGTGGGGGGTACTCAGAAAAGAATGGGAAAAGCCAGTATAATAATAATAATTACTGTATGTTGAGTACCTAATATGTGCCAGGCAGTGTGACAGCATAAGCCACTTAATCCTTACAATGCTCGTTTGAGTTTGTACTGTGTCTTCTTTTATAAAATGCTAATAATAAAACTTAGAGAGGTTAACCATAATTTTCAGGGTCATACTGCTGGTACAAGGTACAACTGGAATTCAAACTCAGTCTTTCTTTCTCCACTACCTCATGAAGAAGTAAACAGATAATTTTTTAGGTCAAGATATATTTTTAAGAGAAAGTTTCCAAGATATAATTTTTAAAAATATAGTTAATTTTATACACAGTTACCCATATATACACATAAACACAAATACACCACTCAAAAGTTATTTATTTAGTTTGATAATTCTTCCACTTTATCTCATAATCTTATAGTTGGAAGGGACCATAGGATTTCTCAAGACCAATTGTAGGAATCTGTCTATAATAATGTTAATTCTACCTCTGCTTAAGTATCTTCAGAGAAAGGTAAGTCACCATCCCAAAAGGCAATCTGTTCCATTGTTGGACAACTCAGATGTTTATGTAATTTTTCCTCCCAGGGTGCTGTGAGCACTACCTCAGAGTTGTCCAACTATTTTTACCCTCTGAAGTTATATAGAATACACCAAATACTTCTTTCTCATGACATCTCTTCATATGTGTGTGTATGTGTGTTAAGAATTTTTACATACTACACACACACAATACACCTTCTCTCTCTCTCCCCCTGAAGTACCTCTAGTCTTCGCTATTATGACTCATATGACATAGTTTTCATCTTGCTTATTGTCCTCTTGACCAACATTGGTCATAAAATTTGTTACCCACTTTTGAAAATAGACCTGAACATATGGTCAGACAAGAACAACCTAGAGCTGGACTTTTTCTTTCCTATTATTTTGTTGAGACAGCCTAGGTTACATTACCATTTTGAAAGCCAGTGACACTGTTGTATATTGTGTTTGTAGGCAACAAACAGCTATGGGTCTTCAACCTAAGTTCAGGACTTTAAATGTGTCTCTGTTAAATTTAATCTTGTTAGTTTGACTCTTGTTCTATTTTGGTAAGAACTTTCTAGATTGTTCTGCATTGTGATTCTTTCATATAATACACTGGCTCTCTTCCCTTGTTTTGTGTCATCTGTAATTTAATACATACATTTTTAATTTTGTTCACCATGTATTGTTGAGCATAATAAGTTAAATACAGTCTTACAATGCAATCTCCTTGTATCTTTTTGTATTAAATATATAATGTCTTTGTTATTTACTGTGATGGTTAAGGGTGTGTCTCGACTTGGCTATGACTCTCAGTGGTTTAGCAGTTATACTATAGTTTGGCAGGGATGTAATTATGTAATTTTGCAGTTATGTAATGATGTAATCAACTCCATGATGAGATCTGTTATAAAGCAGCCAATGAGTTGAAAGGGGAGTTTCTTTGGGGTTGTGGCCAGCCTCCAATATACAAATGAATGTTCTAGCAAGGTTCTCTCTCGGGATTCTCCATCTGGCTCATCTGACCTCTGGTTCTTGGGACTTGAGCTAGCAGTTTACCTGCCAATCTTGGGATTCATCAGCCTCTACAGCCTGTGAGCCAGCAGTCTGCTGTCTGACCTGCCAGTCTTGGATTCCTCAGCTCCTGCAGCTACTTGAGTCAGGAAAAGGCTCAAGCCTAACTCCTGACCCACAGACTTAGGACTTGTCAGCCTCTTCAACCTTGTGAAACATTTCTTTGTGATAAATCACTCTCTCTTTCTCTGTATATACACTTCACTGGTTTTGCTTCTCTAAAGAACCCAGCCTAAGACATTTGGTACTGAGACTGGTTCTAGAGAAACAAAATTGTAAAGATGAGTTTTCTAAATTGGTTCTCAAGTCTGGTTAGTCTTAAAGATGTTGATGACTCTGCTTCCAGTAGTAAAGAGAGCACTGCTAATCCATGGCATGAGGAGGCAATGGAAATATGCAAAATACCACCACCAATAGATCAAGTATTGGTGAGAGGTGAGGCTCTGGGTGATTACATGTTTGACACTTTTCTACAATTTGTCAGAATGAGAAGTACAAGGAAGCTGTCTGATTGTTCCTACTCTTTCTAGACAAAGAGGTGAAAGAAAGAGATGAGCTCATGGCTTCAGAGTCACAGCTCAAATGCCTCATAAATGACCTCAATGTTACCATTTGTGCCCTGAAAGAAAGCCTTATTTCTTGCAGTAACGGAGCTGATATTGTCAAAACCCAAACCCAGTGTCTCACCGTAACAGTAGCTGAATTACAACACCAATTGAATTCCCAATCTCAAATGGCGTATGAAGTTAAAGTGAGGGCATTGATTGGAAAGAAATGGGAGCCTGAAACTTGGGATGGGGACATATGGGCAGATAATCAGGAAGCTGGACCACTGAGCCCCTAAATTCCATTGAATCATTCTGGCCAACAGAACCAGCCCTCTCACTCCCAACTGAAGAGATTACTCCATCTTTGTTTGCTAAGCCACCCTCCCCAGTAAAACCATTAGCCCCTCCACCCCTATTAGATGAGGTTAACTGAGCTGTGTCTGAAGAGCCTTTGTCTGAGATATCACCAGGGGATGCATCTGAATCATTGCCTGGAGTATGGCCCAAGGCAGATGCCTTACAAGACACTGCTGAATGTTCTTAGAAAACATCCGCAACACCCATTTTTGCTTGTATACTGTTATGGATTGAAATATGTCCTCCCAAAAAGTGTGTCAACTTGGCTGGGCCATGATTCCCAGTATTGTGTGGTTGTCCACCATTTTGTGATCTGATGTGATTTCCCTATGTGTTGTAAATCCTAACCTCTATGCTGTTAATGAGGCAGGATTAGAGGCAGTTATGTTAATGAGACATGACTCAATCTACAGGATTAGGTTGTATCTTGAGCCAATCTCTTTTAAGATACAAAAGAAAGAAATGAGCAGAGAAGAGAAGGACCTCCTACCACCAAGAATGAAGAACCAGGAGGGGAGCATGTCCTTTAGACCCAGGGTTCCTGTGCTGAGGAACTCCTAGACTCACCCAAGGGAAGATTAATGATGAGGACTTTCCTCCAGAGCTGACGGAGAGAGAAAGCCTCCCCCTGGAGCTGACGCCCTGAATTTGAACTTCTACACTCCTAAACTGTGAGAGAATAAACTTCTATTTGTTAAAGTCATCCACTTGTGTTATTTCTGTTATGCAGCACTAGATAACTAATGCACAGACCTATAACTAGACTTAAGTCCCAGTGAGCCTCAAAATGTGAAGTACAAAGTGTGACCCAGAAGAAGGTACATTACACTCCAAGAGCACTGCTTAACTTTTATAACATGTACAAGCAGAAACCTGGGGAATACATGTGGGAATGGCTATTAAGGGTGTGGGATAATGGTGCAAGGAACATAAAGTTGGATCAGTCGGAGTTTATTGATATGAGCCCACTAAGCACAGATTCTTTGTCTATTGTTTCAGCTCCGAGAGGTTAGGAAAGGATCTAGTGGTTTATTTGGTTGGGTCCCTGAAGCATGGATTACGCGGTGACCTTCAGTAAATCAACCTGAAATGCCGGACCTGCCTTAACATGCTGTAGAAGAAGGTATCCACAGGCTTAGGGAAATTGGTATGTGAGAGTGGATTTATCAGGTTAGACCCACAAACCTACACATGGAGTGCCCAGAGAACATACCATTTAACACAACAACTGTGAGAAACAAGTTTGTGAAGGGAGGTCCAGCAACCTTGTAGACTGCTGTGGTTGCTATTTTATGTAAGTCAGATTTGACAGTGGGAACTGCCCTAACTGAGTTAAGACATCTTACAATGGGGCTGATTGGATCCCATGGTGATACGGACCAAGCAGCAGCACTCAATTGACAAAGATAAGGTTGGCGCGGTTACCATAATGAACAGCAGAGTCGAAGCAGTAATCAGAATAGTCTGAATTGTATGGAATTATGGCATTGGCTACTTAGTCATGGTGTCCCTAGTAGTGAAATAGATGGGAAATCTACTAAACATTTACTTGATCTGTACAAGTGGAGGATTTCTAGGTCAAGTGAATGGCAGTCTAACTCAAATCACTAGACCATTAATCAATTCCCAGACATGAGCCAGTTTACAGACCAACAACCCCTTGAATAAAGGGGAAGCCAGATTCCCTTGAGGAAGTTCCCAACTACACTGCCAAAAATTTGTACTGTTAATGTTTCTCCCAGCCTTTCCGAAAGGAACCTATGACCTTTTATGAGAGTGACTGTTCATTGAGGAAAAGGAAATAATCAGACTTTTGGGGAATTACTGGATACTGGCTCTGAACTGACACTAATTCTAGGAGACCCAAAACATCACTGTGGCTCACCAGTCAGAGTGGGGGCATATGCAGGTCAGGTTATTGATGGAGTCTTAGCTCAAGTTTGGCACACATTGAGTCCAGTGTGTCCCCAAACCCATCTGGTAGTAATTTCTCCAGTTCCAGAATGCATAATTGCAATAGATATACTCAGCAACTGGCAGAATCCCCACATTGGATCCCTGACAAGTGGAGTAAGGGCTATTATGGTAGGAAAAGCCAAGTGGAGGCCATTAAAACTGATCCTACCTAGGAAAACAGTAAACCAAAAGCAATACTGCATTCTTGGAGGGATTGCAGAGATTAGTGCTACCATCGAGGACTTGAAGGATGCAGGGGTTATGATTATGTTCAACTCACCTATTTGGCCTGTAGAAAAAACAAATTGGAGAATGACAGTGGATTATCGAAACTTAACCAGGTAGTGACTCCAATTGCATCTACTGTTCCAGATGTGGTTTTATTGCTTGAGCAAATTAATATGTCTCCTTGTACCTGGTATGCAGTTGCTGATCTGGCTAATGCCTTTTTCTCCATACCTGTTTTGAAGGGCTATCAGAATAGTTTGCTTTCAGCTGGCAAGGCCAGCAATACACCTTCAGTTGCCTACCTCATGCTACGTCAACTCTCCAGCCCTATGTCATAATTTACTCTGCAGGGATTTGATCACATTTTTCTTCCACAAGACCTCACACTGGTTCTTTACGTTGATGACATTATGCTAATTGGACCTAGAAAGGAAGAAGTGTCAATGACTCTGGACTTACTGGTAAAATATTTGCATGCTAAAAAAAACTCATTGCTGTTGAGTCGATTCTAACTCATTTGTGTGCTAGAGGGTAGGAAATTAATTCAACAAAAATTCAGGTGCCTCCCATCTCAGTGAAATTTTTAGGGGTCCAGTGGTGTGGGGCATGTCAAGATAGTCCTTCTAAAGTGAAGGATAAGTTATTGCATCTGGCTCTTTCCACGACTAGAAACAAGGCACAATGCCTAGTGGGCCTCTTTGGATTTTGAAGGCACCATATCCCTCATTTGAGTGTGTTACTCCAGTCTACTTTATCAGGTGACTTGAAAAGCTGCTCGTTTTGAGTGGGACCCAGAGCAAGAGAAGGCTCTGCAACAGGTTCAGGCTGCCATGAAGCTGCTCTGCAACTTGGGCAATGTGATCTTGCTGATCCAATGGTGTCTGAAGTGTCAGTGGCAGGTAGAGATGCTGTTTGGAATCTTTGGCAGGCCCCTATTGGTGAATCACAGTGCAGACCATTAGGATTTTGGAGCAAAGCCCTGCCATCCTCTGCAGATAACTACTCTCCTTTTGAGAAACAGTTTTTGGCTTATTACTGGGCCTTAATAGAGACTGAATGTTTAACCATGGCCACCAAGTCACCATGTGGCTTGAGCTTCCCAGTATAAACTGGATGTTGTCTTACCCACAGAGTCGTAAAGTCGGATGTGCACAGCAGCACTCTATCATTAAATGGAAGTTGTATACATGAAATAGGGCCTGAGCAAGACCTGATGGCATATGTAAGTTGCATGAGGAAGTGACCCAAATACCCTTAGTTTCCACTCCTGTCACATTATCTGTCCTCTCCCAGTCTACACCTATGGCCTCATGGGGTGTTCCTTACAATCAGTTGGCTGAGGAAGAGAAAACTTGTACTGGGTTTACAGACGTTTCTGTGAGATATGTAGACAACACTCAAAAGTGAACAGTTGCAGCACTAAAACTCCTTTCTGGGAACTCCCTGAAGGACAGTGGTGAAGGGAAATCCTCCCAATGGACAGTATTTCGAGCAGTGCACCTGGTTGTTCCCTTTGCTTGGAAAGAGAAATGGCCAGATGTGTGATTGTATACTGATTCATGGGCTGTGGCCAATGGTTTGGCTGGATGCTCAGAGACTTGGAAGGAACATGATTTGAGACAAGGAAGCATGGGGAAGAGGTATGTGGATAGACCTCTCTGAATGGGCCAAAGAAGTGAAGATATTTGTGCCTCATGTGAATGCTCACCAAATAGTGACCTCAGCAGAGGAGGATTTTAACAGTCAAGTGCATAGGATGGCGTGTTCTGTGGAAATCAGTTATCCTCTTTCCCCAGCCACTCCTGTCATTGCCCAATGGGCTTATAAACAAAGTGACCATGGTGGCAAGGATGGAGGTTATGCATGGGCTCAGCAACATGGACTTTCAATCACCAAGGCCTACTTGGCTGCAGCCACTGCTGAATGCCCAATCTACCAGCAGCAGAGACCAACAATGAGTCCCTAATATGGCACCATCCATCCAGGTGATCAGCCAGCAACCTGGAGTTACTTTGATAACATTGGACAACTTCCATCATGGAAAGGGTAGCATTTTGTTCTAACTAGAATAGACATGCACTCTGGATATGGATTTGCCTTCTCTGCACTCAATGCTTCTGCCAAAACTACCATCCATGGACTTACAGAATGCCTTATCCACCATCATAGTATCCCACACAGCATAACCTTGGATCAAGGGATTTACTTCACAGCAAATGAAGTGCAACAATGGGTCCATGCTCATGGAATTCACTGGTCTTACCATGTTCCCCATCATCCTGAAGCAGCTGGCTTGATAGAATGATGGAATGGCCTTCTAAAGATGCGATTATGGTGCCAGGTAGGTCGGGGCAATGTTCTCCAGGATGCTGTCTATACTCTTTACCTGCATCCAATATATGGTGCTGTTTCTCCTGTAACAAGGATTCATGAGTCCAGTTATCAAGGGGTGGAAATGGGAGTGGCACCACTCACTATTACTCCTAGACCCACTCACAAAATTTTTACTTCCTCTTCTTAAAACCCTATTTTCTTCAGGTCTAGAGGTCTTAGTTCCAAAGGGAGGAATGCTCCCACCTGGAGGCACATCACTGATTCCATTGAACTGGAAGTTTAGAATGCCATCCAGCCACTTTGAGCTCCTCATGCCTCTGGATCAACAGGCAAAGAATGGAGTTACCATATTGGCTAGTGGGATTGAACCTGATTACCAAGGAGAAATCGGATTGATATTACATAATGGAGGTAAAAAAGAGTATGTCTAGAGTACAGGAGATCCCTTAGGTCTTCTCTTAGTACTGCCATGCCCTGTGATTAAAGTCAAAGGAAAACTACAGCAACCCAATTCCGATATGACTACTAGTGGCCCAGACTCTTCAGGAATGAAAGTTTGGGTCACCCCACCAGTCAAAGGACCATGACCAGCTGAGGTATTTGCTGAGGGTAAAGGGAATACAGAATGGATGGTGGAAGAAGGTATTTCTAAATACCAGCTATGACCACATGACCAGTTGCAGAAACAAGGATTGTGGTTGTTATGAGTATTGCTTCCTGGTATGTGTGCACCAAATGTTTTTGTTTTCTTCACTTATAAAATATAAGATATAAACGGGGCTAGTGCATTTCTGGTTGTGTGCGGGTTAATTGTACCATGTTATGTGCAAATATGACTTTATAGTTATATTTATTTTGAGATTATGTATGGTTTAAGAAGATGTATACAGTTGCCTAGTTGACAAGGAATGGACAGTGATGATTAAGGTTGTGCGTCAACTTGGCTGGGCTATGATTCTCAGTGGTTTGGCAGTTATGCTATAGTTTGGCAGGAATGTAATTTTGTAATTTGTCAGTTATCTAATGATGTAATAAACTCCATGATGAGATCTGCTATGAGCAGCCAGTTAGTTGAAAGAGGAGTTTCTTTGGGGGTGTGGCCTGCCTACAGTATATAAATGAATGTTCCAGTAAGGCTCTTTCTTTGTATCCTCCATGTGGCTTGCCTGACCTCCAGTTCTTGGGACTTGAGCTAGCAGCTTACTTACTAGTCTTAGGATTCATCAGCCTTCACAGCCTGGGAGCCAGTGGCCTGCCGTCTGAATGCTGATCTTGGGTTCCTCATTACCTGCAGCTATGTGAGTCAGGAGAAGCCTCCAGCCTGACTCCTGACCCATGGACTTGGGACTTGTCAGTCTCTTCAACCATGTGAACCATTTCCTTGAGATAAATCTCTGTCTCTGTCTCTCTCTTTGTTGTTGTTGTTAGGTGGCATCGAGTTGGTTCCAACTCATAGTGAACCTATAGGACAGAGTAGAACTGCCTCATAGGGTTTCCAAGGAGCTGCTGGTGGATTTGAACTGCCAACCTGTTGATTAGCAGTCGAGTTCTTGACCAGTATACCACCACGGCTCCATTCTCTCTCTATATATACATACATACATGCATATATATATGTATACATACGTATATGTATGTATATGTACATATATATGTATGTATATATATTGATCTCTTCACTGGTTTTGCTTCTCTAGAGAACCCAGCCTAAGACACTTTCTAATTGCCATGCATGCCTTAACTCCTTGATTTAATTCAAAGCTCCTTGAGGACAGAGCAAGCATACTTTCATTATTTCTCATCACAGCTGACACAATGCTAGATTGATTGGTTTCTCTCTAAATTAACTTGTCCATCATCCTGTGCCTTCATTCATGGCCTTTTTAAAACATGTTATCTCTCGTTCATATCAATATCTTCAAATGATGGGAGCATTATGTTTCATCTGTGGCCTACACTTAAACAAATTAGGCTGATTCATTTACTGGTGAATTATTCACTATGTTAATGAATCTACTTAGCCAATGAAAGCCAATTATTTTGATTTGCTATGGTTGGTTGATAATTGTACAATGTAAATATAAATAATGGAATAAGTTTGGTGAGAGAAGAATATTAGTGAGTCCTCTAAATAATTTTTATTGAGGCCAGTACTGTGCTAAGAATTCCCAAAAATGATAGTGAAGACATGACTGTTGATTTCAAGGTGCTTACAACTATCTGCGGAGATAAGACCCTGAAGAATAAAAGAGGTGTCAAGTTGTATATTAAGATGTTGACTGATGTTTGATGCTGTCTCAAAGTCATTACATTTTTCTCTTCTACAGAGCATTTGGGGTCCCCGAGTAGTGCAAGTGGTTAACACACTCAGCTGCTAACCAAAAGGTTGGAGGTTCACATCCACCCAAGGCACCTTGGAAGAAAGGTCTAATGATCTACTTCTGAATAATCAGCTACTGAAAACTCCATAGAGTACTATTCTACTCTGACACACATGGGATCTCCATAAGTTGAAGTCGATTCAACAGCAACTTTGTTTTTTGTTTGTTTGTTCGTTTACAGAGCATTTGATAAAGGGAGAGGGGGTGCAGGTAGGGCTGAGTGCTCCAATTGTAACCGTTGGAACATAAAAAACAGTTTGAAATACACAGAAAAGCTATTCTTATAAAGTAGCTCAGAATTTTGCTTTGCAAAGATGTAGAAACTACAAATTTTCTACAAGGTAGAAATCTTTATGATGGCCAAGTAATCTTCCCCCTTCCTAGCCTCTCCTGCCCCCAACACAGTCTCATCCACTTTGTGTCTATGAGGCAGGCTCAGTGGACCACGCCTCTTACTTTTTTCACCATTGCCCAGGACACCCTGACTTTTCCATTATCTGACGTCTCTAGGAAACATGGGCTAAGCACATCTTTCATCCCTCAGTGACCACATGAAAATTACATGGAGAATCTGAGTGTGATATAGCTCTATGTAATCAGGACAAAGACCATAAGGAGGCACTACAAAATTATGAAACCTCTGTGTTCCCCAGTGTAATAAATTTTTGGCTCACTTGTTATATCCAACTCTTCACTCTTAAAGTCTTTCTTTAGGTAAATGTGGGTTTTTTTTTTTTTTTTTTTTTTTTTTTTTTGGTTATTTCTTCTTCATTCCTATCTATTATTCTAGCTCCTGGAAAATCTTAACTGGCATAACAAATGACTTTCTCTTCAACTTGTATTATTTTATCATTTTATTTAATTCTTTAAGTAATCCTTTAATAGAAGAAAACTATCTCCTCTTTTAAAGATCAGAAATCTGAAACTCAAAGAAGAGAAGACATTTTCCCAAGGTCACACAATTAATAAATGGCAGAGCCAGGGTTCAAATATACGGGCTTTCACTCCAAAACCCACCAAACCCATTGCCATCAAGTTGATTTCGACTCATAGCGACCCTATAGGATAGAGTAGAACTGCCCCACAGTTTCCAAGGAGCGACTGATGGATTCAAACTGCTGACCTTCTGCTTAGCAGCTGAGCTCTGAACCACTTTGCTACCAGGGCTCCTGGCACAGAATAGACCCCAGAATATTTTCCTTGAATTATATTGGAGATTTTAGAATCCTGAGTTGGGAGGGACCTCAGATGTTATCCAGAATCTCATTCCTGTAAGGCAGGAACCACTTGATACCCTTGCAGGGGTGGTCCAAGAGATGTTCCTTCCATCCTTTCTTGCTGTTCCCACCACCCCACATACCTCTTATGGTTGGCTTTCCATGCTGTACAAATCAGAAATCACATCTGTTTTTTTCTCTTACAAAAAATTAATATATCTTCATTGTAGAAAATTTAAAAAACCAGCTCAGTAAAAAAATAAAAGCCATGCATGATCCCACTAACAAGAGATAATCAATGCATTTCCTTCCAGTGTTTTTTAGTATACGAAAGTTTTTTAAACAAAAGATGGGATCATATTGTAAAGACTTCTATAACCACTGTTTTCACTCAACAATATACTGTAAACATCTTTTTATGTCAATGGTTATAGATGAACATCACTTTCCGTGACTCCACAGCTTTGCCTGTGTTGGATGGAAGGGTGGATAGGGCATCATTCATCAACTCCTTCTGTACAGATTAGTATTTAGATCACATCTCTCTTAAAAATTTCAAATAAACAGTTTCTTGATAATATCATACATGCAGAGATTTGCTGGCAGGAGTCTTTCATTTCTTAAGTTTAAATCTAAAGGAAGACATCATTATCTTCCCACCATTTAGTTACAGAAAGGAAGAGCTCTCATTCTGACTCAATTAGAGCCCTGAAGGTCTCACCTGGAATTCAGGCAGGAATGTCAAGAACAGGGATAATAACCATGAAAAAGACCTTTTCCTTCCATACCCAGCCTCAGTTGTATGGGCCCTGTGTGGATGAGCCTGATCCTCTCTGTCACCCTGGGTGGTACAACTGGTTAATGTGCTCAGTTTCTAACAGAAAGGTTGGAGGTTTGAGTCCACCCAGGAGAAGAAAATCGATTTAGACTTCCGAGGAGCAAGAACAATAGTAGGAATGAACAATAGATAGGAATGAAGAATAAAATAGACAAGAAAAACATCCTCACCTAAAGAGGGACTTGAAGAGTTCACTTCAGAAGAAAGGCCAGGTGATTTACCTCCAATAAACCAGCCATTGAAAACCCTATGGAGCACAATTCTACTCTGATGCACGTGGGATCACCATGAGTCGGAGTCAACTTAATGTAACTGGTTTGGTTTTTTTAAGGCATAAGAAGGCTGGCAAAAGGCACAACACTGAAGAGCTGGAGGATCTAAATCTTAGATCTCTTCCATCCACCCTCCTACTACTCACTCACCCTCTCACTACTGCCACACCTCCTATGACAGGTCCCAAGAGAGCAAGTCCAGGCCTGGGCTTGGGAATCACCTCTCCCAAAAACCTCTATGAGATCCATCCTTTCAGTGTCTTTTCAAGACCCTTGAACATCCTGTGAAGCAAAGTCGATTCCATTTTACATGCAGATAAACTGAGGCTTAGAGAAAATCCTTAAAATCCCAATGTCACATTGGGAGTTAAATGTTCCATCACAATGAGAACTCTGAACTCTAGGCTCTTTAATGGGTATTGCCTCCCTCCTCCTCATTCTCCCCTGCTCCACACCCCACCTGATTGGAGCTGTGTGCCGGGATGTTGTCACAGTTTACGTGTTGGCCTGTGGCCCAGATAGTACAGACGTTGATTGGCCTTGCAGTTTTTGAACTGATAGCCTTGGGATGAGATGACCCTGTCCATCTAGTTGATATTCCTAGAAGTCCTTGTAGAAAATAATTATGGCAGCCTGTCCTCAGGTAGCTGCATTGATGTCTTCAGACAGCCTTGAGTGGGACAGACTCTGTATTTCTGGGAGTTAATGCAGCTTGAAGGGCAGGGCCAGGTAGCCTCTTGGGATGGGAGCAGGGCTTGTCCTTATTATTGCTAGAGGACGAGTAGGGAGTTCTTGTTCTCATCTGATCTCCTTCCATTGGGCCCTGTGGTAGCTGTAATTCAGTGGCTTTGTAGTCTGTCCCAGAAAGTTCTGGACTGAGGTGTTTCCCAAGAGGATCCAGTCTTTTACCATCTGGGCCAGACTTTAGAGGCCAGAGAAAAATCCCTGACTGAAATAGGCTCCTTCACTCTGATTCTAGCATGGGCACAGGACCTGATGGACTTCTATCCATGGACCTCATGGATAAAGGCAGGCTTTGTCACGGTTGTGGTCTTGTACAAATGCTGGAGTTGGAACATGCGGAGGTCAGCTCCCAGAACTTCCTTGTGATTGCCCATTGAAGAGAAGTTAAAGAAAATGTGGGTTGTTGACATCTCCTTTTCCTCAAAACATTGAAGGATATTGGCTGTGAAGGTCTTGGGGTTATTGGTGATCTTTTTGGGATGGACCCTAAAGAAGTAGTTCATCATGAAGGTGGGTGGGCAGCAGGATGGGTCTTGCATGGGAAAGCTCCTTCACTGTGAACAGGTGTTCCATATCCTGCACCAGGCCACAGAGCCGGAGGGTCAGGTCACTCCAGGGTCTCATAGTGAGAAGCATGGAAGCCAGCTCAGCATTGGCCTTATCTTATTTGGGAAAACATGCTTTTGCACAGAGTGCAGAAATAAATGAATAAATGAAAAACTAAAGGATTGAATGAATCTTATCCTTGCCCAGAAAATAAGCCCTTTCTTATAACAACTTCAGTAAAGAGTTCTAAGACTTTCTGTTATTACAAGATTCTCTGATATTCCCTCTTACTTTTTATGATCACAAAGGGAAGGAGGGATTATTGAATCACAAAATACTATGGAAATTTAGAGCAGGGAAAAATGATTATGTCAAGACTTCGAAATGATGTGGAACTTAAAGATTTTACGTGCAAGACAGATTGAGGGAAGTTATTCCAGGCAGGAAGGACAGCAAAAACCAAGGTGTGGAGGTGAGGAAGAACACATTAGTGTGAAAGATAGAAGACAAACTTGACTAAAGTGCTTAGTGGTGTTGGAAACCATGAGAGAAAAGATCATCTAGGGGATGCTGTTGGTTGATGGAAGATTTTCAAAATTATGTTCGTCTCATATGTCATTATCTTTAATGACTCACCTGACCTGATATAGAACAGACACTTGGCAAATGTTTATTGAGTGAGTGAATGGATAAATGAATAGATTTAATAGAAGAGAAAGTGTTCAAGTTGACGTCAGTGGGTCTGAAAGGATGGTGATTCTATTGATAGAAATTTAGACATGGTAAGTTAGAGATAATGGTAGAATCTCCAGATAGAAATTTCCCATAGGAAGCGATTTGGATTTAAATAAAGAAGTTATACCTAGACATGGAGATTTGTGAGTAATAATTACAAAGGTAATTGAAACCATGAGTCTGGATGAGTTCTTGAGGGTAGTTAATGTAAAGGCTGAAAAGCAGAAGCTAAGGACTGAGAAAGAGTCCATGGGTGGCACAAACGGTTAAGTGTCCGATTACTAGCGGAAAGATTGGTTCTTCCAACCCACCCAGAGGCACCTCAGGAGACAAACATGGTGATCTGCTCTGAAAAATTTATGGAGCAGTTCTACTCTGCACACATGGGATGGCCATGAGATCAACTTGATGACAACTCACAAGGACTGAGAAGTGAGGTTCCATCTTAGGCAGTGGTGAAGAAAAAAGATAGAAGAGAAACAATAGAGTTTAGAGAACAAGGAAATTAATGCCAAAGACTCAAGATAGAGAAATATATTTAAAGTAGTGATAAGACGGAAGGGAGAGCGTGGGACAAGGTGGAAAAGCTCAGAGACTGAGTAGGTTGAAGAGGGTGTGGGCCAGTTCCTCAGACCATGAGGGACCACAGTAATGGAAGGTGGAGGCAGTGTTGGGGTCTGACTAGTGAATGTACCACTGGCAAACCACCAGGATGCAGGAAGAGGACAGGACATTGGGAGCTGAGGCCAAGGAGATTTCTGTGACTGTAGGAGGCATCTGCAAAGCTGAAGTTTGAAGCCCAAGGATGACCAGGCCTTATCATTTCACACTTAGCAGCTCTTCCAAGCTGAATCTTCCTCAACTCTAAAGTAAGTAGCAAAGTAAATTCAGAGGGAACTCTAGACACCTTCTGGAAAGTAAATCACTAAAAAACAATAAAAATGTAAAAGAAAAGGAAGTCAGTATCTCTGTTGGATCAATGACTATAAAATCCCTGAAAGATTTCTGAAAGCTTTTGGTTATCTATTGTCCATTTTCCTGTGATGGTGTTCATTTGGGGCAAAAGTAGGAATGAAGGGAGCCAAGGAGATTGTGCCTCACTCTACTGCCAGCCTGAGAGGGGAAAGAACTCTGAGAATAGGTGGTGTGTTTCAAAAAAGGGAGGGAAAAGACAGCTAATCTCTCAGGCCTGCATGGAAGAAAGGAAGAATGTGTAGCAAGCAGTTTAAAATCTAAAAACTTGCCTGAAGGCATAGCCATCTGCCCTTGCATATGAGACCAGTGTTTAAGCCAATGTGGATTTACAGCCATGATTAACCGCAAGGCTGTGGAGTGCTGTAGTCCTGGAGTCAAATTCTGCCTCTTCCACTTACCAGCTGTGCCCTCCTGGACAAATTATTTAATTCTCACTTTCTTAGCTATAAATAGCAACAGCAGCAACAACAATAATAAAAACCTTCTTCTTTGAATTTTTGTGAGAATTTAAAAAATAATGTGCCTAGTACAGGAAGTAACATTCAATAAATGGTAGGTTTTAGAAAAGTAGGTTCTTAATGGAGACATATTAACTCTTTGGATCCCAACGGTCCTATTGGGTAAATTGTAGCTCCAGCATCCACTTACCTAAGTCCCAGGACTAAGGTCTGCTAAACAGACCCTGGGCAGTAGAATATTCTCCCTGCCAGGCCATCAGAAGGGTATGTCAGTTGTTTTCCAGGATGGTAGGCAATCTATGGGGTGCCATTTAAAGCCAAGAAACTCAAATGAGACCCAAAGGAGAGAAATCTGCTAATGAGCCCATCAAGATAAAGAGGTAAGACTGTCAGGTTCTGACCATCTGTCTTGTTCTGGCAGCTTGTGCTGTCCAGATCCCACCCCCTACGCCTCATTCAAAACTTGCCAATGCCATTGATTTGTATTAATCTGATTGAGCGTTCATTATCCCAAGTACCAACCTGTCACTGTTTGCTTAGCTTGCAGGAAATCAGAGCTACACAAAAATCAATGTGTGAAATCTTTGTATCAACATATAAGAAATAAAAAAGGTTTATGCTGGCAGAAGCAAGTTTTTAGACAGATTAAAACTGAAGAATTGGCATGATCCACAATGAAGGCAATGATGAGGTGTGGTGAAATGTCAAAGGTTTTGAAAACGGCACGTGAGGAAATAAATGCACTGCTATCAGGGTGAAAAAGGAAACAGAGAGGCTTGTTAATAGTAAAGGGCATTCAGGTTTGCAAGAGTGTGATGACTTTTTCTAGAATACTGACTTGCATTCAGTAGGCATTATGTTACTACCCTAGGAACCAATAAGAAAAGACAAGGGGTTAAGTACTGGAGCAAGGTCAAGGAGTACAGTGGCAGTGCCAGGGCAGAATAGAGGAGCCTGAACATCCACTTCCCCCTATCACTGAACCTTCTCATGCTCAGGGATAGAGATGCTCACTTCTTGTCTTCCACACAAGGTCCCCATCCAAAAAACTCTAGAGAGAATTCTTCCCATTCAAACAATTGCAAGCAAGAATTCTAAAGCTGACTGATTAGAGCAGACATCTGCACGTTTTACACAACTCACTCTGTGTTTTTCACATCAACTTGCAAGACACTCATGCATGGGGTGAAATCTTAGTTTTGATTGAAAGAGCACCTTTAATAAGAGTGATAATTAACTTACTACAGAAGAAAAACCTTCTATTTATGACATGTACTACATAGTATGTGTATGCATAGCACCATTAAAAAAAATAGTTGCCGTGGAGTCAATTCTGTCCATGCCGACTCCATGCGTCAGAGAAGAACTGTGCCCCATAGGGTTTTCAGTGGCTGATTTTTCAAAAGTAGAGTACCAGATCTTTCTTCCAAGGTGCCTATAGGTGGACTCAAACCTCCAACCTTTCAGTTAGGAGCTGAGTACATTAACCATTTGCACCACCCAGAGACTCCAATAGCGCCACAACACTCCATAATCTGTGACAAATTTTTCTTTTACGTTTGGTTCCCTGTGTCTCACAGCATACTTGTGGACCATCTGCCTTCAACACCAGTGAGTTCTGTATGCTTCAGGAATGTTAAATCTTTTCGTTTTTTAAGTAGTAGCCAAGAAAGGTAAATATGCTGCTGTTGAAAGAAAAAGAATCCACTCCAAACAATTAAAAAATATTAATATCGAGTTCCAGCAAAATGGCCCTCTAGGCAGAAGCACCACGCCGTGCCTCCACAGTAAAGATCCGAAAAACTAAGCCGAACAGAGAATACAGCAATCCTGAAACCCTAAACCATCAAATGAAGAGATAAAGAACTCAGCCAAGCACCAAATGGAGTGAGAAAACTGACAGAGAACAGAGAGTGAGGAGAGATTCATGCAGAGGTCCCCTACCAGCTAACGCAGTGCGGATCCGCCATCTTGGACTCCTATTGGAGACCAGCAAACAGGGGGTACGAGAAAGCAGCTTCACGGAGCTTCCAGGGGGAGAAAAAGCAACTGGTAATTTGTGATATACACTTTCCCACTCCCCAAATTCTTCACCCCGACTCGGCCTCCTCTGCTTCCCGCGGCCACAGTCTCTTGACCAGGAAACACTGGCTGCTTGGATTCCACACACCCAAAAGGGCTGGCTCTCTGAGTGTCATTTGTTGGCTGCTGGTGTTGCTTTCTTTGGCTTCTTTTGATTTCTTCCTTACCTCTCACCACCTCCCCCTCCTTTCACTCAAATACGTGGCTCCATGCTCCATATTTGCTTCTTCCTGAGGGGCGGCAGAGCTCTGGTAATTTGTGATATATGCTTTCACACTCCCTACCCTTCTTCACCCACACTCAGACACTCTGCTTCCCATGGACACAGTCTCTTGTTTTGTTCGTTTCTTTGGTGTGAATTGTTTGTTTGTTTTCTTTTCCTTTTCTTGAGTTGAGAGCCCTTTCTGGCCAGGTGGTGCTGCATGGCAAGGAGACTTCCCCCTCGGCCTCCACAGACGTGCAGAGGGATCCCTGAGAGCTTTTCTTTTCTCGTTGGTTTTTTTTTTTTCTGTGTTTTTGGGGGCCTTTCTTGTTCTTTTTTTTTTTTTAAATTTGTTTTGTTCTCTTCTCCCTCTTTTTCCCTTTTTGTCGTTCTTCATTGCTCAGTTTCTCGTCTCTCTATATCTTCCGTCTCTTTCTGTTCCCTGAATACCTGGTTGTGTGTATCTCTATGCCTCCTAGCCGGGCTGTACTGCAACACCTGAAAGCGACTTCCCCAGACCTCATAGCTGCATCAGTGGGATCCCTGGGAACTTTGTGGTTCTTTAACCTTTCCGGTTTTTATTTATTCATTCTTTGCTTTGCTTTTCTTCCTCTTCCCCTTTCTGTTTTTCTCCATTTCATAGTCTCTCGTCTCTCCACTCCAATGGCAATCTCCCCTAGTATTCTTTTTTGTTTGTTTGTATGTTTTTTGGCTCCTGTTCCTCTCTCCTCTCTCCCATATCCATCTTAGCTCCACGCATAATAATCTCCCCACTGCATCCTGCCTACCTGCACCGTGTGCTTGACATCACACCACCAAGCAGCATAGGCACGGCCTACTGGAACCTGTCCTGCACTGATTACCGATGCACTCTGGTGGCTGTAGTAAATGCCACAAACTACCCGTCCCAGTAACTCCTCATCAGCTAGACCTGCCCTGCTGCACCATATCTGAGGGACTGACCCTGCCAATTGGAGAAGGAAGCGAAAAGTATTGTACCCACAGACGAGCAAACAACAAAGAACACACACTCCGCCTGCTCAGACATATTCAAATTTTTTTTTTAAAAAAAGATGAAACAAATCTACAATCAGTAAATGAGAAAAATAACTACTGAATGCCCTGAAGGCAGCAGACAATATCAAAACACTTACAAAAACAGGACAGAATGGTTCCAGTAGGCGTCCAAAATAAAACACCAGATGACTCTCCAGCGGAAGAAAATGCACTAGAATTACCTGATAGGGAATTCAAATCTCTAATACTCAGAATTCTCCAAGAGCTAAGGCAAAAAGCTGAAAAACATGAGGAAAAAATAGAGAAATTCATGGAAAATACTAACAAAAAATTGCAAGAATTCAGGAGAATAATGCAGGAACAAAATACCAAAATAAATTCACAACTAGAAATTATACAAAGACAACAATTAGAAATCAAAAAGATAAACAACAAGATTTCAGAAATGGAC
>NW_004444163.1:2694053-2698590 GCF_000243295.1 Trichechus manatus latirostris | reverse complement strand
AGTCAATGTCACTGAACTGTGCATGTAGAAATTTTTGAAATGGTGAATCTTTGGCTATGTGTATTTTCACCAAAAAAAAGGTTGAGAAGTTAGAGGGTTGACATGTTGTGGGATTGTTAACGGAAGTCATAAAACAATATGTGTACTACTGTTTCATGAAAAACTATTTGTTCTGTAAGCCTTCACCTGAAGTACAATAAAAAAATAAAAAATAAATAAAAATTAATATCATATGTGTGCCAAAACCAAAGAGAAATCTTTTTTTGCAAAGATGGAAGATGATGTACGGAAAGAAAATGAGCATTGGAATCATACTTGAGTTTGAATCTTGTCTCTATCGTTTATTGGTATGGCACTTTTATCAATATTCTAGACCTTTTTCTGATCCTGTGAAATGGGATAAGAACATTTATCTTGTAGAAGTTTTATGAGGATTAGGTAAGAAAAAGAATGCTAACGGTCTAACATCTTTTTTTTTTTTTAATGTAGTAAAATAATACATAACAAAGCATTTGCCTTTTCAACCACTTTTAGGCATACGATTTAGTGAATTCAGTTATGTTCACCATATTATGCAACCATCACCACTATCTGTTTTCAAACTTTGTCATCACCCTCCATACTCAGTGCCCCTTAAGCAATAACTTTCCCATTCTCCTCTCCCACTTGTCTCTGGTTACCACTAATAACCTTTGTATCCGTGCATTTGCCTGTCCTAAATAGTTCAGGTAAGTGGGATCATACAATATTTATTCCTTTCTGACTGACTTATTTCACTCAGCATAGTATTTTCAAGGTTCAGCCATTTAGTAGCATGTGTCAGAACTTTATTTCTCTTTATGGGTGAGTAATATTCCATTGCATGTATGTACCACGTTTTATTTATCCATTCATCTCTTGGTGGACACTTACATTGTTTTCACCTTTTGGCTATTGTGAATAGCGCTATAATGAATGTTGGTGTACAAGTAACTTTTTGTGTTTCTGCTTTCAAGTCGTTTGTGTATATACCTAGGCGTGGAATTGCTGGATTGTGTGGTAATTCTATATTTAACTTTTTGAGGAACTGCCAAACTGTTTTCCACAGAGCTGCACCATTTTACAATCTCATCAACAATGGATAAGGATTCCAATTTCTGCACATCTTTGCCAACACTCGTTGTTTTCCATTTTCTGATAATAACAATCCAAGTGGGCTTGAAGTAGTATTTCATTGTGGCGTTCATTTGCTTTTGCCGTACTGTGGTGGCTTGTGTGTTACTATGACGCTGGAAGCTATGCCACCAGTATTTCAGATACCAGTAGGGTCCGCATGGTGGACAGGTTTCATTGGCGCTTCCAGACTAAGATAGACTAGGAGGAAAGACCTAACAATCTACTTCCAAAAGTTAGCCAGTGTAAATCCTATGAATAACAACAGAATATTGTCCAGTATAGTGCTTGAAGATGAGCCCTCTAGGTTGGAAGGCACTCAGAATACATACTGGCAGTAACAATGGACTTGAGCATACCAATAATTGTGAAGATGATGCAGAACTGGACAACACTTTGTTCTGTACTACATGGGATCACCATGAGTCAGAGCCAACTCGACAGCAACTAACAACAATAACAATGACTAATGACTAATATTTAGTATCTTTTCATGTGCTTATTGGCCATTCGTATATTTTCTTTGGTGAAATGCCAATTCAAATCCTTTGACTATTTTCTGATTGGGTTGTTTATCTTTTGTTGTTGAATTGTAGGACTTCTTTATGTATTCTGGATATTAAACCCTTAACAGATACATGATTTCCACGTTTTCTTCCATTCTGTAGGTTGTCTCTTCACCTTGTTTATAAAGTCATTTGATGCACAAAAGTTTTTAATTTTGATGAAGTCCAATTTATCTTTTTTTGTCTTTTGTTGCTTGTGCTTTTGGTGTTGCTTAGAGTCATATCTAAGAATCAACGGTTGAAAACGTTATACTAAAATGCGGCAGACTCATAATGCAGTTTTGTTTCTACTGGATCATTCATCATTATGGATGATTAGCTGCATCTCCACCCCTATTCATTAGGGTGTATACTGTAGAAATGCTATGACCAGTACTTTACTATTTGGTTATAAATAGATACACAAATATTTCCCAATCCTAAAATTTTTATCCTTCAGGGCAATGGAGATACAATCAAGTAAGGTGACCTTTGTTACCATTTGACCAGGATTCATCAGTATGTGTATTGGTTGATAGACCAGTGAATCTCTCTTCCATTGACCCTTTTTTGATCTGGTGTATATTTCTGCATAACAAACCACCCCAAAACTAAGTAAATTAAAAGAATAGCAATTATTTAATTTGTTCATAAATTTGAAATTTGAGCAGGGTTTGGCAGGGAAGGCTTTTCTTTGCTCCATATGGCATCACCAGAAGCAGTTCAACTGAGGGCTGAATCAGGATCTACTTCCAAGATGACTCACTCATATGACTGATAAGCTGGTGTTCTCTTTTGGCTGGGAGCTCAGCTGGGGTTGAAAGCTAGGTGTCTCAGTTCCTCTTCACGTGGACCTCTTTGTGTGGCCTGGTCTTTATCACAACATGATAGCTGGCTTCCAAGGGCAAAAAACCTGAAAGAGAGAACCAGTTGGAAGCGATATCATTTTTTAATGACATAGCCTTGGAAGTCACATAGCATCACTTCTGTTGTGCTCTATTATTTGAGGCAGTCACAAGGGCCTGCGAGGTTCAAGCGGATGAGATACAGACTCTACCTCTTGATGAATGATTGTCAGGGTTCTGAAAGAGTGCACAGGATGGGAAATATTGTTATGTCCATTTTTGGAAAGTATGGTCTTTCATACCTTCTTTTCTGGTCTTTGAATTACCATTCTGGCAAATCTTTATTACTAACTTGCCAGGACCGGGACCCATTTCTTCCCTTCTATTTACTTTTCCATTGGGACGCTCCCTATTCCCTTCTATTCTGCATTTCACTCTCAGAGTAGGAAGGAAAATTCTCATTAATCCCCCCTCCCATTCTAAAACCTTCTTTGACTTCCCATTACCTATGGAATAAGCTTCAAACATCTTAACATGGCACTCAGTGATTTCATGTATTTCATGATCTGAAGCCAATTTTGTAGCCCTAGCTCATTCCAGTTTAATACAGACACCCTAATGTCTCAATGAAATTAGACTATATTTCATTTCCCTAAGGCAACTTTGTGAGGTAGAAAGAGGGTGGATAGACTTCATGGACTTTGGAGTTAGTCAGACCTGGGTTCAAATCCCACCCCTGCCACTAGGTTGGTGCTTAGCATTTCTGAATCTCAGCGGTTTCATTTGTATAATGAGCTTAATAATTATTGTTATTGTTGTGTGTCCTTGAGTGGATTCTGACTCATAGTAACCTTATAGGACAGAGTAGAACTGCCCTGTAGGGGTTCCTGGGCTGAAGTTTTTATGGGAGCAGATCTTTGCTCCCACCGAGTGGCTGGAGCTGTCAAATCGCTGACTTTTAGGTTAGCAGCCAAGTGCTTAACGATTGTGCTACCAGGGATCCTTTAATAATTCTTACCTTGCAGGATTGTTGTGAGGATAAAATAAAACAATGTATATAAAAAGTGATTGGCACATAATAGAACTTTAAATGAATGTGATTTTCTTTGCCCCTCTCCACTTTCCCCTCACATATCTAATTTAAGCACCTGGGTTCCCCAGACCTGATGCTTCCCTCTCAGCCCTCAGGATTTCCAGTCCACACAAGAGCAACAAGCAGGGCAGC
The DNA here is from genome assembly GCF_000243295.1 of Trichechus manatus latirostris. Taxonomy (NCBI): domain Eukaryota; kingdom Metazoa; phylum Chordata; class Mammalia; order Sirenia; family Trichechidae; genus Trichechus; species Trichechus manatus. The sequence continues at coordinate 2,694,823 of NW_004444163.1, read as the reverse complement.
TTGGCGTGAAACGGCCTGGCTTCATCTCACTAGCCACAGAAACCCACATTGTGAGTTGGCAGCACCAACACACAGCATGGACTTCCCACAATCCTTTAGCTGGGGGCAACTTAAATGGCTGGTCCATACACAGACAAAAAAATGCATCCTGATTTACATGCCTCTGGAAATAGTTGTGGTGGTGTGGTTCGTACTCCACAAATCCGCACTGGACTGGCCAGATGTCTAAAGCAGTGTCTCCATAATCCCTATGAGCATCCAGTAATTTCCCTCTTGATCTTCTCACTCATAGGGGCCTGTTTATAAGTCTCCAATCAATTAGAGCATATTTTGGTTACTCCTAACATGTTGCCTAATCAGTTCTCTTATTAATTCAGTTAGATGTATACCTCTCAAATTAGATATCCATTTAGTAGATGATTTACTTAACCAATCAATAGGAAAGTTCCAAGAATTGCAATTTCCCTATTTCCAATAATTTGTAGAGTCTTAGAAAGGCCATCTCTTTCATCTGTATCAAAGTCAGCAGATCTATGACAAGCAAGCCAAGTTATTAGATGTAAGCTTTTAAGAAGTTACCCACACTAAGAATAGCTCAACATTATGGCACACTCAGTTTTTTTTTTTTTTTTTAATATTTTATTGTACTTCAGGTGAAGGCTTACAGAACAAATAGTTTCTCATGTAACAGTAGCACACATGCTGTTTTATGACATTGGTTAACAACCCCACAACATTTTAACCCTCTAAATTCTCAACTTTTTTTTTTT
>NW_004444163.1:2627204-2681702 GCF_000243295.1 Trichechus manatus latirostris | reverse complement strand
CATTTGATGTTCTAGGGTTTCAGGATTGTTGATTCTCTGTTTGGCTTAGTTTTTCAGATCTTTGCTGTGGAGGGACGGCGTGGTGCTTCTGCCTAGAGCGCCATCTTGCCGGACTCCCTCAGTTTTTTTAATGGAGTTATACTGAATCTATTCTTCAGTCTAGGATAGAATTTGCTTTTATGCTGGCATCTCCTAGTGTATCCGTAGGCTATCTGTCCGCAGCTTCTCCTATGACATACTGCTATTTTACTGTTCCACAGTGTAATTTAAAGTCTGAAAGTCGATGGAGACAGATGGCTTGGGTACTCACATTCAAATATTAAAGTATCTATGCCAGTGGGAAAATAAGAAACAAAAGAAAAAAGATGCTGTTGAGTCAACTCCAATTATGGCAACCTCATGTGTGTCAGAGTACAACTGTGCGCCATAGGATTTTCAATGGCAGATTTTTTGGAAGCCAATCACCAAGGCTTTCTTCTGAGGTACCTGTGGGTGGTCCTGAACTGCCAACCTTTAGGGTAGCAGCCAAGAACATTAACCATTTGCACCACCCAGGAAATACAATGGGAGGAAGAGGGCGAAGAAATAATACCTTCTCTTGTCTTCTTCCTCAAACCGTAATCCTGCTTTCAAGTTCCGATTGCACTTTTACTTCTCCACGAAACCTTTCCTAATTTAACTCCATTCATTCTCATTGCTCTATTCACCCCATAATATGAATAGTAACTATTTAAACATTTACTTAGTTTTTCCTATCTGTCAGATCCTGTGCTAAGCACTTTGTATTAATTATCTCATTTACTCCTCAAAATAACCTTGTAAAAAAGGTATTATTACCCTCATTTCATACATAATGAAAATGAAGGTCAGAAGTGAGTTACCTTGTCCAATGTAAACTAGCATGTGCTAGACCTGGGGCTAGGACTCAGGTCTGTCAGCCCCAAAGCCTCCCCTTGACCACGCCCGCAATACTGCCTCCACCCACAAGCTTCCCGCTGTACTCCCACCCACCTCACAACCCATTCCACAGTCCTTTACATTTGTTCATAGTTTTGGATGACTCTTTATGCCCATTTCCTTGTGTATCTGCCTCTCTTGCTAGACAAGAATTGTGAAGACAGGAAATACATGGACCTGTGGTTCAAAGCTTTATTGACTCCCCAGGAAGCAACTCTGGTGTAGTGGAAAGAGCATTGAACTTGACATTCATGATTTGAGGGCCATGTTGTGGCTTCCCCTCTTCTCATCTGTGCAAACTTTGGTTGAGCCAATCTTGCTGAAACAATTTCCTCATCTTTAAAATGATTGCTATAATACCTATAATGGAACTTATGTATGCAGATATGATAAGTAAAGAACTAATGAATGTGTTGTTGTTGTTAGGTGCCATTGAGTCAGCTCTGACTCATAGAGATCTCATGTATAACAGAATGAATAGTTGCCCAGTCTTATGCCATCCTCACAATAGATGGTATGTTTTAGCCCATTGTTGCATCCGTTGTGTCAATCCATCTCATTGAGAGTCTTCCTCTTTTTCATTGACCCTCTACTTTAAAGTGTTAAAACACATATATGTCAGTTTGAGGGCTAAGGCGTGCCTGACCCAAGCCATGGTATTTTCAATCACCTCATAAACTTGCAAATTATGGATAACATTGCAAAGAGTGGGAATCCCAGAACACTTAATTGTGCTCATGAGGAACCTGTACATAGATCAAGAGGCAGTCATCCAAAGAGAACAAGGTGATACTGTGTAGTTTAAAGTCAGGAAAGGTATGAGTCAGGGTTATATCCTTCCACCATACTTATTCAATCTGTATGCTGGGCAAATAATCCGAGAAGTTGGACTATATGAAGAAGAATGAGGCATTGGGATTGCAGGAAGACTCATTAACAAACTGCGTTATGCAGATGACATAACCTTGCTTGCTGAAGTGAAGAGGTCTTGGAGCACTTACTGATTAAGATCAAAGACCACAGACTTCAGTATGGATTACATCTCAACATAAAGAAAACAAAAATTCTCACAACTGGACCAATAAGCAACATCATGATCAATGGAGAAGAGACTGAAGTTGTCAAGGATTTCATTTTACTTGGATCCACAATCAACACCTACAGAAGCAGCACTCAAGAAATCAAATGGCACATTGCATTGGGCAAATCTTCTGCAAAAGATCTCTTTAAGTGTTGCAAAACAAAGATGGCACTTTGAGGACTAAGGTACACCTGATCCAAGCCATGGTATTTTCAATCATCTCATATGCTTGCGAAAGCTGGATAATGAATACCGAATATTGATGAAGAATTGATGCCTTTGAATTATGGTGTTGGAGAAGAATATTGAATATACCATGGACTGCCAAAAGAATGAACAAATCTGCCTTGGAAGAAATACAGCCAGAATGCTCCTTAGAAGCAAGGATGGCACAACTATGTGTCACATTCTTTGGACATGTTATCAAGAAGGGTCAGTCCCTGGAGAAGGACATCATGCTTGGTAAAGTAGAGGGTCAGAGAAAAAGAGAATAACTCTCAATGAGATGAACTGACACAGTGGCTACAACAAAGGGCCCAAATATAGCAACGATTGTGAGAATGGTGTAAGTCCAGGCAATATTTCATTGTGTTGAATATAGGGTCCCTATGAGTTGGAACGGACTCAATGGCACCTAACTACAACTGCACAGCTACTACTTTACCAAGCATGATGTCCTTCTCCAGGGATTGGTCCTTCCTGATAACATGTCCAAAGTAAGCGAGATGAAGTTTCCCCATCCTCTCTTCTAAGAAGCATTCTGGCTGTATTTCCTCCAGACATTCTTTTTTATCATCTCTCAAAACCCCTCACAGAGACTTTTGTTTTTAGAGAGTGATAAGGCACTTGTAATAATTCTATGGTCCTGTAGGAGTGTATCAACTGGTAAAATCTGGTCAATTTCAACAGAGCCTCAAATAAGTACCTGGTGTGGCAGCAGAATGACTCCTCCAGGAACTTGAGGTAAGGCCTGTGTTCCTGCTGGGTGGTGGGAGGCCGATCAACAAATTCTCACAGCCATTTCCTCCCCTGAACAATGGGGGTGTGGAATGGGGTGACTGGCAGGGTGCCCAGCAGCTGTTCTTCATGTCCTTGGAGGATAGCAATGGTCTCACATTGCAGGGAGAGAGATTTAAGTTAAGCCTGAGGAAGTATTTCCTGAGTATAGGCACTGTGAGACTCTGGAATGCAAGGGTAAGAGAGGCTGGAATATCCTTCTTTGGAAATGTTGAAAAAGGAAGAACAAAAACAAATCTATTTGAATGTTATGTTGCCTGGAGGCAGAAGAATGGATTAGTTTCTTTCAGACCAAGGAGCTAATATTGAGAAAAGAGATCTACTTCTTGTCTTGTCTCACCTTGCATAGTAGAAAATTTCTTTTCAAACCTTGCAAGAAGTGACACATGTACACCCTACCCTTACAGCAAACCCTTCCCCAAACATCTGATCCAGCTCTTTGTCAACTTTGTTCCAGAAAGTAGGGGCTAACTTGTCATCCATGGACTTCTTCAGGATGCACATGCTCCCAGGAGCAAGAGCCCCACACCTATGAAGCTTCAAGGACCCAAATATACCATGGGATACATCACGTGAGTGCTGCAGGAGCCACCGTCTCAAGCTTTTCTCATAGGCAGCACTTAACTATCGATTTTACTTTGCAACTACAACCTTAAGTGCTCCACCAATCCATCAGTGAACAACAAATACATACCATTGGTTTTGTGAGTAAGAATGCACAAAACCTTTTCCCTTTATTGTCACATCCTCACTAATAGAGAATACACTTAATTAAAAGTCAGTGGGAAATTCTCCAAACAAAAGAAAAATGAAGCATTTGAAATGTGTAACACGTGGTCTGGGCCCATAAAATCATTAACCTTCAAAATACTAGAACTTGCCAATATAATAGTGAGGAATGTGGTGCCTCTATACACGATATGACAAGCATGTAAAGGAAATATTCAGCCCCACAAAATAACTTGTAAGGCTGCCCCAGTTCTTTTCACTGTTTTTATTTTTCTCAGTGTCCCTGGGACACAGTTGGTCCAGGAGGGTGTTAACAACACCCACCTGGTTTTTTCCAAAGGCCAAACTCATTTTAATTGTTGTTTTAGTCCATGGGCCAGTACCATTTGCTTGGTCCTCAAAAACAACATGAAAGCAGGGATTTGTAACTTGGGATCCATGGATGAGTTTCAGAAGTCTTTGAACCTATTAAAATTATGTGCAAAATATGTTTATATGCTCTTTTCTGGAGGAAATGATCTGTCTCAGTCATCTAGTGCTACTCTAACAGAAACACCACGAGTAGATGGCTTTACAAAGAGAAATTTATTCTCTCACAGCCCAGTAGGCTACAAGTCCAAATTCAGGGCATCAGCTCCAGGGGAACACTTTCTCCACCAGCTCTGGAGGAAAGTCCATGTCATTGGTCTTCCTTTGGTCTGGGAACTTCTCTGCGCAAGAACCTCAGGTCCAAAGGACGCGCTCTGCTCCCAGCACTGCTTTCTTGGTGGTATGAGGTTCCCATGTGTCTCTGCTCACTTCTCTCTTTTGTATCTCAAAAGAGATTGCATTAAGACACTGATCTTGTCAACCTCATCAGTATAATCTCATCACAGTGATAGAATTTACAACACATAAGGGGATCACATATAATCTCATCTTAGTGGTAGAGTTTACAACACGTAAGGAAATCACATCAGATAACAAAATCATACAATACTAGGAATCATGACCTAGCCAAGTTGCTACACACATTTTTTGGGGGACACAATTCAATCCATGACATGATCTAAGGAGGACCTTCTTCAGTTTCTCTTGGGGGCTTTTGACCTTAGACTGTAAAGAACCACTGCATTCTAGGCAGACTCTCTTCAATCACCCCTCCGCCAGCAGAGTTCTCCTGCCACATGTCACCTCATTCTCCTGTCACTGACTTGCTGAAGGAGCCCCCTTCTTTTTATGGTAGCACCCAGGCAGAAGTAGAATAGAGATTTGTCTAGATGATGTCTAGGATTTCTTCCAATTCCAAGGCTCTGTGATTTAGTGAACTATTGCTCAGAAATGAGAACTTTGAGCCACATAATAGGCATTTTATTCCTGATTTTTCTTTAAGAGAAAATGTCATTCTCATTTCCTTCCTGGTCTTTCCAGAACTAAATCTGAGAAGCAGAGTAGAAGATGGAGTGTGTTGACTGCAGGTAGATTCTGGGTATCTCTGGGCCAGGAGATATGAGAAATGGGAGAATTGTCAGGGTTCCCAAGAGGAAAAGCAGATGATCTTGGAAAACGTGGGTGATGCTGATGGCCCCACCTTTGCAGGAGAATGCCTATGGGCTGACCATGTTTGGAAATGCTCTGTATGACTTTCTTGGTATACCCAGAATTACAGAGTTAGATAGTTATGTACCTTTTCTATCCTTTCCATTAAATCGAGCTAAGAATTGATTTGGATGTAGTCTCTACCTGACATTTCTTGTCCCATCTGACCTTGGTAGGAACAGATCTTCCAAAACTAAACAACATTAACAAGGTATTATGGTTTGGTTATTTCATCTGCATCTAGACATTCCTCACCTTCTGAACTCCCAGGTTTGAGCAAGGAGGGGGCAGGTAGCCAAAGCTCAGCAACCACAGGCAGAGGAGATCAGTGAAAAGTTACAACCAACCCCTGTTGCTCAGTAGAAGAAACAACAAAAGCCTAACTTGAAAGAGACAGAAGGCGGAGTAACTTAATTATTAATTAACTAATTTGTTCAAAAAAATGTTAATGTTCTTACCATGTAGATAGCTCTGCAGCACCGCATGAGCCACTGTGGGAGAATCTGTCCTTAATAAGGAACTTGTAAGCCACTTACATAAGCCATAATACTTTGAAAACAGATGTACAAAGAGCCTTATTAGCTAACTGGGTACAGACAGTAACTGCTGTGAGAATTTAGAGAAGAGCAAGATTCCTGTGTGGGGGATAGTCGAGAAAGGCTTTATGGAGGTGATAAAAATTTGAGTGACTTTAGAAGATGGGTAAGATTTGGAGAAGAGAGGAGGGGTGAATTCTAGTTTCTGAGACGGGAAAGATGAGGACAGTTGTAGAAAGTATCAAGTATTATTGATCAGTAGTGAGTTGTTATCTGTCATCAAGTCAGTCCCTGACTCATGGTGACCTCATGCACAACAGAACAGAATGCTGCTCAGTCCTGCACCATTCCCACAAACAGTTGCGAATTGGACAGTTGTGATCTACAGGGTTTCTACGGGCTGATTTTCAGAAGAAGATCACCAAGCCTTTCTTCTTAGTTCATCTTAGCCTGGAAGCCCTGCTTAAACCTGCTCAGCATCACAGCAACATGCTGTGACAGATAGGTGGTGGCTACGGCTGAGGTACATTAACCAGGAATTAAACTAGGGTCTCCGGCATGGAAGGTGAGACTTTTACCATTGAACCAATTCCTCATAATAGTGAGTTAGAGAATATAAGCAACACTTTATAATGTTTTTATTCTTTCTCTCTCCTTCTCCTCCTCCCTTTCTCTCTTCTTTTAATTTTTATAAATTTAAAACTTTTTACACAATTATGATTATGTACATTTCACTCACTTGAGTCGTGTAGTGTACTGTGATTACATTTCATTTTTCAAAATTTGGCTTTCCCTAGAACTAATAAAATAGACATTTTTATCCATTTTCTATATACCTACCACCAGTTTAAGAAGCCCACGTGGCCCAAATGGTTAAACACTTGGCTGATAACCAAAAAGTTGGTGGTTCCAACCCATGCAGCTGCTGAAAACCCTGTGGAACAGTTCAACTTTGTCACATGGGGTTGTCATGAGTTAGAGTTGACTCAATGACACCTAACAACAACAACCATTAATTTACCTTCAGACTTCACTAGATGACTAAATCGTCTCTCAGGACTTTTATTCAAACCTATCAGGTACTCTCTTTGTTTTCTGTTTTCCTGGAGACACACTCCGGGAGCCCTCTGGGTCCCTACTCCAATCTGTTCTGGTCGATTTCTAAACCTGCTACACAGTTATCTCTCAGACATTTTCCACCGGTCCTCCGGGAATTCCCTTCGCCTCTCTTATGGGTTGGATTTCCCATTTCCTGGATCTTGTTGTTTTTCCACTTTTTGGTTGATTTCCTCATTTTGTTCAAACACACTCTTCAGTAGGTTCCTAAGATTGAGTGCAGAGGAGCTACATTTTTGAGATCTGCATGTCTGAAAACATCTCTAGTCTACCTTGACTCTTAAATGATTGTTAAGTATAGAATTTTAGATTGGAAATAATTTTCTCTCAAAACTTTGAAGGTATTTTTCTGATGTCTCCTAGCTTCCAGTGTTGCTGCAAGAAGTTCTATGCCATTCAGATTGGCCTTCCTTTGTAGTTTCCTAGAAGCTTGTTAAGATGTTCTCTTTGACCGTGGCCATCCACTTTGCTGATTACTTAACGCTATTTCCATCTGGAAACTCATACTACTCAGGTATAGAAGTTTTTCTTGAACCATTTCTTTGATGAGTTTATCTCCTTCGTGTTCTCAGTTTTCTCTTCCTGGAACTATTCTTATTCAGATGTCAGATGTTCACAGATCCTATAATATTCTTTTATTTTCTCTTTATCTTTCTGTTCCACCTTCCATGATATGTCCTCAGCCTTATCTTCTAATTCTCATATAGAATATTTTATCTCTGCTACCATATCTTCTTTTATCTTTCTATGAGTCTTATAGTTTTCTTTCTCCTCTTTCTTTCTTTCTCTTTCTCTTCTTCTTCTTTCTCCTCTCCTGCTTCTGTAGTTCCTAACATCCTTCTGTTTTCTCTGAGTTGCTTTTTCTCACTAATTTTTTTGGTCTCTTACTTTTTGGTTGAGGGTTTTCCTCTAATATCTGGTGACCCTTAACTGTTTCTTTCTATTTAGAAGATTGGCATGAAAAAACCTACTGGAAACTCTTGTTACATAGGTGAGGTTTTTCTACTGGTGAGTTTCATTGTACATTAATGCATTATGAGAAACTGCAATGGTCAGAATTTCTAGGTATTTTTTTCTTGAATTGGTAATATTTTTATTTGGAGAGGTCGTCCAGTTTCTTGACTGGTGTGGGGAGAAGTACAAGCCTAATCCTGGCGGTTAACATTCACTGAGCCTAATGGAAAAGGAGGCCCACGGATTTCACTGTTCCATGTGAAAATTTTTATCAAATTTCCTCTGCTTCCAGTAATACATTCCCATCGTCCACTTGCCTTCTGTTTCACTTCCAGAGTCCCTCTGGTTCATCTTCTTCAAGAGAACAAAACTTCAGTCTTCTGAGTGTAGTGGAAATAAAGAGAAAGGGACAAATACAGGCAGGAGAAGAAAGAAAGAAGTGATAGCATTTTGAGATTTCCTTACTATGGGACAGGAAACAAAGGAATAGAGAAGTTATAAAAGGCTATGACATCTTTACTCTCTTCTCTTCCTTTTATAGACTTTTTATTATTTTGGTGAAAGTATACACAGCCAAAGATACGCCATTTTGACAATTTCTTCGTGTACAATTTAGTGACATCGATTACATTCTTCAGGTTGTACTATCATTCTCACTATCCTTTTCCAAATTATTCCATCATTATCTTAAACTCATTTTCTTTTTTAACCCCATCTTCTCCACTAGTTTTAGAGGCACGGGACATTTCCAATTTGTAAAAATGGCGGTGTGATGTCAGACCTCCTCATCTAACTTCACAAGTGGGAGAACAGAATCAAGATCAACATCAGCCCAAGACTGATTCCTATGAGGTGAAGGTCAGACATACCTTCTCTTTCCCACCTTTTTACCGGTTCTACACCAGTTGTCCCTCCCATGGCATTCTCTGCTTCTCTACTGGATTCGATTATTCATTGCAACGGCCACACAGAACTCACAGACAATACTCACAATTATGGAGTTTATTAGGGGAGTAGCAGGTTATAATTCAGGATCAGGAATGACTCAGGATACAGTTCTTCAGTCACGACAGCTTTTTGACCATTCCTTCAGGCAGGTCTCTCCCTCAACCCTTGGACCTCTGGGCCTTTCAGCCTGGCCTCTACCCTGCTTGAGTAAGTATTACAAAGCTCTTTAGCTCTCCCCATAAGTGGCCGGAGTCACCCCACTCCGTCGTGAAGCTTCCTGCCTGAAGGTATTCAGCTCTCTTACTCCCTGAGTCAGCAAGCCTAGTTCTGCCAACAAGTACCCAGAGGCACCCCACTCAGCCAGGAAGCCTCCTGCCCAAAGGCTCTCAGCTCTCTCATTCTGTGGGCCAGCATGCCCACTACAGCTGTCTTGCTCTGTGGGCTGGAAAGCCCACAGAGCCGTCTTGCACCAGTTTCCTGGTTCTGCTGCCGCCGTTTCTCTGCCACTGCTTCTTGCTGTCTCATGCCCTCTTTGGTGTTACAGCTCTCTGTCTGTCTCCTGGGTCTAGGAGGTTCTCAGTGCAGGGAACCCAGGGCCAAAAGATGCACTCCACTCCTGGATCTTCTTTCTTGATGGTAGTGAGGTACTCACTTTCTACCTCTAGGATGGCTCATTTTAAGCCTAGTGGGATTGTAGAATAGACCAATTCCCTCATTAGGGTTCCATACACCTTATTTGCATGGTCTTACCCCCACAAGGGTGCCAGGCATCTTATTTGCATTATTAGCAAGCTGTCTGATCCCCTTTGTGGGCCACAAATGCCTTATTTGCATAGTCCCACTCAATCATTTGCTAGGAGTTACAAGACCATGGTGAGAAATGCCATATAAAAGCAATCCATAGCACCATACAATTTCTGAGCCTTAGTGGAGTTCTGTGGTACAAAGCAGCTTCAACTTTACAAATCATCTAAGTCAGTTACTGCTCTCCATTGGCTTTCCAGCTCCAAAGTTTTGAGGCTGTGCTTCCTTTTACAGTCTTTTTGTGGAACTTCATGAGGGAGCAGAAGTAAATGTAAGACTTTAATTCATTATATTGAAACAGAACTCAGGAAACTTTTATAAACAAAAGAAGTTGCACATCTGAAATACAATAGCACATACATGTGCCAGGCATGTTCTTCTCTAAGTTTTTAGGTGAGTTGAGATACATCTGTGGATATGTATACTCATGTTATATTTACAGTAATCCCACAACATCACAGGCTGGAACCACCACCATAAGCAACTGGGAGCCACTGAAGGTTTCTAAGAATGTGACATGAAAAAAGCTAGGGTTTTGGAAGACGGATTTGAAAGTAGGGTAAAGGATAAATTGGGTGTAGGAAAGGCTAAAGGTAAGAAGGAATGAATAGAAGCTTTCTCAATAGTTGAGCCTAAGATAATAAGGTCTATGGGGGGATAAAATTCATTCATTCATTCAGCCATTTATATAGAGAGACCATTAATGTTGCCAAACGCTAGGTTTATAATTGTGGCATATTGTATTTTCCAAAGATGGATGCACTAATATATCCTATCCCGCATGCACTTTTTACAGTGTAAGAACCACGGGATCAGAGATTGATAATATTCTCTTCCCTTGAATCTGGGTGGGCCTGTGACTATGGCAAAATTGACATTGCATGATGTCACTAAAAAATGAAAGGCGATACAGATTAAATAATGAAAGGCAATAATTTTCACCTGGCTCACTCTCTTTGAAAACATTTGCCTTTGAGAACACTTGACTGGTGATGTAAGGAGTCCAGCTATCGTAGACTACGAGGAGTGATCACACAGAGATAGATAATAGATATCGAGATAGAGATAGAGAGATGCCCAAAGAGTCCCAGCTGTTCCAGGAACAAACTGTTTGAGTTCTCCCAGCCTAGGAACCATAGAGGTGAGTGAGGAAATCTCTGAAATGATCCAGACTCATCTCTGGTCTGACACAGTGGAGAGACTCCAAGCGAGAACTGCCTAGCCAAGCCCTGTTAAACCCCAGAACCACGAGCGATAACAATAATAAATGTTGTTGTGTTAAGCCAGTAAGCTTTAAGGTGGCTCGTTATGCAGTCATACATAACTAACACGATACAATGAAAAAGACATAGTTTTTGCCCTTAAGTAACTTGCACTATAGATGGGGAGTATCTTAGTTATCTAGTGCTGCTATAACAGAAATACCACAAGTGGATGGCTTCAACAAACAGAAGTTTATTCTCTCGTAGTCTAGTAGGCTAGAAGTCCAACTTCACGGTGTCAGCTCCAGGGGAAGGCTTTCTCTCTGTCGGCTCTAGAGGAAGATCCTTGTCTTCAATCTTCCCCTGGTCTGGGAGCCTCTCAGTGTAGGAACTTAGGGTCCAAAGGATGCAATCTGCTCCCAGCATTGCTTTCCTGGTGGTATGAGGTCCGGCCTCATTAACATAACTGCCACTAATCCCGTTTCATTAACATCATAGAGATAGGATTTACAACACACAGGAAAATCACATCAGGTAACAAAATGGTGGATGGTCACACAATACTGGGAATCATGGCCTAGCCAAATTGGTACACATATTTTTGGGGACATAATTCAATCCATGACAAGGAGACAGAAGGGTAAATAAGTGATTACAGTACGATCTTATAATGAGTATGCTAACATGGTGCTATTGAAACATAGGGAAGGATGTGCGTGATTATGACAGCACAGCGTGGGAGGAGAGGTTGTAAGTTCAGGGAGGTGCGTAGAGTAGAGGTGAAGTACCAGCTGAAACTTTAAGGATGAGTAGGTCCATGTCAACTGTGTAGTGGAAATAAAGAGAAAGGGACAAATATAGGCAGGAGAAGAAAGAAGTGATAGCATTTTGAGATTGCCTTACTATGGGACAGGGAACAAAAGAATAGAGAAGTTATAAAAGGCTATGACATCTTTACTCTCTTCTCTTCCTTTTATTTATATAAAGATCTGCTAGCAACGCTGGCCATTGGCTACGTAACATCTTCTGCCTCATTTAAATTAACATTACCTGCATTGTCTCAAAATGCACAGGGTTCAATAAGAGTCTTTACTGGTAAAAACAAGGCACAGCCTGGAATTTGAAGTGACAATAGTGATATCCCTTAATAACTAACACGTGAGCTCCTCTCTTTATGTGAGATTATAGGATCGGCTGCAGTTCACGAAGCTAGGCATGACTGTGTCTGTGATTCATGTTCCCAGCACCCACTTCCCACCCACTAGTGTGCTGGGCCGTGTTCCTCCCCAGCACACACACCTGCATGTGCATTTACATAAACGGAACCAACTCCACAGTCACTAGGCTGACTTTCCTCTCTGCACTAGCCTATTACTCAGTGACATGTTGGGGGTGGGAGAGTAGGATGGATGTGAGGAAATAGGAGGAGAAATAAGAACTTTCCTGGAAGAGGCCTTCTTGGTATTCTCTGCTGATCAACTTAATTAAGAGGCAGTGCTTAATAACAAGGAAGAAAAACACTCATTATCTCCTGGGTTCCTGTGTTAATGGAATCTCCCAGTACACCCTAGATAAGTATATTGACTAAGCTGGAAGGATTCACTGCCATGAATACTCCAACGTCAAATTGCTGGGCTGAACACTGTAGCCATCCCACCTTTTTGGATGTCTTTCTACTATAGAAGGGGGCAGTGGTGGTTCAGTGGTAAAATTCTCACTTTCAGTGTGGGAGAGCCGGGTTTGATTCCTGACCAATGCACGTCATGCACGTCACCACCCATCTGTCGGTGGAGGCTTGTGTATTGCTATGATGCTGAACAGGTCTCAGTGGAGCTTCCAGACTAAGAGACTAGGAAGAAAGGCCTGGAGATCTACTTCCTAAATTCAGTCACTGAAAATCCTATGGATCATAATGATCTGATCCTCTTGTGTGTGAGGTCATCGTGAGTTAGAGGCCAACTGTAGGGTAGCTAACAACAACTACTACTACTACTATGGAAACATACATATAAAGTCTGCATCTAGAACTTTCCTAGAAAATAAAGGCATTTTGCACATCACATTTCCTTGCCATTAAACGTCCCCTCTCACCCCCCATGCATGAACCACATTTATTCCTGAAACATATTGTACACTTTCATGCTTTTCATGCTGGTACTCCTCTTTTGGTCTGGATTCCCTCCTTTCTTCGTCCATTGAACCCATCCTCATCCTTGGAAGCAGACTTTAATAGCACCTTCTATGTAAAAGCTTGAGGTTGAATTGATGTTGCTTTAGCCCATCAGCCGTAAAACATAGAGGCTATGATAGTGGATTTTAGGGTCAGATAGATGTGTGTTCAAATCCTAGCTCTTTAGATTATTGTGTGATTTTGTGCGAGGCAGTTAATGTTTCTAAGCTTTAGTTCCTTATATGTAGAAAACCAAAACCCCGTTGCCGGCGAGTTGATTCCGACTCATAGGAACCCTATAGGACAGAGTAGAACTGCCCCATAGGGTTTCCAAAGATGTAATCTTTACAAAAGCTACATCTTCCTCCCATAGAGCAGCTGGTGGGTTCGAACCACCAATCTTTTGGTTAGCAGCCAAGTGCTTAACCATTGCACCACCAAGGCTCCTTGCTTGGCAAACAGCCCTCAGTAAAATGTGGCCCTTATTTAGGAAAGCATTCACTTGGTGAGGGCACCTCAACTTTATACTCTCAATCCTATCCTCCAAAATGCTCCTTCACCTTGAGATTTCTAATGAATCCCACTGCTATCATCATATGCACAGAAACCCTCTGAGAACTGAGTGGTGGGGTAGTGAAAATTAGTGAAGGATCCCCAAGAGAATGTGACTATCAGAGAAGAAAAGCTGAGATGTAGTCTGACCTATCCTTACATCTCAAACCATGGCTGATCCAAGTTTTATTTTATGAATGGAGCCTGCAGGTTTCCACACTTAAAACAGGTCTCACTTGAAGAAGCCACCAACTTGAATTTATTTCCTTCTTGTGTGATTCATGGGAAAGACTCATTATTTGGGGGGGGGGGGGTTCCTTGAAGCATTTTGATTCCTGTCTTAAAGATCATGAAGTTTTCAGCAACAAAGGGCTCAGGCTTGTCTAAGACTTCCCTTGTGCCTGGTCTATGAGCTCAACTCAGAGACATTGCCTAGTCCTCAGGAGGAAGTGCTGAGGGAGAGAAACCACATGAACAGCATCTTTATGTCAGGTCTTCCCAGGCCTAAGGAAACTTCCCGGAGCCCTTACAGTTCCTTCAGGTCAGTGCACAATTGAAAGCCATCAGCAAAAATTTATCTCATCTAGAGAGCCCTTCTGGTCCAGGATCTGCTGCTTTTGCCACATGATCATTCCTTAGTCTTCAGAATCAGGAATATATTGTAAGGTGCCACTGAGTCAGTTCCAACTCATAGCAACCCTATGTACAACAGAACAAAACACTGCCCGGTTCTGTGCCATCCTCACAATCATTGCTATGTTTGAGCCCATTGTTGCAGCCACTGTGTCCATCCATCTCATTGTGGGTCTTCCTCTTTTTCGCTGACCCTCTGCTTTACCAAGCATGATGTCCTTCTCCAGGGACTGGTCCCTCCTGATAACATGTCCAAAGTGTGTGAGACGAAGTCTCACCATCCTCACTTCTAAGGAGCATTCTGGCTGTATTTCTTCCAAGATAAATTTGCTCTTTCTTCTGCCAACACCATAATTCAGATGCGTCAGATCTTCTTGAGTCTTCCTTATTCACTGTGAATCAGTAATAATCAAAGCAATAAAGACTAATTTTATGTTCTAGAACCTGACAGTGAAAAATATTTTAGGTGATGGACTGTGACTGGTTGATTTAAGAAACCAACAAACCTGACAGCTGAACACAACGCAACACCGCAGAAATGATGGGATGATCATATGTACTGCTTTGCACCATGTAAGGCAACTGAAATACAATTCAGCAGATCAAATATAACTATAACTGTTGTTGGCTTTTGCTATTTTTTCTTTGAGAAAATTAATATTTCAAAGTATTTCCAGTATATCCTCTCCTATAGGTTTTTAAAATATTTTAAAAAATATTTCAGTTGATTTCTGTGCAGTTAAGAATATAGGCTTTGATTCCAAATGCCTGGATTCAGATGCACACTCACCTGTTTGCTAACTATGTGGTCTTGGGCAGTTCACTTGTTCTGTTAGTGCCTCAGTTTCTTCAGCTGTAAAATGGAGACAATAATAGTGTCTACCTCATAGGTTTGATGTAAAGACTACTTCAAGACAACTATTTAGTGCAGCACCTCCACAGAATAAATGCTCAGTGTTAAACACCCTCCCTCTCTTTCTCCTTCCCTCCCTCTCTTCTTTCCTTTGTTTCTTCCTTCTTTCTCTGTATGTTTATAAAACACATACAAGGCTGGGAGTATAAAGATGAATCAGACATGATTCCTGCCCTTGAGGGGTTAATGATATAGGATGGGAGGACAAGTTTGTGAACAAGAACCATGTATATAAATTCTGTGGCAGAAAAACTTAGTCTTCTGTGAGATCATTATGGAGAGCAGTCTAATAAAATGGTTAGCGGTTCCTCATAGCTTGTCATTCTGGTATAAGACATAGTAGAGTTCCCCATCCAACTGTTACTTACCCTATGAGTATGGGAACCAGGATGGGACAGCGACTACATCCTAGATCCTTCCTCTCTTTACAGCCAGGCTTCTAGAAATGGCCTACGTTCTATCTTCCTACCACTAGATTTTCCCCCACTCTCAAACCTACTACAGTCGGGTTTCTATTTCTACTCCTGCACTAAAACTTTTCTTCTGGGGGTCAACTTCAATGGTCTCTTTTAAATTCTCTGACTCTGCTGGTTTTTTTTTTTTTTTAATTTTATTATTTACTTGTTGACTTCCACCTTTTTGAAATTGTCCTGCTTGACTTCTGTGACACTATTTTCTGATTTCCTCCTATCTCTCTGACTTCTCTTCCCTTCCACCTGCCCCTTAAGTGTTGCATTCCCCCATAGCTCCTCTTTTGGCTCTTTTTTTCTTGGCCTATGCACATTTCCAGTTTGATCTCAACTCTGACCTCAACTATCATGTGTGTGCTCTATTTTCAATTCACTTCTCTCTCCATACCTCCTGAATGTTTCCACCTAGATAGTCTACAGGTATCTCATACTCAACATATGTCTTTATTTTGGTTCATGACACTACTATCCTCAGTCAACCAAGCTATAAACTTGAGAGTCTCTACGTTTCTCTTTCAAGTCCTCTCAATTCTATGAAAAAAAGTCTCTCAAATTTGTCATTTCTTTTCTACTTCCTATTGACAATGCCCTCACTCACACCTGCATCATCTCTCCAGTCTATCCTTTGTCTAGGCTGATGACCAAATACTGTCAGTTGTCTTAGACACAGATCTGATCTATTCATACCTTTGCTTAAAAACCCTTTGTGTTGTCCATCCATTCAGGAAAACTTCAAACTCTTTAGTTAAACCTCCAAAGTTGTCTACAATCTGACTTCTACCTACCCTTCTAGCCTATTTCCTCCAAAACCCTGAAATATAATAGCTGATAGAATGTACAACTCAGTGTAGACTACTTTGTTTTTGGAACTTACCATACCTTTGCTTATGAATTTTCTTCTGCTTGGTATGACTTTCTAGCCAATATCTATCTTTGAAAGTATATTATCTCTTCCTCAAAGTATTTGTCAAAAGACTTTCGCTGTGTAGAAGACAATACTTAGCCAATATTTACATTTGAAAATATGTTATCCCTTCCTCAAAGTATTTCTCAAAAGTCAATGTCCCTCAAAGCTAAAGGTAATTTTACCATCTTCTATGTTCCTTTTATACTTTTCTCTTAACTTACAGTAAAGCAATCATCACAATATACTCCTAGTTTTCTTGTTAAATTTTTCCAGTCTGAGAAGACAGGACCAGAGTAGCAATAACAGCCAAGTGAGACTTGATGGTTGCTTGAAGTGATGCAATGACAGTGGTAGTGAAAATATGTGAAAGGAGATAGAATTGGTAGAACTCAGTGGTTTATTGGATGTGGGGGATGAAGCTGAAAGAGTCAAGGATGATGTCCAGATTCTGATTTGGACAACCTGATGGTGATTCCAGTAGCTGAAGACAGGGAGTTCTAGAGGAGAAGTAGCTTTGGGAGAGGATGAGTTAGTCTAGTGTGGCACATGTTAAGTATCTATGGGAATACAGAAGGATTTGTTCTATAGGCAGGTGAATGTGCAAGTCTGCAGTTCAAGAGAGAGAGATGTATTGAAAGTTGACCTTATTATATTTGTTGACTCTTTTGTTGACTAGTTACGGATACTTGGGCACAAGTTTCCATCAGAAAATTAGCTTCAACTATGTACATGAAAGGACTCTGTCCTAGACTTCTGTAACTCTTATAAAAAACTAACAGTGAGAGGTCAATAAATACCTGCTGATTGGTTAGGCAAATGTATGTTTTCTAATGCTTGTCTATAACTATAGAATGTGCTGGTATAATCTGACACAATTGACTGGCGAGGTTATCTTAAAACTGGGATAATATAGTAGTAGAGCTTGCTGGTTGCCCTCTAATATCCATTATCCTCTTGTAATAGAATTTTAGCTGAATATGTGACCTCCCTTGTAGCTTAGTGTGAACATGTAACTGGACATTAGGATGGAAGAAGAGATGTGGGGCAGCTTCTAGAGATTTTCCCCAGAGATGGCTGATCCATATCCTCTTTCCTCCATTCTTTTCTGTTCCTTTCTCCCTTCTGCTGTCTAGAATGAGGATGCTGCCATCTTGCACCATAGGACATGAAGGCAAGGGTCAGAAAGATGAAACTATGAACTGAAATGAGCCTGGGAGCTTTGTAGGAAAAGAGCTATCATATTAGCTGTGGAATGACTGCCTGGCTTGACTTTTATACGAGAGAGAAAAAACTACTTTGTGTAAGCCACTATCATATTTTTTTCACTTTCAGTTAATATAATCCTAACTGATAGAGCAGACAATGTGTTATCCCACCCATTTTCTGCCATTTCCAATTTCCTTCACTCTATGAGTCTTTTTTTTTCTTCTTTCCACACTCAAAGCTATAATAATCTCCTAGTCTTGCCCCCCAAAAAGTCTTAAAACACTGCACTCTCAGTTGTCCTTGTGTTCCTAAAGTTGATTGCTATGAGAAATTCTTGCAAAGGGTGTTATGAGAGCTCTCAGATGAAGTCATCTAAATAGAAAGAGACAGGACAAAGGCATGCTAGGTGAGAACAGCAAATAGAAAGGTGAAGAGGCACAACTGAGACTGGTACTTTATTGTGAGGAGTTTGGCATAGTTGAAGTATAATGCGTACAACTGAAGTTGAAGCTAAGAGGTAAACAGGAACTAGATACTAAAATGTCTCCTCTGCTAAGCTAAGGCTCTTGAGTTTCTCATGCTCCTTTTAGAAGTTTCTTTGCAAAGACCATCAAGAATAGGAGAGCATCTTGCTCATTTATTCACCCTTCTAGACACAGAAGTTATAGTAACCTCATACCCATTGGTATATCTCTTAGGGGGAAACTGATGGCCAAGGCAATTCTAGGGAGGTGACACTGGAATAAAAGATTAAAAACTTTACAGTCAATCCTACAAATAGTCAAGTAGCTCTAAGAGGGTCTCTTTCCAAAAATTGTTATCCAGTTATAACAAGGCCTATAATTCTACCACCAGTGATTATTCTCATTGAGGCTGTTTCTGAGCTAAGATGAGAAGGGGAGGACATTAAGAGGTGATAAAATAATTTACTTTGAAGTTTTGTTGTTATCTGACACTGAGAAAGGGTCATGTGACACTGGAGTCCAATCAGAAATTGAGAGACAAGAGTGCTAGATGGTAAAAGATTAGGAAGAAGTGCCCCAACTGGAATAGCAAGTTGCCTGACACCGTAGCAGGCGTAAGCCAAACCAGGAGAAATCAGAGGGCCACTGCTGCTGGTAACACCTCCCTCATAACTGTTTATGCAGACAGTCTGGTGGGGTCAGGAAGGAACTGTCCCAATAGGCTGTTAAGCAGAGCTAATGGATTAAGAAGACAATAGCATGCAACCGATCTTAAACAACATGGAAACTAAATGTGTTTTTCACCTAACGTGAGATCCTTCTCACCACCAACTTTCTCACCACGGCCACTCTTGCATTTATGTTCCCCAGGCAGGCTCAACCTCACATGCCAAAAAAGGCAGGAGGTAGAAGGCTGTTGGCCTCATGCCCACCTGAGCTCCTGCTGGGAGAATTTTGCACATGCTTCTAAGTGCCCAGTGGCACTCAGGGCTTCATTTTACATTCTTAATTACCCTGCAATCTGGCCACATGGCCCCTCTGACTGTCTGGACCAGCACTTGACAGCAGCTAGTATTAGAAGCCTACTGTGTTCCAAGAGTCCTCAAGCTCCATCCTTAGTCTGTCAGGGAGGGTCCTCCCAAGTCAGTGAGACAGAATGCGTACCTATGTGTGTGTGTATACATGAGTGCATGTACATACATGTACTTGGGTTTATGTATGTATCTCTTGATTTTAGATGATGATTTGCATGCGTATGCTGGGGGTGGATGCATGCTCATCTCCAACTGTTGGTCTTGATTATTAATGATGATTTTGGGATAAACTTGCTGGGCAGTGTTTTAAGCTTTCTTAAGAAACCAGAAATTGTCCAATTTTAATGGGAGAAAGCACAGAAATATCCTGGTAAATAACAACTGCTTGTGCTTACCTTTTCTGAAAGAGAGGAAGCCAAGATTTCAGAATGTTGTTTCTGTCTATTAGAGTAGAATAGAAGGAAGACAGTTTGAAGCTGTTCAGGAAATTTTTGAGTGGGGATCACTCCATCATCTCTGCTCAAACTCCCTGTGTTCCTCTTCTCCTGATTTTATTTTGATAGGAAGTTTTGGAAATGGATATTCATGTAGTATGTACCACACTCACAAATATGTACATGCGTGCATTAACATGTTTATTAAGTGTATACAATATGCAAGATGTTTCACTAGGCACTTTGAGGCTGTAAAAGTGTTTTCCATTTACCCTCAAAGATCTCAAACTCTATTAATGAGGAGAAATATGGTAGAAATTAGTAAGTGTGAGAAGCAAAATGGCTGGTACGATCATTATGTAGTAAAGGAGTTCAGAGGTGGAAGGAATCACTCTCACTGCAGTATTAGGGAGGACTGTATGGGGGAGCTGGAACTTGAACCTGGACTTGAAGGATGAAGAATCTTCTTACATGAGGGTGTTGCTAAATACTGCCACTGGGGGGAATAACAGAAAAGAGGAAACCAATAATAAAAGACATGGGCACATTACAAAGCTCCCAAATAGCTCATGATGCACTTATGGCTATTGTCTCTGTAGTGAAGGAGTGACCACTTGCTAATATAGGAACTCTTTTAGGGAATCACTGGGTAGTACAAACGGTAAAGCACTTGATTACTAACTGGCTGGCAGTTTGAACCCACCAAGAGGTACCTTGGAAGATAGGCCTGCCCATCTGCCTCTGAAAGATCACAGCCTTATTAACCCTATGGAGCACAGTTCTACTCTGGAACCAACTTGACAACAACTGTGTGTGTGTGTGACTTTCTTGAAGACTAGCTCTCCTCTTTATCTTCGTGGTGAGGTCTCATTGTGACTTCATGAGGAGATCCCATTTTGACTTCATAAGAAGGTCTCATTCCAACTTTTCCTCTTTGCAGCACTAGAACTAAAAAGCCAGTCACAGTAGAGAGATGAATAGATATCAGTTATCTCCCATTCAAGATAATTGGTTGATTGATTCCTTCTTTATTAATTTTAATCACTTAAAAAACAAAAACAAAAAACCTGCATCACCGGCCTATAAATTGGCTGCCACTAGGCAAGGTACTGCCCTGAAATTATTTACTGTTTAGTAAAGGAGCAGTCACATGAAATCAGCAGTTACATATAGTGGAAAAATTATGTGTTTAGGATGCTCTTGGCAGTCCTGAGGGGAAGTATTTAATGAAAGCTAGAAAAATTTTAGCTGAGTTTATTTTTAGATAAGTTTTGAAGGAAAAATAGGAGTTAAATTGATGAAGGGGGAAATTGATGAAGGTGGTTAATTTATATTTGAAAATATGATGAAAATATTTAATAGTCATTATTACTTAAAATGAGAATCTTTATGAAACATCACTTAAAACTTGTATCCTGAACAATCAGATTAATTTAATTCTATCAAATCTGATGGTTTAACTCACAACACCAAACAGCACTGAGATAAAAGATATCTCAGTGGTATACATATACCAAAACTATATATATATATATATATCTCAAAACTTTTGCTGTCAAGTCAATTCTGACTCCTGGTAACCCCATGAGTTCACAGAGTAAACTGTCCAATAGGATTTTCTTGGCTGAAATATTTCCTGAAGCAGATAACCAGGACTTTCTTCCATGGCACTGCTGGGTGGATTCAAACTTCTAAACTTTTTGTTAATAGTCGAGTGCAAACCACTTGCACCATCAAAAACAAAACAATATCCACTGCCTTTGAGTAGATTCCGACTCATAGCAACCCTAAAGGATACAGTAGAACTGCCCTATAGGGTTTCCAAGGCTGTAATCTTTATGGAAGCAGACTGCCACATCTTTCTCCCATGGAACTGCTGGTGGATTCGAACCACTGACCTTTCAATTAGCAGATGAGTGCTTAAGCACTGTGCCACCAGGGATCCCTTGCACCACGAGTGACCTTAAAAGTTTTAGTTTTTTGTTGTTGTTAGGTGCCCTCAAGTCGGTTCCGAATATAGTGATCCTATGTACAGTAGAACGAAACACTGCCTTGTCCTGAGCCATCCTCACAATCATTGCTATGTTTAAACCCATTGTTGCAGCCACTGTGTCAACCCATTTCTTTGAGGGTCTTCCACTTTTTCGCTGAACTTCTACTTTACCAAGCACGACACGATGTCCTTCTCCAGGGACTGGTCTCTCCTGATAACATGTTCAAGTGTAAATATTCTTGCTTCTAAGGAGCACTCTGGCTGTACATCTTCAAAGATGGATTTCTTCATTCTTCTGGCAGTCCATGGAATAGTCAATATTTTTTGCCAACACCATAATTCAAAGGCATCAATTCTTCACGCTTCGTTATTCATTGTTCAGCTTTCACATGCATATGAGGTGATTGAAAACACCATGAGTTGGGTCAGGCTCGCCTTAGTCCTCAAGGTGATATTTTGCTTTAAAGAAATCTTTTGGTAGCAGATTTGCCCAATGCAATGTCATTTGATCTCTTGACTGCTGCTTCCATGGGCATTGATTGTGGATCCAAGTAAAATGAAATCCTCAACAACGTCAATATTTTCTCTTTTTATCATGATGTGCCTATTGGTCCAGTTGTTAGGAATTTTGTTTTATTATGTTGAGGTGCAATCCATACTGAAGGCTATAGTCTTTGATCTTCATGAATAAGTGCTTGAAGTCCTCTTTACTTTCAGCAAGCAAGACTGTGATATTTGTGTATCACAGGTTGTTAATGAGTCATCCTCCAGTACTGATGCCATGTTCTTCTTAATATAGGCTGGCTTCTCGGATTATTTGCTCAGCATACAGATTGAATAAGTATGATAAAAGGATACAAACCTGATGCACACCTTTCCTGATTTTAAACCACACAGTATCCCCTTGTTCTGTTGGAACAATCATCTCTTGGTCTATGTAAAGGTTCTATATAAGCACAATTAAGTGTTCCGGAATTCCCATTCTTTGCAATGTTATCCATAATTTGTTATGATTCGCACAGTTGAGTGCCTTTGCATAGTCAATAAAACACAGGTAAACATCCCTCTGGTATTCTCTGCTTTCAGCTAAGATCCATCTGACTTCAGCAATGATGTCCATCATTCCATGTCCTCTTCTGAATCCAGCTTGAATTTCTGGCAGCTCCCTGTGGATGCACTGTTGCAACCGTTTTTGATTATCTTTAGCAAAATTTTACTTACATGTGGTATTAATGATATTGTTTGATAATTCCCTCATGCTGTTGGATCAGTTTTCTTCAGAATGGGCATAAAGATGGATCTCTTCTAGTCATTTGGCCAGGTAGCTGTCTTCCAAATTTTTTGGCATAGACAAGTGAGCACTTCCAGTGCTGCATCCCTTGGTTGAAACATTTCTGTTGGTGTTCTGTCAATTCCTGGAGCCTTGTTTTTTGCCAATGCCTTCAGTGCAGCTTGGACTTCTTCCTTTAGTACCGTTGTTTCTTGACTGACCTCCTGAAATGGTTGAATGTTGACCAATGGTTTTTGTTACAGTGACTATGTGTATTCCTTCCATCTTCTTTTGATACTTTCTGCATTGTTCAATTTTTTGCCCATAGAATCCTTCAATATTTTAACTCGAGGCTTGACTTTTTTTTTTAAGTTCTTTCAGCTTGATAAATGCTGAGTGTATTCTTCCTTTTGGTTTTCCAATTCCAGGTCTTTTCATTATAATATTTTACTTTGTCTTCTCAAGCTGCCCTTTGAAATCTTCTGGTCAGCTCTTCTACTTCATCATTTCTTCCATTCTCTTTAGCTATTGTACCTTCAATAGCAGGTCTCAGAGTCTCTCCTGACATCCATTTTGGTCTTTTTTTTTTTTTTCTTTTCAGTTTTTTTAAACCCTTTTGCTTTCTTCATATATTATGTCCTTGATGTCATCCCATTACTAGCCTGGTCTTCAGTTGTTACTGTTCAATGTGTCAAATCTATTCTTGAAATAATCTCTCAATTCAAGTGGAATATACTTGTCATGGATTGAATTATGTCCCTCAAAAAGTGTGTATATCATTTGGCTGGGCCATGATTCCCAGTATTGTCTGATTGACCTCCATTTTGTGATTGTAATTTTATGTTAAAGAGGATTGGGGTGGGATTGAAACACCCTTACTAAGGTCACATCCCTGATCCAATGTAAAGGGAGTTTCCCTGAAGTGTGACCTGCACCACCTTTTATCTTACAAGAGATAAAAGGAAAGGGAATCAAACAGAGAGTTGAGGACCTCATACCACCAAGAAAGCAGTGCCGAGAGCAGAGGGCATCCTTTGGACCTGAGGTTCCTACACAAAGAAGCTCCCAGACCAAGGGAAGACTGATGCATCACAAGGACCTTCCTCGAGAGCCAACAGAGAGAGAAAGCCTTCCCCTGGGGCTGATGCCCTGAATTTGGACTTCCAGCCTACAAGACTGTGATAAAATAAATTTCTCTTCGTTAAAGCCATCCACTTGTGGTATTTCTGTTACAACAGCGCTAGATGACTAAGATGATACTCAAGGTCATGCTTTGGCTCTTGTGGACTTTTAAAAATTTTCTTCAGCTTCCATTTGAACTTGCATATGAAAAACTAACTAATGGTCTGTTCTGCAGTTGACCCCTGGCCTTATTCTGACTGATGATATTGAGTTTCTTCATCTTTTCTTTCCACAAATGTAGTCAATTTGATTCCTGTATATTGCATCCAGCAAGGTCCATGTGTATAGTGACTGTTTATGTTGTTGAAAAAAGGTATTTCTAATGAATATGTCATTTGTTTTGCAAAATTCTATCATGCAATCTCCCACGTCATTTCTATCAAGGCCATATTTTCCAACTACCAACATACCTCATTATGTTGTGCTTCACTTTATTGCACTTTGCAGATATTGCATTTTATATAAATTGAAGGTTTGTGGCAACCCTGTGTCAAGGAAGTCTACTATTGGTACCATTTTTCCAATAGCATGTGCTTACTTCATGTGTCTGTGTCACATTTTTTTAATTCTCATAATATTTCAAACTTTTTCATTGTTATTATTATATCTGTTATGGTGATCTATAATCAGTGATCTTTGATGTTACTATTGTAATTGTTTTGGGGAGCCATGAACTGTACCCATATACGATGGTGAATTTAATTGGTAAATGTTGTGTGTGTTCTGGCTGCTCCACCAACCAGCTGTTCTCCATCTCTCTCCCTCTCCTAGGGTCTCCCTATTCCCTGAGACATGACAACATTGAAATTAGACCAAGTAATAACCCTACAATGGCCTCTAAGTGTTCAAGTGAAAGGAAGAGTCTCATGTCTCTCAATTTAAATCAAATCTAGAAATGATTCAGCTTAGTGAGAAAGGCATGTTGAAAACCAAGATAGGCCGAAAGCTAGGCATCTCACGCCAAACAGTTAGCCAAATTGTGAACGCAAAGGAAAAGTTCTTAAAGGAATTTAAACATTACTCCAGCGAACGTACAAATGATAACAAAACAAAACAAACTTATTGTTGATATGGAGAAAGTTTTAGCGGTCTGGATAGAAGATCAAACCAGCTACAGCATCCCCTTAAGCCAAAGCTTAAGCCAGAGCAAGGCCTTAACTCTCTTTAACTCTTTGAAGGCTGAGAGAGGTGAGGAATCTACAGGAGAAAAATTTGAAGCCAACAGAGTTGGTTCATGAGGTTTAAGGGAAGAAGCTGTTTCCATAACATAAAAGTGCAAGGTAAAGCAGCAAGTGCTGATGTAGAAGCTGCAGCAAGTTATCCAGAAGATCTAGCTAAGATAATTGATGAAGGTGGCTACATTAAACAACAGATTTTCAATGTAGACAAAACAGTCTTATCTTGGAAGAAGATGCCATCTAGGACTTTCATAGCTAGAGAGGAGAAGTCAATGCCTGGCTTTGAAGCTTCAAAAGACTAACTCTCCTGTTAGAGGCTAATGCAGCTGGTGACTTTAAGTTGAAGCCAATGCTCATTTACCATTCTGAAAACCCTAGTGCCCTTAAGAATTATGCTGAATCTGCTCTGTCTACGCTCTATAAATGAAACAATAAAGCCTGGATGACAGCACATCTGTTTACAACAAGGCTTACTGAATATTTTAAGCCCACTGTTGAGACCTAGAGCTCAGAAAAAAAGATTCTTTTCAAAGTATTACTGCTCACTGACAATTCATCTGGTCACCCAAGAGCTCTGATGGAGATTTATAAGGAGATTAATGTTGTTTTTATGCCTGCTAACACAACATCATTCTGCAGCCCATGGATCAAGGAGTAATTTCTACTTTCAAGTCTTGGTATTTAAGAAATACATTTCATAAGGCTATAGCTGCCATCAATAGTGATTCCTCTGATGGATCTGGGCAAAGTAAATTGAAAACCTTCTGGAAAAGATTCACCATTCTAGATGCCATGAAGAATGTTCGTGATTCTTGGGAGGAGATAAAATATCAGCATTAACAGGAGTTTGGGAGAAGTTGATTCCAACCCTCAAGGATGACTTTGAGGGGTTCAAGACTTCAGTGGAGGAAGTAACTGCAGATGTGTTGGAAATAGTGAGAGAACTAGAATTAGAAGTGGAGCCTTAAGATGTGATTGAATTACTGCAACGTCATGATAAAATTTTAACAGATGAGAAATTACTTCTTATCAACGAGCAAAGAAAGTGGTTTCTTGAGATTAATTCTACTCCTGGTAAAGATGATGTGAACATTGTTGAAATGACAATAAAGGATTTACAATGTTACGTAAACTTAGTTGAGAAAGCAGCAGCAGGGTTTGAGAGGATTGACTCCAATTTTGAATTACGTTCTACTGTGTGTAAAATGCTGTTAAACAGCATAGCAGGCTACAGAGAAATCTCTCTTGAAAGGAAGGGGCAAACTTCACGGTTGTCTTATTTTAAGAAATTGCCACAACCACCCCAATCTTCAGCAGCTACCACCTTGATCAGTCAGGAGCCATCAACATCGAGGCAAGACCCTTCACCAGCAAAAAGATTACAACTCAGTGAAGGCTCAGATGATGGTTAGCATTTTTTTTTTACCAATAAAGTATTTTTTAACCAATAAAGTATTTTTTAATTAAGGTATATGCATTATTTTTTTGACATAATGTTATTGTACACTTAATAGACTACACTATAGCATAAACATAACTTTTATACGCACTGGGAAATGAAAAAATTTGTGTAACTTGCTTTATTGCAGTGGTCTGGAAACAAACCCGCAATATCTCTGAGGTATGCCAGTACTGATGTTTCTTCTGTGTTTCCAACTTTCTCATTGCAATCACCAGTATAATTATCAATGCATCTTAATTGCATATTTGATCAATTTAAGACTGCAGGAGTTGTTAAAAATCTTCAATTTCTTTGTCTTTGACATTAGTGGTTGGTGTGTAAATTTGAATTAAGTGTTCTTCCATGTAGGCTTATGGATATTACCCTATCACAGTGTTGTATTTCAGGATAGATCTTGAAATGTTCTTTTGACCATGAATGAGATGCCTTTCCTCTTCAGTTTGTCCTTCCTGGCATAGCAGACCATATGATTATCCAATTCAAAATGGCTAATACCAGTCCATTTCCGCTCACTAATGCCCAGGATATCGATCTTCAAACATTCCACTTCATTTTTGACAACTTCCAATTTTGCTTGATTCATACTTTGTACATTCCAGGTTCTGATTATTAACAAATGTTTGCAGCTGCTTCTCGTTTTGTGCCATATCCGCAAATGAAGGTCCTGAAAGCTTTGCTCCATTCACATCATTAAGATTTTTTAAGATTAACTCTACTTTGAGGAGGCAGTTCTTTCCCAGTTGTATTTTGAGTGCCTTCCAACCTGTGGGGCTCATCTTCTGGCGCTATGTCTGACAATGTTCTGCTGCTATCCATAACATTTTTACTGGCTAAAATTTTTTTAGAAGTAGATCACCAGGTCTTCTTCCCAGTCTGTTTTAGTCTGGAAGCTCCACTGAAACCTATCCCCCACAGGTGACCCTGCTGGTATTTGAAATACCGGTGGCATAGCCTCCGGCATCACAGAAACACACAAGCCTCTACGGTAGGACAAACTGACAGACGAGTGGGGGTAAAAGTTATATAAGAATCTGTAAAATGTAATGGGGTCTAGAACAGCTCTTTTAAATAAATCCACTATTGTTTGCGTTTAAGTCTTCAGCCAGTAGAACACAGGGTT
Organism: Trichechus manatus latirostris; assembly: GCF_000243295.1. Classification (NCBI taxonomy): domain Eukaryota; kingdom Metazoa; phylum Chordata; class Mammalia; order Sirenia; family Trichechidae; genus Trichechus; species Trichechus manatus. The sequence goes on along the minus strand of NW_004444163.1, from coordinate 2,653,792 downwards.
TAACATTATCATTTACATCAAATTTGGTTATAAAATTGAACAAGGTATCAAGACTAATTCTCGAAAATATTCTTGAAAGCTATTTTTAAAGTTGAGATCATATTAATAAAGACCAGGAAATAGTGTGTGTGTAAGTAGTTGTATGAGTATGTGTGTGTAGTGTATGATGGTTCATAAAGGCATAAAAGCACGTTAAAGCATCCTTAGATGAGTATGTCAAAGAAGAAATCAAGATTATAATCACAGTCTATTTGTAAAATGATGACAATGAAAACTAACAATGCTTATAAGATATGGACAAAGTTCTAATTAGAAGTAAATCCATATCCCAAAATGATTTAGTTATGAAAAAAAATTAATCATTTGTGCCAAATAGCCAGAAAAATGAAATCAACCTGAGGAAAGTGGGAGGAACCAAATAGTAAAGATAACAGCAGAAATAAATAAATTACAAAACAGAAAATATAATCAGTAGATGTAATGAATAAATCCACTAAAATAGATCAAATTGTGGAAAAATTTAATCAGAAAATAAAGGAAAAATGTAATATTTACAATAAATGAATTAAAAAAGTTATAAAGATGTATATATATCCCATTGCCATCAAGCTGATTCCAACTCATAGCGACCCTGTAGGATAGAGTAGAACTGCCCCATAGGGTTTCCAAGGACCTCTGCTTGCAATCTCCAAATGTGTCAGCACTCTCCCCATTTCCCTTTCCACCCTGGATTCTCTGTGTTCATTCATCCAATTTGCCTGACCCTTCCTGTTTTTGGGCATGTGTTGCCCATTGGGTCTCCTATACTTGATTGAACTAAGAAGTATGTTCCTCAAGTGTGTTATTGTTTGTTTTACATTATCGTTGTTAGGTACCATCAAGTCAGTTCTGACTCATAGTGACCCTATGTATAACAGAACGAAATACTCCCTGGGCCTGCTCCGTCCTCACAATCGTTGTTATGCTTGAGCCCATTATTGCAACCACTTCGTCAATCCATTTCTTGGAGGGTCTTCCTCTTTTTCGCTGACCCTCTACTTTACCAAGCATGATGTCCTTCTCCAGGGACTGATCCCTCCTGATAACATGTCCAAAGCATGTGAGACGGAGTCTCACCATCCTTGCTTCTAAGGAGCTTTCTGGTTGTACTTCTTCCAAGACAGATTCGTTCATTCTTTTGGCAGTCCATGGTATGTTCAATATTCTTTGCCAACACCACAAATCAAAGGTGTCACTTCTTCTTCAGTCTTCCTTATTCATCATCCAGCTTCCTATGCATATGAGGCAATTGAAAACACCATGGCTTAGCACCTTAGTCTTCAAGGTTACTTCTTTGCTTTTTAACACTTTAAAGGGGTCTTTTGCAGCAGATTTGCCCAATGCAATGCGTCTTTTGATTTCTTGACTCTTGCTTCCATGGGTGTTGATTGTGGATTCAAGTAAAATGAAATCCTAGTTAGTTCTTCCGGGCTCAGTCTGGTGAAGGCTGTGGTTCATATTGTCCATTAGCCCTCTTTGGGCTAATATTTTCCTGTGCCTTTGTTTTTTCTTCATTCTCCTTTGCTCTGGACTGGATGGAACCTCCAGATATATCTTAGATATATCTTAGGCAGCTCCCAAGCTTTTAAGACACCAGACACTACTCACCTGAGTAGGATGTAGAACACTTTCTTTATAACCTACGTTATGCAAATTGACCTAGATAGATCTCCCCAGGGACCATTGTCCCCAGCTCTCAGCCTGTTACTCAGTCCCTTGAGGTGTTTGAATGTGTCTAGGAAGCTTCTATAACTTTGCCTTGGTCAAGTTGTGCTGCTTTTTCCTATATTGTGCGTTGTCTTTTCCTTTACCAAAGTTAATTTGTCTGCTGTCTAGTTACTGATTTCCCCTTCGTACCCTTCCCCTTTCTGACAGCCATCAAAGAGTGTTTTTTTCTGTGTGTAAACCTTTTCTTGAGTTTTTATAATAGTGGTTTCATACAATATTTGTCCTTTTGTGACTGACTTATTTCACTCAGCATAACACCCTCCAGATTCATCCATGTTGTGAGATGTTTCACGCATTCATCCTTGTTCTTTATTATTGCTTACTACTCCATTGTGTGTTTGTCTCATAACTTGTTTATCCATTCATCTGTTGATGGGCACTTAGGTTGTTTCTGTCTTTTTGCTATTGTAAATAAGGCTGCAATGAACATAGGAGTGCATATCTCTATTCGTGTGATGGCTCTTATTTCTCTAGGATATATTCCTAGGAGTCAGATTGCTGGATCCTATGGTACTTCTACTTCTAGCTTTTTAAGGAGATGCCATATCGTTTTCCATAGTGGTTGTACCATTTTACATTCCCACCAACAGTGCATAAAAGTTCCAGTCTCACCACAACCTCTCCAATATTTGTTATTTTGTGTTTTTTTGATTCATGCCAGTAACGACGGGGTGACAGGTATCTCTTTTTAATTTTGATTTACTTTTCTCTAACAGTTAATGATTGTGAGCATTTCCTCATGTATCTATTAGCTGCCTGAATGTCTTCTTTGGTGAAATGTCTTTGCCCATTTTTTAATTGGATTGTCTTTCTGTTGTTGAGGTGTTGAAATACTCTATAGATTTTAGAGATTAAATCTTTATCAGATATTTGATAGCCAAATTTTTTTCCCAGTCTGTAGGTTCGCCTTTTACTGTTTTGGTTAAGAATTTGATGAACACAAGTGTTTAATTTTTAGGAGCTCCCAGTTATCTACCTTGTCTTCTGGTGTTTGTGTGTTGTTAGTTATGGTTCATATTATATTAATGCCATGTATTAGGGCCCCTAGCATTGTTCCTATTTTTTTCTTCCCTGATCTTTATTGTTTTAGGTTTCATATTTAGATCTTTGATACATTTTGTGTTATTTTTTGTATATGGTGTGAGGTATGGGTCCTGTTTCATTTTTTTTTTACAGGTGGACATCCAATTTTGCCAGTACCATTTGCTAAAAAGACTGTCTTTTCCCCATTTAATGGACTCTGGTCTTTTGTCAAAGATCAGCCGAACATAGGCAGATGGATTTACATCTGGGTTCTCAGTTCTGTTCCATTGGTCTCTGTGTTTGTTGTTATACCAGTACCAGACTATTTTGATTACCGTGGCTGTATGGTAGGTTCTAAGATCAGGTAGTGGGAGGGAGGCATCTAATTTGTTTTATTTCTTCAATAATGCTTTGCTTATCTGGGGCCTCTTTCCTTTCCATATAAAGCTGGTGAATAGTTTTTCCATCTCATTAAATACTGCTGTTTGTATTTGGAGTGGGATTGCATTATACTTGTAGATCACTTTGGGTAGAATTGACATTTTCACAATGTTGAGTCTTACTATCCTCAAGCATGGTATGTTTTTCCATCTATGTAGGTCTCTTTTAGTTTCTTGCAATAGCATTTTGTAGTTTTATGAAATAGCTCTTTTAGGTCCCTGGTTAGATTTATTTGTAAATATTTTATCTTTTTATGAGCTATAATAAAAGGTATTGTTTTCCTGATTCCTTTGTTGAAGTTCTTTTTGTTGGTGTATAGGAATCCAACTGATTTTTGTATGTTGATCTTGTATCTTGACTCTGCTTAATCTTTTTGTTCCAGTAGTTTTCTTGTGCAATCTTTGGGGGTTCTGTATGTATAGGATCATATCATCTGTGAATTCCTTTCCAATTTGGAAGCCCTTTATTTCTTCTTCTTGCCTTATTGCTCTAGTTGGGACTTCCAGTACAATATTAAATAGGAGTGGCGATAACGGGCATCTTTGAATTGTTTATGTTCTCAAGGTGGAATGCTTTCAGCCTCTCTCCATTGAGAATGATGTTGGCTGTTGGTTTTGTATAGATGCCCTTTATTATGTTGAGGAATGTCCCTTCTATTCTTCTTTTACTGAGAATTTTTATCAGGAATGGATATTGTACTTTATCAAACGTGTTTTCTGAGTGGATTGAGATGATCATGTGATTCTTTTCTTTTGTTCTATTTATATGGTGCATTACGTTGATTGATTTTCTAATATCAATCCATCCTTGCATACCTGGTATGAATAACACTTAGTCATGGTGTATTAATTTTTTGATATGATGCTGAGTTTTACTGGCTAGAATTTTGTTGAGAATTTTTGCATGCATATTATGAGAGATATTGGTCTGTAATTTTCTTTTTTTGTAGTGTCTTTGCCTGGCTTTGGTGTCAGGGTTATGCTGACTTCACAGAATGAATTCAAGAGTATTCCTTCCTTTAATCTGGAGCCCATTATGCTGAGTGAATTTAGTCAGTCGCAGAAGGACAAATATTATATAAGACCACTATTATAAGAACTCAAGAAAAGGTTTAAACACAGAAGAAAACATTCTTTGATGGCTATGCAGGTGGGGAGGGAGGGTGAGGGTTATTCGCTAACTAGATAGTAGACAAGAGTTATCTTAGGTGAAGGGAAGGGCAGCACACACTACAGCGGAAGTTAGGACAACCGGACTAAACCAAAGCTAAGAAGTTTCCTGAATACAATCAAACACTTTGAGGGACAGAGTAGCAGGGGTGGGGGTCTGTGGACCATAGTTTCAGGGGACATCTAGGTCAATTGACATAACAAAGTTTACTAAGAAAATGTTCTGCGTCCTACTTCGGTGAGTGACTTCTGAGGCCTTAAAAGCTAGCAAGTGACCATCTAAGATGCATCAATTGGTCCCAACCCATCTGGAGTAAGGGAGAATGAAGAACACGAAAGACACAGGAAAATATTAGTCCAAGAGACAGAAATGGCCACATAAACCAGAGGGTGCCTCAGCCTGAGACCAGAAGAACTAGATAGTGCCCGGCTAGCACCAATGACCACCCTGACAGGGAAAACAACAGAGAGTCCCTGATGGAGCAGGAGAAAGGTGGGGTGCAGAACTCGAATTCTAGTAAAAAGACCAGACTTAATGGTCTGACCGAGACTGGAGGAACCCTGGAAAGCATGGCCGCCAGATTCTCTACCAGCCCAGAACTAAAACAATTTCTGAAGCCTACTCTTCAGACAAAAATTGGACTGGACTGTGGGATATTAAATGATACTCGTGAAGAGTGTGCTTCTTAGCTCAAGTAGACACATGAGACTAAACGGGTAGCTTCTGTCCGGAGGTGAGATGAGAAGGCAGAGAGGGTTAGGAGCTGGTTGAACAGGCATGAGAAATCAGGGGTGGAAAGGAGGAGTGTGCTGTCACAGTATAAGGAGAACAATTAGGGTCACATAACAATGTATGTGTAAATTTTTGTATAAGAGACTAACTTGAAATGTAAATTTTCACTTAAACTACAACAAGAAACAAACAAAAAAAAGAGTATTCCTTCCTTTTCTATGCTCTGAAATGGTTTGAGTAGTACTGATGTGAACTTTTCCCTGAATGTCTGGTAGAATTCTCCAGTGAAGCCATCTGGGCCAGGGCTTTTTTTGTTGGGAGTTTTTCTTTTTTTTTTTAATTACCTCTTCAATCTCTTCTCTTGTTATGGGTCTGTTCAGATTTTCCATTTCAGCTTGTGTTACTATACGTAGGTGGTGTGTCTAGAAATTGGTCCATTTCCTCTAGGTTCTCAGATTTGTTGGAGTATAATTTTTCATAGTATTCTGTTATGATCCTTTTTATTTCAAGTGGTTCTGTTGTAATGTCCCCCATTGCATTTCATATTTGGGTTATTTGCTTCTTCTATTTTTGTTTTGTCAGTTTGGCCAATGGTTTGACAATTTTTTTGATCTTTTCAAAGAACCAACTTTTGGCCTTGTTGATGCTTTCTACTGTTTTTCTGTTGTCTATTTCATTTATTTCTGCTCTACTGCATATTATTTAATTTCTTCTTGTAGCTGTGGGCTTTTTTTTTTTTTTTTTACCATTCTCTTTCTATTTGTTCAAGTTCTAGAGCTAACATTTTGATTTTGGCCAGTTCTTTTTTGATGTGTGCATTTATTGCTGTAAACTGACTTCTGAGCACTGCCTTTGCTGTGTCCCAAAGGTTTTGGCATGATGCATTTCATTCTCATTTAATTTTAGGAATTTTTTAATTCTCTCTTTGATTTCTTCTATTACTTATTTGTTTTTAAGCAAAGTATTATTCAGTTTCCATTATTTAATTTTTTTCCTTGCTCTTCCTGGTTTTTTTTTTTTTTTTTTTCTTAATTGAACTTTAGATGGTTTACAGAACAAACTAGTTTCTCATTAAACAGTTAGTACATATATTATTTTATAACTTTGGTTAACAACCCCATGACATGTCAGTACTCTCCCTTCTTGACTTTGGGTTCCCTATTACCAGATTTCCTGTCCCCTCTTGCCTTTTAGTCCTTGCCCCTGAGTTGGTGTGCCCCTTTAGTCTTGTTTTGTCCTATGGGTCTGTTTAATCTTTTGCTGAAAGGTAAACTTCCAGAGTATTTCATTACTGCACTAAAAGGGTGTCTGGGGACCATAATCTCCAGGTTTCTCCAGTCTCTGTCAGGTCAGTAAGTCTGGTCTTTGTTTTTTTTTTGAGTTGGAATTTTGTTCTACATTTTTCTCTAGCTCTGTCCAGGACCCTCTATGGTGATCCCTGTCAGAGCAGTCAGTGGTGGTAGCCAGGAACTATCTAGTTGTACTGGACTCAGTCTGGTGGAGGTGTAGTAGTTGTGGTCTATTAGTCCTTTGGTCTAATATTCCCTTGTGTCTTTAGTTTTCTTCATTTTCCCCTTGATCCTGAAGAGGTGAGACCAGTGGAGTATCTTAGATGGCTGCTCACAGGCTTTATGACTCCAGATGCTACTCACCAAAGTAGAATGTAGAACATTTTCTTTATAAACTATGTTTTGCCAATTGAGCTAGATGTTCCCTGAGACCATGGTTCCCACAGCCCTCAGCCCAGTAATTCAGTGCCTAAGGTTGTTTAGATTTGTCCATGGAGCTTCCATGACCTTACCCTGAAGAGGTTGTTCCGGTGCCCCCAGTATTGTGTACTGTCTTACCCTTCACCAAAGTTACCACTTATCTATTGTCTATTCAGTGTTTTTCCACCCCCACACTCCCCTCCCTCATAACCATCAAAGATTATTTCTTTTTGTGTGTAAACCTTTTCATGAGTTTTTATATCAATGGTCTCATATAATATTTGTCCTTTTGTGATTAACTTATTTCACTCAGGATAATACCCTCCAGATTCATCCATGTTGTGGGATGCTTTGAAGATTCATCATTGTTCTTTATTGTTACGTGGTACTCCATTGTGTGTACGTACCACAGTTTGTTTATCCATTCATCTGTTGATGGGCATCTAGGTTGTTTACATCTTTTTGTTATTGTGAACAATACTGCAATGAACATGGATGTGCATAAACGTCTATTCGTGTGACGACTCTTATTTCTCTAGGATATATTCATAGGAGTGAGATTGCTGGATAGTATGGTATTTCTATTTCTAGCATTCTAAGGAAGCACCACATCATTTTCCAAAATGGTTGAACCATTTTAAATTCCCACCAGCAGTGCATAAGAGTTCCAATCTCTCCACAGCCTCTCCAACATTTGTTATTTTCTGTTTTTTTTATTCATACCAGTAATGCTGGGGTGAAATGGTATCTCATTGTGGTTTTGATTTACATTTCTCTAATGACTAGTGATAGTGAACATTTCCTTATGTATCTGTTAGCCACTTGAATGTCTTCTTTGGTGAAGTGTCTGTTAATTTCCTTTGCCCCTTTTTAAACTGGATTATTTGTCTTTTTGTTGTAGAAGTGTTGGATTTTCCTGTAGATTTTATAGGTTAAACATTGGTAGGATGTGTAATAGCCAATTTTTTTTCCCCAGTCTATAGGTTCTTTTTTTACTCTCTTGGTGAAGTCTTTTGATGAGCATAAGTGTTTAATTTTTAGAAGATCCCAGTAATCTAGCTTATCCTCTGGAGTTTTATGTTGTTAGTTTGGTTTGTATCTTGTTAAGGCCATGTATTAGGGCCTCTAACATTGATCTTAGTTTTTCTTCTAAGATTTTTATAGTTTTTGGTTTTATATTTAGGTCTCTGATCCATTTTGAACTAGTTTTTGTGTATGGTGTGAGTTATGGGTCCTGTTTCATTTTTTTGCAGATGGACATCCAGTTTTTCCAGCATGATTTTTTTTTTTATTTATGTAATTAAATGAAGTTTACATTTCAAGTTAGTCTCCCATACAGAATTTTTTTTTAACATTCAGTGTTATGAGACCCCAATCTCTCATCCCATTCTGCGACAGCACACTCCTCCCTTCCGCCCCTGATTCCCCATGAACATTTAACCAGCTCCTAACTCTCTCTGCCTTCCCCTCTCACCTCTGGACAGAAACCGCCCCTTTGGTTTCTTATATCTACTTGTCTAAGAGGCACATTCTTCACGAGTATCACTTTATGTCCCACAGTCCAGTCCAATTCCTGTCTGAAGAGTTGGCCTCGGAAATTGTTTTAGTTCTGGGGTGATGGAGAGACCAGGGGCCATGTTTTCCGGGGTGCCTCCAGTCTTAGTCAGACCATTAAGTCTGGTCTTCTTACTAGTATTTGAGTTCTGCATCCCATCGTTCTACTGCTCCATCAGGGACCCTCTGTTGTGTTCCCTGTCGGGACGTTCATTGGTGGTAGCCAGGCACCATCTAGTTCTTCTGGTCTCAGGCTGATGAAGTCTCTGGTTTATGTGGCCCATTCTTTCTCTTGGGTCAATACTTTCCTTGTGTCTTCAGGGTTCTTCGTTCTCCTTTACCCCAAGTGGTTGGGACCAATTGATGCATCTTAGATAGCCGCTTGCAAGCTTTTAAGACCCCAGACGCCACTCACCAAAGTAGGATGCAGAACATTTTCTTAATAAGGTTTGCTATGCCAATTGACATAGATGTCCCCTAAAAGCATGGTCCCCAGAGCCCGCATCCCTGCTACTCTGTCTCTCAAAGTGTTTGATAGCCAGCATGATTTTTAAAAAGACTGTTTGCCATTTGATGGACTTTAGGCCCTTGTTGAAGATCAGATGACCATAGGTAGATGGATTTACATCTGGGTTCTCAATTCTGTTCAGTTGGTCAATGTATCAGTCATTGTACCAGTACCAGGCTCTTTTGACTACTGTAGCTGTAAAGTAGTTTCTGAGGTCAGGTAGTGTGAGTCCTCCTGCTTTATTCTTCTTCAGTACTGCTTTACTTATCTGGGGCCTCTTCCCTTTCCATATAAAGTTAATGATTAGTTTTTCCATCTCTTTAAAGAATGTTGTTGGTATTTGGATCAGGATTGCCTTGTATTTGTAGATTGTTTTGGGTAGTTTTGTCATTTTCACAATGGTGAGTCTACTTATCCATGAGCATGGTACATTTTTCCATTTACGTAGATCTCTTTTGGTTTCTTACAGTAGTGTTTTGTAGTTTTCTTTATATAGGTCTTTTACATCCCTGGTTAGACTTATTGCTAAGTATTTTAATTTTTTAGGGACTATTATAAATGGTATTGTTTTCTGACTTCCTTTCTGTTGTTCTCTTTATTGATGTATAGGAATCCAATGGATTTTTGTATGTTTATCTTATATCCTGTTACTCTGCTGAATCTATTAGTTCCAGTAGTTTTCTCGTGGAGTCTTTTGGGTTTTCTATATATAGTATCATATCATCTGCAATTGCAACAGTTTTACTTCTTCATTACCAATTTGGATGCCCTTTGTTTCTTTTTCTTGCCTTATTGGTCTAGCTAGGACTTCCATCACAGTGTTAAATAGGAGTGGTGATAAAGGCCATCCTTGTCTTGTTCTTGTTCTCAAGGGGAATGTTTTCAGCTTCTGTCCATTAAGAATGATGTTGGCTGTTGGTTTTGTATAGATGCCCTTTTTATGTTGATGAATTTCCCTTCTATACCTATTTCATTGAGAGTTTTTATGAGGAATATGTGTTGGAATTTGTCAAATGCCTTTTCTGTGTCAACTGAGATGATCATATGATTTTTTTATTTTATTTAATTTTATTTATGTGGTGGATTATGCTGATTGATTTTCTAATGTTGAACCATCCTTGTGTACCTGGTATGAATCCTACTTGGTCGTGGTGTATTATTTTTTTTTATATGATGCTGAATTCTATTGGCTAGAATTTGGTTGAGAATTTTTGCATCTATATTCATGAGCGATATTGGTCTGTAATTTTCTTTTTGTCATGTCTTTGCCTGGTTTTTGTATCAGGGTTATTCTGGCTTCATAGAATGAATTTGGAAGTATCCTTTACTTGTCTATGTTCTGAAATAATTTGAGTAGTACGTGGGTAAGCTCTTCTCTGAAAGATTGGTAGAATTCTCCAGTGAAGCCATCTGGGCCAGGGCTTTATTTTTGTTGGGATTTTTTAAAATTATCTTTTCAACTTCTTCTCAGATTTTCAACATCAATTTGTGCTAGTTTGGGTAGGTAGTGTGTTTCTAGAAATTTATCCATTTCCTCTAGCTTTTCAAATTTTTAACAATATAGTTTTTCATAATACTCTGTTATGATCCTTTTTATTTCTATTGGGTCTGTTGTAATGTCCCCCATTTCATTTCTTATTTGGGTTATTTGCATCCTCTCCTGTTTTTCTTCTGTCAGTTTGGCTAGTGGTGTGTCGATTTTGTTAATCCTTTGAAAGAACCAACTTTTGGTTTTGTTGATTCTTTCTGTTGTTTTTCTATTCTCTACTTCATTTATTTCTGCTTTGATCTTTATTATTTCCTTTCTTCTGGTGGCTGTAGGCTTCTTTTGCTTTTTCTTTCTGTTTGTTGGAGTTGTGTAGCTAATGTCTTGATTTTGTCCCTTTCTTCTTTTTATATGGGTGCATCTTTTACTATAAATTGACCTCTGATCACTGCCTTTGCTGTGTCCCAAAGGTTTTGGTATGATGTGTTTTCATTTTCATTTAATTCTAGGAATTTTTATTTATTCTATCTTTGATTTATTCTATTACCCAGTGATTTTTACGCAGGGTGTTATTTAGTTTCCATGTAATTGATTTTTTTCCTTGCTCTTCCTGTTGTTAATTTCTACTTTGATTGCATTGTGATTAGAGAAGATACGTTGTATTATCTCAGTGTTTTGGATTTTGTTGAGAGTTGCTTTGTGGCCTAAGATGTGGTCTATTCTATAGAATGGTCCATGTGCATTGGAAAAGAATACGTACTTTGCAGCTACTGGGTGGAGTGTTCTATAGATATCTATGAGTTCAGGTGAATGAATGTAGCCTTTAGATGTTCTGCATCTTTGTAGAATTTCTTTCTAAATGTTCTGTCCTTTACCAAGAGTGGCGTGTTGAAGTCTCCTATTATTATAGTGGAACTGTCAATTTCTCTTTTCAATGCTGTTGAAGTTTGTTTTATGTATTTTGAAGCCCTGTCATTAGGTGTGTTGATATTTCTTATGGTTATGCCTTCATGCTGGATCATCCCTTTAATCATGATGTAGTGCCCTTCTTTGTCTTTCACAGCAGATTTTGTTTTAAAGTCTATTTTATCTGAGATTATTACTGCCACTCTTGGTTTTTTTTGGAAGCTATTTGCTGGATTTTTTTTTCCATCCTTTGATTTTTAATAAATTTGCATCTGTTTTCTAAGGTGTGTCTTGTAGACAGCATATTGATGGATCCTGTTTTTTAATCCATTCTGTCACTCTCCATCTCTTTATGGGTGTATTTAAGCCTTTTATGTTCAGTGTAATTATTGATAGGTGTGAGTTTATTGTTGTCATCTTGTAGTGATTTTTTTTTTTTTTTTGGTGGTGTTGACAATTTCTTTGTTACTCTTACTCTCCTGTGCTGAATTCCTTTTGTTTGTGGATTTTTTTTCATTTATTTTTGTAGATATTGTTTTTACTGAGACTTTGTGTATCTTCTTTATTTTGATGAGTAGGTTTGTTAACTTTCTTTGTGGTTACCTTGAAATTTATCCTTAACTTCCTAAGTTATTGCTTGATATCGCCTTCCCTTCCTCTCCGTTAGAAAGTTCTCTGGCTACACTGTTTATTCCCTCTTTTATTGTTCTATCTTGTTGTCATCTGCAGATTAACCTCTCTGTTTTCCTGTTGTAAATCTTTTGATTTTGAATAGTCCCTTAGAGTTCATTTCCTAGGTTGGTATCTGGCTGGTGAGATCTTGTGTCCTAGATTCAGGCTGTTGTCTGACATTGCTTGTTCTCAGATCGAAGGACCCCCTTTAATAATTCTTGTATGTTTGGTTTGGTTTTTCCATATTCCCTTAATTTCTGTTTATCTGGAAATGTCCTAATTTCACCATCATATCTGAACAATAGTTTTGCAGGATATGTTATTCTTGGTTGGCAATTTTTTTCTTTCAAGGTTTCATATATGTCATCCCATTGCCCTCTTGCCTGCATAATTTCTACTGAGTAATCAGAGCTTAGTCTTATTGTTTCCCCTCTGCTGCTCTCAGGATTCTTTGTCTCTGGTTTTAGCGAGTGTGATTATGATATGCCTTGATGATTTTCTTTTCTTTCAGGGTCTATCCTATATGGGTTTTGTTGAGATTCTTGGATGGTCAGCTTTTCATCTTTCATGTTATTAGGGAAGTTTCCTGTCAGCAATTCTTCAATGATCCGTCTATGTTTCGTGTTTTCTCCCCCATTCTGGGACTCCAATCACTGGCAAACTTTTGCTTGTATCCCACATAATTCTCAGGGTTTCTTCATTCTTTTTTCTGATTTTTCCTAAAAGTTGTTTCCAAGTGTTTGTCTTCAGTTTCACTAATCCTGTCTTCCATTGTTTCAAACCTTTTCCTCAGCCCTTCTATGACACTATTCATTTCTGAAATCTTGTTGTTTATCTTTCAGATTTCTAATCACTGTTTTTGTATGCTTTATGGTTGTGAATTTATTTTGGCATTTGGTTCCTGTATTATTTTTCTGAATTCTTCCATTTTTTTGGTCTGTATTTTCAGTTAATTTGTCTATTTTTTCCTCATTTTTGTCTGCTTTTTGCTTCAACTCTTGGATAGCTCTGAATATATAGAGATTTGAATTCCCCATTAGGTTGTTCTAGTGCCTTTTCTTCTACTGGAAAATCATCTGGTGTTTTATTTTGGATGCCTACTGGAACCACGTTGTCCTTTTTTTTTATATATGTTTTGATATTGTCTGCTGTCTTTGAGACATTTAATAGTTATTTTCTTTGTTTATTGTTTGTAGATTTTTTCTTTTCTTTTGTTATGTCTGAGCAGGTGTGCTGTGCATTCTTTGTTGTTTGCTCATCTGTGGACACAATATTTTTCACCTCTTTGTCCAGTGAGCAGGGCCAGTTGCTCAGCTATGGTGTAGCAGGGCAGGTCCAGCTGAAAGGGAGGGGCTGGGATGGGTTTTTTGTGGCACATACTTCTTCCAACAAGAGGAGCTTGTGGTCAGTGCAGGACAGGTTCCAGTAGGTCGTGCCTGTGCTACTCGGGAGTAAAATGTTCAGCACATGGTGCAGATAGGCAGGAGGAAGGGGGACGTGGAGGGGGAGTTTGTGACGTGTGAAGCTAGTTTGAGTATGGAAAAAAAGAGGAGCGAGAAAGAGGAGCAAAACAAAAAGTGCTGAGGGAGCTTGCCTTTGGAGTTGGGAGACAGGAAACCAAGAAATGGAGAAAAACAAAAAGGGACAAATAAATAAATAAATATTTTAAATATGAAAATTAAAGAAAAAATGCCCCCAGGGATCCCACCGGAGTGGCTGCACAGACTGGGGAAGTGGCTCCCAAGTAGAATAGTATGGCCCTGCTAGAAGGAGTGGAGATAATAAACAGTGCCAGGTATTCACGAGGCAGGAAAAGAAGGTAAGTAGAAAGAGATGAGAAATGAAGAAATGAAGAAAAAGAAAAAGAAAACAAACAAAGAAAAAGGAAAAAAGCCCCAGTGTGGCCACGTGGACTAGTGAAGTGGACTAGGAAAGCAGTTCCTCAGCTGAGCAATCAATTCACAGCCTGTCAAGAAGAAGCAAAGATGGCACGCAGAGTCAGGCGTTTGAGAGCAAGTAGGGGGTGGAGGTGACAGGCAGGGAAGAAACCAAAAGAGGCTTAAAAAAGCAATACCGGCAACAAAGAAATGGCACTAAAGAAGCCAGCTGGTGGGTGCAGGGTGAATCCCAGTGGTTCAGAACTGGCGCCTCCAGTGCTGCAGTCGCAGCCTACTGGGAAGCTGCGGATCACCTCACTTGTTAGCTGGGAATCAGCCTGCTGGGGAGCTGGGAATTGGCCTACCAGGAAGCCGGCAATCAACCCACTGGGAAGCCAAGGATCAGCCACCTAGGAAGTGGTGAAGGTTGAGCAGGAAGAGGTAGGGTAGGGGGTGGGAAAACATGTCTTGCTGTTTACCAGGTGCTCTGTCTCCTGCTGGGAGCTCCCTGAATCTGCTTTCCCATACTCCCTGTCCGCCAGTCTCCAACAGGAGTCCAAGATGGTGGATCCATGCTTTGTTAGGTGACAGGGGACCTCCGCTCATAACTCTCCTTGCTCTCTGCCAGTGTCTTATTCTATCCAGTGCTTGGTTGAGTTCTTTATCTCTTCATAAGACACTTATGTTCTAGGATTGATATATGTCTCTGTTTTACTCAGTTTTTTGGGTCTTTGCTGTGGAGGGATGGTGGTGCTTCTGTCTATAGCATCATGTTGGCTCTGCCTTTCTGTTCTTCCTGTTACCTATTTCCACTTTTATGGCATTGTGATCAGAGAGAATGCTTTGTGTTACTTCAATGTTTTGGATTTTATTGAGGGTTGCTTTTTGGCCTAAAATGTGGTCTATTCTATAGAATGGTCCATGTGTGTTTGAAATGTATACTTTGCTGCTGTTGGGTGGCGTGTTCTATATAAGTCTATGCAGTCAAGATGGTTGATTGAGGCCTTTAGATCTTCTGTATCTTTGTTGAGTTTCTTTCTAGATGTTCTGTCCTTTACCGAGAGTGGTGTGTTGAAGTCTCCTACCATTGTGGAAGTGTCTATTTCTCTTTTCTATGCTGTTAGAGTTTATTTTATGTATTTTGGAGCCCTGTCGTTGGGTGCATAGATATTTATTGAGGTTATGTCTTCTTGATGGATTGTCCCTTTAATCATTATATAAAGTCCTTTGTCTTTTATAGTGGATTTTGCCTTAAAATCTATTTTATCTGAGGTTAGTATTGCCACTCCTGCCCTTTTTTGGTTACTGTTAGCTTGATATATTTTTTCCATCTTTTGATTTTTAATGTATTTAGATCTTTGTGTCTACCTTGAAATTTACCCTTATTGAACCAGTCGTTTATTATTTGTTGTCTCCTTGACTTCATTTCCGTTTGAAAGTTTTATATCTGCACTGTTTATTCCGCCTTTTATTTTGTTTTTTGATGTTGTCTTCATTTACAGATTGACATCTCTGTTTCTCTGTTTTAAGTCTTTTAGCTTTCTTTTATTATTGACAGATCATAACCTAAGTTGGTATCTAGCTGATGCTGATCTGTGTACTAGAGTCTGGTTGTTGTCTAATGTTGCTGGTTCTTTAACTGAAGGACTCCTTTTAATATTTATTGTAAGTTTGGTTTTGTTTTTATGAATTATCTTAATTCTGTTTATCTGGAAATGTCCTAATTTTGTCATCATATTTGGTAGTTTTTCAGGATATATAATTCTTAGTTGGCAGTTTTTTTTTCTTTCGAGGTTTTATACATGTCATCCAATTGCTTTCTTGCCTGCATAGTTCCTGCAAGCAATCAGAGTTTAGTCTTATTGTTTCCCCATTGTAATTGACTTTTACTTTTTCTTGAGCTGATCTCAGGATTCTTTGTCTTTGGTTTTGGTGAGTTTGAAGATGATGTCTTGGTGACTTTCTTTTGGGGTCTATCCTATATGGGGTTCTTTGAATTTCTTGGATGATCAGTTTTTCATCTTTCATGGTATTTGGGAAGTTTTCTGCCAGGCTATCTTTAAAAATCTCTGTGTTTTCTATTTTTTTCCCCTATTCTGGAATTCTGATCCCACGCTAATTTTTGCTTTTGATTGTATCTCGTATAATTCTTAGGTTTTCTCCATTCTTTTCTTGGATTTCTCCTCCAACAAAGTGATGTCCATGGAATTATGTTCAATCATGCTGATTCTATCTTCCATTGTTTCAAATTTTCACCTAAAACCTTATTTAAATTTTATTTTTTGTCTTTTGGATTTCTTGTTGCTGTTTTTGTGTGATTTCTAATTGTTTATTTATTTTGATGTTTTGTTCTTGTATTATTTCCCTGAATTCTTCTATTGCTTTGTCTGTGGTTTCCTTGATTTCTGCTGTGTTTTTGTTGGTTTTGTCTGTGTTTTCCATGATTCTGTCTTTTTAGTCCTTGATTTGGTCTGTGCTTTCCTTGATCTCTTTTCTAATTTCATGGAAAGCCTTAAATATTAGTCTCTTGAATTCCATATCAGGTAGTTCCATTGCCTTTTCTTTTACCTGAAGGTCATTTAATTCTTTACTTTTGTCACTTGCTGGAACCATCTTCTCCTGCTTTTTTACATGTTTTGATATTGTCTGCTTCTTTGTTTTGTTTTGATATGTCAAGGTGGGCAGGCCAGGTGTGCTTTGCTGCTTGCTTGTCTGTAGGCACAATGCCTCTCACCACCTTGTCCAGGTGGGCAAGGCAGCAGCAAGCAGGGAGAGCCCATTTCACTGTACACTGGTTTGTTTAGGTGGGTGAGGGTGGACTGGTTGGGTGCTGTCTGCCTCCTAATGTTGGTCCAGTGGTGTGGGAGCATTTACAACACCTTTGCCCAATAGGCAGGTGTGTTGTATTGGGAGTGGTGCTAGCTTGCTTCCCACCATTCAGCAGCTGGTTGAGTGGTGGGCAGGGCGAGCCTGGTGCAGCAGTGGGCCTGAGCCAGGTATGCTCTAGCCATGGGAGCACAGTAAGTGTCAGTGAAGGGGAGAGGGCACCCTGGGCTGGGGATGGAAAAAAATAGAAAATGAGATTTAAAAAAAGATATTCAGCTAGTAGGGGCACAGTGGACCTGATTGCCAGTGGGAAGGGTGGAATTTGGTATACAGGGCTAGGTGGGAGGTAGAAAATGGTGGGCCAGTGGCCCTCTAGCCACGGTACTGTGGAGTGGTCTGGTGGGAAGGGGTGTAGTGGCATATGGGGCTAGGTGGGAGGGAAAAAGAAAATGAGGAAGGGGAAAAAAGAAAAAAAGACACGATGAGAGCTAGCCAGTGGGGGTGATGTGGACCAAGGATGGTGGCAGACTGGTGCCTCTCTACCCGCGGGGGTGCAGCGTGGCCCATTGGGAAAGGGTAGAGGTTGCTTATGGGGTTAGATGGGGGTAGAAAGAAAAGAAAGAAAGTAAGAAAAGA
Source organism: Trichechus manatus latirostris (assembly GCF_000243295.1). Taxonomy (NCBI): domain Eukaryota; kingdom Metazoa; phylum Chordata; class Mammalia; order Sirenia; family Trichechidae; genus Trichechus; species Trichechus manatus. The sequence continues at coordinate 2,636,485 of NW_004444163.1, read as the reverse complement.
TAATTGCACTTTTGTGAGAGCTGGTGGATGTGGGTGGGGTGGACCTGGGCTGGTGGTGGGCCAGTGGCTCTCTATCCAAAGTGGCAACTTGTGACCCAGTAGGAAAGGGTAGAGGTGGGGTATGGGGCTAGGTGGGAGGGAAAATGAAAAGAAGGAAAAACAAAAAATGGCACGGCAGGAGCTAGCAGGTGGGGGTGAGGAAGACCCAGGGTGGCAGCAGGTTTGTGACTCTACACATAGTGGTGCAGCATGGCCCAGTGGGAAGGGGTAGAGGTGGCATATGGACTAGGGGTAAAGGACAAAGAAAATGAAAGGGGGGGGGAGTAGCACAGCAGAAGCCAGCAGATGTGGGCAGGGTAGACCCTGGGTAATGATAGGCTGATAGCTCTCTAGCTGAATGGTGCAGCATGGCCCATTGAAAATGGGTAGGCATGGCATATGGGGCTAGGTGGTAGCGAGAGAGAAAAGGCATAAAGGGGGAGAAAAGAAAAGAAAATGGTGTGGTAAGAACCAGTGGTGGGGGCGGGGAAGACCCAGGCTTGTGGTGGGCTGTTAGCTCTCTAGCCAAGTGGTGCAGCATGGCTTATCAGGAAGGGGTAGGGGTGGCATACAGGCCTGAAGGGTGAGGGATGTGAAAGCTTGTTTTTCTCATTACTGGGTGATCTGTCTCCTGCTGGGAGCTACATGAATTTGCCTTCCTGTACTCCTTGTCCAGGGTCATTGCTGGCTGTGCTCCAAGGTAGTGATGCTGTGCCATGTTAATTGGCAGGGGACCTCTGCTCCATATCTCTCCTCATTCTCTGTTTTCCTTCACATCTTCCATTTGGTGTTTGATCTAGTTCTTTATGTCTTCATTTGTTACTTAAGATTCCAGGACTGACGTTCATATCTGTTTTACTTAGTTTTTTGGGTCTTTGCTACAGAGGGACAGCATGATGCATCTGTCTAGGGTGCCATGCTGGCTGATCTATTAATATAATTTTGATGAGAAAGCTATGTGAAACTTCATGCTACTTTGAAAATCACAATAAAATAGTAAATTTCTAGGGAAACTGCAAATTACCAAAGTTGATTTGAGAAGAAATGAAAATTTTGATCAAATGAAATACTGTGGAAAAAAATTTCAAGAATTATTATGGAATTATTCTACCAGATAAATGTTTCAGGGACAAATACTTTCACTTATGAGTTCTTTAGAATGTTAAAGGTTTAATTCTCATGAAGTATAAAAAGTTCAAGAACAGAGGAAAATATTGAAAGTATCCTAATTCTTTTAACAAACTGATATAATACTGATAAAAAATTGTACGCCAAAAAAGTATATAATAATACCATGGAAAAATTTAATTTATGAATGTATATACAAATAATTCAAAATAAAACATTTATAAAGTTAGGGAATCGGACAGACATAGCTCTGGAAGAGTGATTGTTCATTTCCCACTTTTGCCTCTTGGAACATATGCTGAATAAAATATTTCTTCTTGTACTATAACTGTGATTATTTTACCCTAGGACAATTAATGGCATAGTTTTGGCAGGAATTTTCTGAAGCCACAAATCCAGTTGACCTTGAGGGGACCTGAACTGTGGAGCAGAATCTGGCAAAGAAGGGTCTTGCCTTCTGGACCCCACTCATTGGCACTCCAAGTACCTTCAATACAGATGGGTATCATTAAAGCCAATGGCTTGACTAGAAAATTCACATCGTTTTATCCATGAAATTTTTTTAATTACTCTTCAGGTATTTAGAGACTTGATAAGCTTGGTATATTCTTCGTATATCCTGACTATATGGTATTATGTCTCAAGATTATTATGTATTATATCTGAAGCCCTTTGAAAATAAGATTAATCATTATATTTAGAGATATTTTTGTCTACAGATTTTTAAAAACTGAATTTATTTGGCTTTACATTATCTTTGTAATTAATTTCTATCAAGTCTTTCACTTTTAAGACTATTATTTTTGTAAGTTAATCACGGCTATATTAAGTTTTGTCATTTGCAGATAAGTTTTTACTTTGCTGATTTGCTGAAAACATTTGAATATCTCAACAAAAAGATGGGCTATCTTGGAATTGTGAAAAGGACTATGACTATACTGAATCAAGATTTCCATAACTTTTATGGAGAAGCTGACATGGAACAGAAATTAACTACATAAGACTGAGTAAACTAAAGCGTTACTATGGGTTTTATGTGGGAATATTGCTGATGTTTTAAGGTCCTACTTTCTGGAGATAAGAAACTATTTTCCTTCTTTCTCCTAAATTATCTGACTAATGGGTATAGATATTGTAACTCTTGTATTAGAAATTCCCATTGGTAAACTTAGTAAATTTGTAAACGTCATAACCAGAGAAGTGTCTAAAGTTCGAGCTATGATTTTACAAAATAAAATGGCATTAGATTTCCTCTTAGTCTCCCAAGGAACAGTTTGTGCCTTAATAGATAATTGTTGCTGAGTTTATATATTAATATGCAATCTGAGGTTTTGCAGAATGTAGTTACTGCTGAGGCACATGAAAAGAAATTACTGATGTTGCTGATGTATAAACCAACACCTGATGAGATTTGTTTCCTTGGTTCAAAGACCTTAGGGAAGTGGTTTCATTGGTTATTTTAGACAATTGGTCTAATATTATTGTTCTTGTTCTGTTCTACCTCTTAGTTCACTGTATGGTACCTGGGATCTTAAAAACCAGATGGTGCCCAACTACCATTATTTAACATTTTTGATCAAAGATTCTATGGCAAGATCAAGATCAAACAGGAAGGAATGACAAAAGAGTTGTAATTCTACTAGAATCCAGATATCTGGCTTTCATGGAGGTTGGGGTAACCCACACAGGCCATTTTCCCTTTGAGTGTCCTTTCGAACCTCAAGCTATGAGAAAAAAAACAAAAACAAAAAAACTGGTTCCTGAAGCTACTTTTGAGCCAAACAAATGGCCCAGATAAATTAGTAAGACAGTTTTGCTCTAGGCATTGTGCTTTTTTAAAGAATTCAGTCTGTTCTGGGAAACTGACTCCAAAGATCAGACTGAGAGGTATGTTTAAATCAATAATTAATTAGTCTTCAAGACAATGTATGAAATATTTGTCTAATGTTTGTAATCAAATTGTCACCTGTTTTGCTATGTAGAAAACTATGTATCTTGAAGAAACCAGGTTCTTAGAGGAGATTGACCTCACACCTTGAGTCAGCCTTTTGGGAAACCAAGTAGTTCCTCCAATGTAGCTTCGCTCTGCACTTATCCTAATTTAAAATCACAGAATCAGAGTGTCTGAGCAGAAGACACACTTATCGTAGTGATCAAAGAATTTGTATGAAAATTCATGATCAAAAGAAGGGAATATGTGAGGACACCTTAAAACTGAGGCAATTGGCCTAACTAAAATAGCTGACACAAGGTCTGGCTCAGAGTCCATTTTGTCTTCGGCTCCACTTCTGCTTCTGAGAAAGAGACCCATGACTGTTAATAGGTAAACAAGGGAGGAGCAGCTTGCCCTGGGGAAGAACACTTAGTATGTTTTAAACAGATTAACTGAAGACCTCCAAAAGGAGGGATCCATCCTGTATTATCTTGCTGTCATGGTTTGAATTATGTCCCCCCAAAAATGTGTGTATCAATTTGGCTAGGCCATGATTCCTGGTACTGTGTGATTTTCCTGTATGTTGTAAACCTGCCTCTATGATGTTAACGAGGGAGGATGGGTGGCAGTTGTGTTAGTAAGGCAGGACCTGATCTAAAAGACTGGATTGTGTCCTGAGGCAATCTCTTGAGACATAAAAGACAGAAGTGAGCAGTGAGACAGGGGGACCTCATACCATCAAGAAAGCAGTGCTGGAAACAGAGTGCATCCTTTGGACTGGGGTCCCTGTGCCAAGAAGCTCCTAGTCTGGGGGAACACTGATGAGAAGGCTGAGAGAGAGAAAGCTTTCCCCTGGAGCTGACACACTGAATTTGGACTTTTAGGCTACTTTACTGTAAGGAAATAAATTTCTCTTCATTAAAACCATCCACTTGTGGTATTTCTGTTATGGCAGCACTAGAAGACTGAGACACTTGCTAATCATATATTCTCTAATGGAAACTTGGTTGTCACATGTAAATTTTTCTATACCTTTTGTTTCCTCTAGACAAATTTTGTGTGCTCTTTGTGGATATAAATTTTTGTGTGGTGGATCAAATTATACTAGTTTCGATGATCCCTTTCCAACTGACAGTGAATTTATGTGGGCAATCTCTTGTTTAGATTCCCAGTGAATGCATAGGCAGTGCACTCTGGGAACTTTAGGATTACCTTTAGATATTCTTAGTAATGATGCTAGTAAATATTGAAACAAGACAAACAAACAAACAAACAAAAAACAAACCCATTGAGTCAATTCCAACTTATAGCAACTCTATAGGACAAAGTAGAACTGCCTCATAGAGCTTCCAAGGAGCAGCTGGCAGATTCTAACTGCTGACGTTTTGGTTAGCAGCCAAGATATTAACCACTGTGCCATCAGGACTACAAATATTGGAATGGTAATGTTAAACTGTTACACATTGTAAAATGAAAGTCAGAAGAAAACCCATTGGTCCAGCACTCAGGGTGGGGTTAGTCATTTTTAAGGGATTTAATTCCTACTTATGATATGGTCGAATTAGAGAAATCCTTAAAAAACTTATGAATCACTATGGGACAAATACCAGACAAATTTGCTAATGTGATGGAAACACAACAATGATCTCTGACCTAATTAGCCAAGGTGGCATTAGATAACAGAATATCCTTAGATTTTTTATTAGCCCAAGAAGGTAGAGTCTGTGCTGTAGCAAATACCTCTTGTTGCATTTGGATAAATAACACAGAAGAAGTAGAACCAGATATACATAGAATTAGACAGCAAAGTACTTGGTTACACACTATAACACTCTTGCAAGCACCAGATTTATTCGGTTGGTTACCATCAGGAATAAGTACAAGGGTTAGGTCACTATTGCAAGGAATAGTAATATTCTTAGTCTGCATCCTTATTGTATTAGGCATAATAAAATTTATCTTCTATCGTCTTACACACTTGAAAAGCAAAAGAAAGGCTCAGGATAAAAGATTGATGTACATTGATTCTGTTCATTTCTGCAATGTGAGCCCCTGGTGAAGAACCAAATGGTATCCGGTGGATAACCAGCACAGTGAGTTTTAAGAGCCTGCCATGGCCACCATCTAGAAGCCCAGCTAAGTCCAGGTTTTGATCATTGGTATGTTATCTCCAATCTCCAATCAAAAGGAGGGACTGACATAGGAGTTAAAATTGGAGCCATTATTCCCATCCTTGAGTATAAAGAATGTAACCCAGTTGGAGTTGGACTCACATGGATTCACAAGACACATCAACTGGGCCCTGAGGTATAAAAATAATAGCTACGACAATGTCGGACAACATCTTTTGCAGTACCTTTCACATAAACAAATCTTAAACAGAGCATAAAAGACCCACATATTTTCCACACTTACCTTTTTCTATTAGCATTTAGTAAATAGTAAGATTTGATGGATCAATGAAGACCCTCCTGACTGTCATTACTGAAATTTGTACCAATGATTATTAAGAAAGACAATTCAAAACGTGGAATCTCAGTGATTTAGCAGTTTTTAGCCAATCTGTGAAAAAGTGAAGCTTTTAATGATTTTAATGATTTTACCTAATTGATAATGTTAATATATACTGATGATTTTGTAACATTCCTTAGACTAGAACAGACATAGCTCTGGCAGCATGCTTGTTCATTTCCCACTTTTGCCTCTTAGAATACATGCTGAATAAAATCTTTCTTCTTGCTTTACAAAAATAAATAAACAAATTTATGAGGGAGAAGAAACCCAAACCCATTGCTGTCGAGTTGTTTCTACCTCATAGAGACCCTATGGGACAGAGTAGAACTGCCTCATAGGGTTTCCAAGGAGTGGCTGGTGGATTCAAACTGTTGACCTTTTGGTTAGCAGCCGAGATTTTAACCACTGCACCACCAGGGCTCCAAATAAAGTTAAATAGTATGGCAAAAGAATAGCTCCCTATGACATAGAAGAGTGTATTCTTAAATAAAAGAACACAAATTTATTAAAAGACTGTATCAGTAAGTCAAAAAAAGAAAGGCTACATGAGCATCTCAACAGTATCTGATAAAATTTAATATTCAGTATTGAAAAAAATAAAATTATAGCAAAGTAGAACCAGCAGAATTCTTTCTTAATATAAAAAACAATCTATGTCTTAAACCAGTTGCAAACATCATGCTTATTAAAACCAGGGGGAGGGGGCAGATGCTTACATATGAAACAGAAATAAGAAGTAAAATTGTTTGAAAGGGAGAAACTAAATATCTATAATTTTAGAATATTTTACTATTTATTGGAAACAAAAACAATGAGCTGAAAAAATTTTATAATGAATTAGCATTTAATCAAACGGTGAGTTATAAGTACATAGTTGATATTCAATTACTCTTCCATTATAAGTATTCAGAAAACTTAATGGATAAAAGAACCCACTTATAACATATCAAGAATATTAGTATAAATGAAAGTAACAAATATGTGAAAGTTTATGTTTAAAAAACATAAATCAATAAAAATTCATTAAATATTAAATACAAATAGGCAATCCTCCAAAGAAGAAATCAAATGGCTACTGAATATAAGAAAAAAGTATTCAGTTTCGTTAGAAATTCAAGAAAAGAAATACTATTTTCTACCCATAAAATTAATGAAAGTTTTCAAAATAATAATTTTGAAAAGGATGCTGTACAGTTACTCTTGTGAATCATTTGTTGTAATGGAAATAGGTAATAAATGCAGAACATTTTCTTAATAAACTTTGTTATGCCAATTGACCTAGATGTCCCCTGAAAGCATGGTTCCCCAGATCCCTACCACTGCTACTCTATCCCTCAAGGTGTTTGATAGTATTCAGAAAACTTCTTAGCTTTGGTTTAGTCCAGTTGGGCTGACTTTCCTTGTAGTGTGTGCTGTCCTTCCCTTCACCTCAGATAATTCTTATCTACTATCTAGTTAATAAATAACCTTCACCCTCCCTCCCCACTCTCGGAACCATCAGAGAATGTTGTCTTCTGTGTTTAAACCTTTTCTTCAGTTCTTATAACAGTGGTCTTATAAAATATTTGTCCTTCTGCAAGTGACTAAATTCACTCAGCATAATGCCCTCCAGATTCCTCCATGTTATACGATGTTTCATGGCTTCATCATCGTTCTTTATCGTTGCCTAGTATTCCATTGTGTGGATATACCATAATTTGTTTATCCATTCATCCGTTGATGGGCACCTAAGTTGTTTCCATCTTTCTGCTATTGTTAACAGTGCTGCAATGAACATGGGTGTGCATATTTCTATTCGTGTGATGGCTCTTAATTCTCTAGGATATGTTCCAAGAAGCCAGATAGCTGGATGGTATGGTACTTCTATTTCTAGCTTTTTAAGGAAGCGCCAAATTGACTTCCAAAGTGGTTGTACCATTTTACATTCCCATCAAAGTGTATAAGTGCTCCAGTCTCTCTACATCCTCTCCAGCATTTATTATTTTGTGTTTTTTGGATTAATACTAGCCTTATTGGGGTGAGATGATATCTTATTGTAGTTTCAATCTTCATTTCTCTAATGGCTAATGATCGTGAGCATTTCTTCATGTGTCTGTTAGCCTCCTGAATATCTTCTTTGGCGAAATGCCTGTTTATATCCTTTGCCCACTTTTAAATTGGGTTATTTGTCTTTTTGTTGTTGATGTTTTGCAGTATCTTGTAGATTTTAGAGATTAGACGCTGATCGGATTTGTTGTAGGCAAATTTTTTTTCCCAGTCTGTAGGTTGTCTTTTTACTCTTTTGGTGAAGACTTTTGATGAGCATAAGTGTTTGATTTTCAGAAGCTCCCACTTATCTAGTCTCTCTTCTAGTGTTTGTGCTTTGTTACTTATGGTTCGTATTGTGTTTATGCCATGTATTAGGGCTCCTAGCATTGTCCCTGTGTTTTCTTTCATGATCTTTATTGTTTTCTATTTTATATTTAAGTCTTTGATCCATTTTGAGTTAGTTTTTGTGCATGTTGTGTGGTGTGGGTCTTGTTTCAGTTTTTGCAGATAGATATCCAGTTATGCCAGCACCATTTGTTAAAGACATTGTCTTTTCCCCAATTAACAAACTTTGGGCCTTTGTCAAATATCAGTTGCTCATAAGTGGATGAATTTATGTCTGGATTCTCAGTTCTGTTCCATTGGTCTATGTATCTCTTGTTGTACCAGTGCCAGGATGCTTTGACTACCATGGTAGTATAATAGGTTCTAAAATTAGGTAGTCTGTGGCCTCCCGCTTTGTTCTTCTTCTTGAGTAATGCTTTACTTATTCCGGGCCTCTTCTCTTTCCATATGAAGTTGCTGATTTGTTTCTCCATCTCATTAAAAAATGCCAGTGGAATTTGGATCGAGATTGCATGGTATCTTCAGATCACTTTGGGTAGAATTGACATTTTCCACTATGTTGAGTCTTCCTATCCATGAGCAAGGTAGGTTTTTCCACTTATGCAGGTCTCTTTTGGTTTCTTGCAGTAGTGTCTTGTAGTTTTCATTGTATGGGTCTTTTACATCTCTGGTTAGAGTCATTCCTAAGTATTTTATCTTCTTGAGGGCTATTGTAAATGTATTGATTTGGTGATTTCCTCTTCGAGGTTCTTTTTGTTAGTGTAAAGGAATGCAAATGATTTTTTTTTTTTTTTTAATTTTGTTGACAGTTGCTTTGTGGCCTAAGATGTGATCTATTTTGGAGAACGTTCCATGTGCATTGGAAAAGAATGTGTATTTTACAGCTGTTGGGTGGAGTGTTTTATATATGTCTATGAGGTCAAGTTGGTTGATTGTGGCCTTTAGATCTTCTGTATCTTTGTTGAGTTTCTTTCTAGATGTTCTGTCCTTTATTGAGAGTGGAGTGTTAAAGTCTCCTACTATTATTGTAGAACTGTTAATTTCTCTTTTCAGTGCTGTTAGAGTTTGTTTTACTTATTTTGGAGCTCTGTCATTGGGTGCGCAGATATTTATTTTGGTTACATCTTCATAATGGATTGTCCCTTTAGTTATTATATAAAGCCCTTCTTTGTCCTTTATGGTGGATTTTGTTTTAAAGTTTATTTTATCTGACCTTAGTATTGCCACTCCTGTTTTTTTTTTTTTCTTGGTAGCTGTTTGCTTGATATATTTTTTTCTATCCTTTTAATTTATT
>NW_004444163.1:2615255-2616396 GCF_000243295.1 Trichechus manatus latirostris | reverse complement strand
TTATGATTCTTTTAATTTCAGTTGGGTCTGTTGTGATATCACCTGTCTCATTTCTTATACAGGTTATTTGCTTCCTCTCCTGTTTTTCTTTAGTCAGTTTGACCAGTGGTTTATCAGTTTTGTTGATCTTTTCAAAGAACCAGCTTTTGGTCTTGTTAACTCTCAACTGTTTTTCTATTCTCCATTTCATTTAATTCTGCTCTAATTCTTATTATTTCCTTTCTTATGGCACCTGAGGGCTTCTATTTCTGCTTTCTTTCTACTTGTTCCAGTTGTAGGGTTAATGTTTTGATTATGGCCCTTTCTTTTTTTTGGACGTGTGCATTTATTGCTATAAACTGACCTCTGAGCACTGCTTTTGCCTTGTCTCAAAGGTTATGGTAGGATGTGTTTTCGTTCTCATTTGATTCTATGAATTTATTTATTCCATCCTTTATTTCTTCTATAACCCAGTATATTTGAGCACGTTATTGTTCAGTTTCCATGTGTTTGATTTTTTTTTCATGTCTTTTTCTGTTGTTGATTTCTACTTTTAGGACTTTATGGTCAGAAAAGACGCTTTGTAATATTTAGATGCTTTAGATTTTGTTAAGTCTTGCTTTATGGCCTAATAGGTGGTCTCTTCTTGAGAATGTTCCATGTGTGTTGGAAAAGAAGATATACTTGGCTGCTGTTGGGTGGAGTGTTAGGTATATGTCTATAGATCAAATTGGTTGATTGTGGCATTTAGATCTTCCATGTCTTTGTTGAGCTTCTTTCTGAATGTTCTGTCCTTCACTGGAAGTGGTGTGTTTAAGTCTCCTACTATTGTGGATCTGTCTCTCTCTCTTTTCAGTGCTGTTAGAGTTTGTTTTATGTATTTTGGAGCCCTGTCATTCAGTGTGTAAATATTTATTATAGTTATGTCCTCCTAGTGTACTGACCCTTTAATCATTATACAGTGTCCTTCCTTATCCTTTGTGGTGGCTTTTACTTTAAAGTCTATTTTGTCAGAGATTAAGATTGCCACTCCTGCTCTTTTTTGAGTGCTGTTTGCTTGATATATTTTTTTCCATCTTTTGAGTTTTAGTTTGTGTGTTTAAGTCTAAGGTGTGTCTCTTGTAGGCAGCATACAGACGGATCATGTTTTTTTATCCAATCT
>NW_004444163.1:2598738-2614097 GCF_000243295.1 Trichechus manatus latirostris | reverse complement strand
ACTCTAAAATTTTATTGTTAATCTTCTGGATTTCTGATTGCTGTCTCTCTATGGATTCTTGCAGCCTGTTAAATTTGTCATTATACTCTTCTCTAATCTTTTTAATTTCCTCTATTGCATGTTCTGTGTTTTGCTCTATTTCTTTCCTAATTTCTTGAAGAGTTCTGTATATTAATCTTTTGTATTCTGCATCCTATAATTCCAAGCAACTTTCCTTTTCTGGAAAATTTCTAGATTCTTTATTTTGGGACCTTGCTGAAGCCATCATGGATTGCCTCTTTCTGTGATTTGATATTAACTCTTGTCTATGAGCCTTTAATAAGTTATTATATTTATGTATTTTATGTTTGTTTACTGTGTCCTAGCTTCTTGTTTTGTTTTGATATGCCCAAATAGGCTGGTCATATGAGCTAGTTTGATTATTGGCACCTTTGAAGTTCTAGTGTCCTGTCACCAGGTGGTTCGATTTGTTACTAGGTATGTGAGCTCAGGAGTCCACCCACTCCTCCTGTATGAATTCAGCTCAGGTGCCCAGGTAGATAGCCACCAAGTGTGTGGTGTAGGCTCTCACCTATAGTCCTAGACAGGCATGGGTGATTGGTGTAGGCACAGGCATTGGGCTGCAGCACGGGGGCACCCTCTGAGAAAGGCAGGGGGCTTATGGCTGTCCCCAAGTGTCCAGGAGTTAGGATTGTCCCTGTTCCCTAGAGTGCATAGGTGGTTGAGTTTTGCAGCCAGACTATGAGCACCCAGTGCTGTTGGCTGTAAGGACTGGGGGGCACCTCTTATTCACTGGCCCTTATTGCAGGTGGTTAGGTGGAGTGGGTTGAGCCACCAGTCCTCAGGCCCCTGATGTGGGTAGATAAAGACCCTGCTTAATGGGCAGAGCAGTGTCAAATGTCATGAACCTGCCACTTCACAGCTGAAACAGTTGTAGTTAGACTTCAAGTATATACCCTGTTGTACTCTGGTAATGAGGGCCTATGCTGTTGAAATGAGCCCACAAAGTCTCTGCAGTGCACTCAAAGTCCGTGCATCCATTATGCCTGTGCCTAGGCAAAGGAGCTGTGCTTACCCTGGGTTCCTGGCTTAGGGGAGCTGGCAGTTTATTTTTTCCCATTTGTTAATTTGTTCAGTTTCCAAGGGCAGGAGAATGGCTCAGGGTGTGCGAAGGATCCTGCTTCCAGCCCAGGGGACTCAGCATTTGCTGAAGCCGGTTCGGGACCCAGTGCAGAGTGGGCAGCAGGGTGTTTTTGATCCTCGCAGCAGGCCATACACAAGTACTTATCTTTTGCAGATCCAGGGCTGCTTTTCACTGATTCTGGGTGGCCAAATAGACTCTCTAGCACTGGGTCTCTCCCAGGACAGAAAATGTGCCTCCTGAGCACCACTGCTTGCCTGCCTTAACACTCACCCATGAGCTGCTCAGATCTGAAGGACTCAGGCTCTTGCCAGGTCAGGTCTGGCAACTCCTCGCTGCTTCTGAACCATCTCTCCCCCCCCCTGCCACTCAGTCCGGTTCCTCAACTTTGCTTTAGATGTTCAGGGCTCCTAGATTATCATATACAATTGATTCAGTTGTTTTTGGGTCTTTGTTGTAAGAGGGTCCACCGGAAGTGTCTGACTACTCCACCACCTAGGCCCTGCCTCGGAATTACTGTGCTTTAAATACAAAGAATTGGATGATTGGAATTTCACAGCACCTTTGTGGTATCATGCTAGACAGGGTAGCCACTTATGAAAATAATGTTTCTTGAATTGGGGGGGGGGTCTCAGTTCTTTTTGGTTGATAAAAGACAGTTGATTTTTATAAGACCCTTTTTGATTAGATAAAGGATTGGCAGATTAAGGCATGTCAAGGAATATTTTTAAAAAATTAACAGAAAGTTATAGTTCATACTAGGGATTAATTAGAAGCCTTGTATTGTAGAGTTTTCTTTTTTTTTTCATAATAAGAAGAGACGCCATGCTGAAGCATATATACATAAAAGGTTAAATTTTTTTGGAAAGCAGAATAATTTAGCATTGTAGCAATTCTTGGAATTAATGCTGAGGGAGACTTATGATCTTCTGTCTGTGTTTTGTGTAAGAGTGTGTATGTGTCTATATATGTGAGGTTCACTGCTTGTTGGAAGAGCAATATTTGAGCAAGCATGAACCAAACAATAGCTCTTCTCGTTTACAGGTGGGATCATATTCTGTCATAATTGACTGGTTATAGAATCATGGATTGAATGCTAAATGTTGCTTTGTTTCCTAGTTGAATTTCAGCACTCTAGCTACCCTCCTTCTTTCCTTCTCTCCCTCCCTCTTTCTCTCTGTCCCCTTTTTATACACTGTTTTGTTATATAGTTCTAGATAGTAATAAAAGACTCAAAAGCAATGTTGAAACAAGTTGTTTAACTAGTTGGTTTAATTCTAATAGTTTTTCGTTTTGCTTTCTACATTGACTTGACCTCCTAACTTTTCTCCATCCTACTTCTCAAAAGGAGATTATTCAGTATATGGTCCTGTGTTTCCCATTTTCTCTATCTATCAAAAAAGGAAGATTTTGAAATGTATGAACCCCAAAGCAAATAAAAATACTGTATTCTCTCTTTAAAACAAACAAACAAACTCATTTTGGCCAAAAAAAAAAAAAAAAAAGAATCCTAAAGTTGTTAGGAATCTTGCGATATCATCTTCCATCCCCTTTATGTTCAGTTGTTCATTGTATTAGTTTTGTTAATGCTTGCTACTGTAACAAACCTAAAATTACATAATGACTCAGATATGAAAGAAGTTTACTTTTATCTCAGGTAAAGTCCAAAATGGGTGTTTCTGATTGATGGACTGTAGTCTTCTAAATGGCAATTAAAACATCCATATTTCTTCCATCTACTACTCCATCATCAATACTTGGCTTCAAAAACTTCCATCATTCATCTGCATCAAGCTAGTGGAAGAGGAAAGATCATAAATAATGTTGCCATGGACTGAATTGTGTCCCCCAAAATCTGTGATGAATTCCTAACCCCTTTACCTGTGGATGTGATCCCATTTGGAAAGAGATTTTCTTTAATGAGGCCATTTCTGTGTAGGGTGTGTCTTAATCAATTTTGAGATATAAAAGGAGCAGACTAGGCACAGAGGCAAGCAAGCACAAATGGAGGAAAGGTAGGTGCCATGTGGAGATTGCCAAGGAACCAAGAGGAATGCTAGAGAAGCAGAGACAAGGATTTCCCCCCAGAGTAGACAGAGAGAGAGAGTCTTCCCCTGGAGCCAGTGCCCTGAATTTGGACTTCTAGCCTCTTAAACTGTGAGAAAATAAACTTCTGTTTTTTAAAACCATCCACTTGTGGTATTTCTATTACAACAGCACTACTAGGAAACTAGGGCAAACAGTATGTGAGTTTTTTTTAAGGTCATGTCTTGAAGTGAAGCCCATCAGTCATGTTCAAACTTCATTGGCTAGAGCTTAGTCACATGGCCACACTCAACTGCAAAGGAAGCGAGGAGTATAGTTTAGCTCTGTGCCCAGAATAAAAAGGAAACAGGTTTGGTGAACAGGTAGTCAGTCTCTGTCACACACATGTTCAAGAATCAAAATGTGGTAGAAAGTTCTTCTGCCATCTGCTTCTATGTTTTCTCCTTTCAAAAATTCCACTTGCATAGAGCGCTTGCAAAGATGATTTGTCTTATGAACAAGTTCATTGCAGTATGGTTAGGGATAAGATTTAGTAAATCACAAAATGTGAATCATAGCACAACCTCTATACAACAAAAGAGTGTCTCAGTAAGTAGAAATCTTTCCTTGCCTCCATTAAAAAAAAAAAAAAGTAAAGGTAAGGATCTAATGACAGAATAATAAGCATCTGGATATACTTGTTTGGGGACCAAGAGTGCCAACCTGAAGAGATCAGGAGTATATGGTGGGTAGGCAGAGGAGCATCATTCTGGTCAGAAGTTAAGACCTACAGAAGCACCCAAAACTTGACATGTTGTTCCAGTTGTTGAGTTAGCTAAGCTCTAGGGATGTTGACAGCCATCATCATCTTTATATAATCATGACAGCAGCCCCAGGATTAAACATGGAACAACCTTAGCAAAGTTGCCTTTGTTTGTTCCAAAAACCTATATTATTTCCTTCTATCATTTTACTCCAGTCAGGCAAACTGATTTATAAGTTATAGTCTCTGAGCCTCAATTAATTTCACTTAGGGCATTTTCAGAGTTTAAATTAAGACATTTCTTCTAAAATTGAATTGGCTGTTGTTGGAGGTCCACACATTACAGATAAGAGCATTGATCTGGCAAGAAAACAAATTGACTCTTAAAAGAGGGTAGTTTGGATTTGACAGCTGCAGATGATTAGGTGTGTCTCTAATGGATACCGTGTATTACAATCAGAGATGTGACAGACCTGCAACCCTTCCTCTCAGCTGCCCACTTCTACCAAGAAGGGCTGCTTACATCTGCCTGTCCCCTTTGGTGCACACGTAGCTGAATCTATCAGTAGGGACTAGTTTTCAAAATCATCTGAATGGCTGGTAAGTTACTGATACATAGATAATACTTTGAGATCAGGGAAAAGTTCCTAGAAGAAATTTTCTTTGTTCATTTAAATAGTATTAGAAGTAAGGTTGATTTCAGCTACAAATGCCTGACAGGCAGCAGACATAAATAGCCTCAGTCAAGCATGGCAAAGTACTTCCCCAGGATGCTAGACTATCATCCAGATACTATGCAACGATAAAGAACAATGATGAATACTCGAAACATCTCATAACATGGATGAATCTGGAAGACAGTATGCTGAGTGAAATCAGTTGCAAAAGGACAAATATTGTATGAGACTACTATTATAAGTACTCAAGAAAAGGTTTAAACAGAGAAGAAAACATTCTTTGATGGTTATGTGGGTGGGGAAGGAGGGAGAGTGATATTCACTAACTAGATAGTAGACAAGAATTATCTTAGGTGAAGGGAAGGACAACACACAATACAGGGAAAGTCAGCACCACTGGACTAAACCAAAAGCTAAGAAGTTTCCTGAATACAACCAAACACTTTGAGGGACAGAGTAGCAGGGGACATCTAGGTCAATTGGCATAACAAATTTTTTAAGAAAATGTTCTGCATCCCACTTTGGTGAGTGGTGTCTGTGGTCTTAAAAGCTAGTGACTGGCCATCTAAGATGTATCAGTTGGTCCTAACCCACCTGGAGCAAAGGAGAATGAAGAAACAACAAAGACTCAAGGAAAATACTAGCCCAAAAGACAGAAAGGGCCACATAAACTGGAGACTCCAACAGCCTGAGATCAGAAGAACTAGATGGTGCCTGTTTACCACCAGTGACCACCCTGACAGGGAACACAACAGAGAGTCCCTGATGGAACAGGAGAAAAGTAGGGTACAGGACTCAAATTCTAGTAAAACAACCAGACTTCATGGTATGACTGAGACTGGAGAGATCCCAGAAGACATGGCCGCCGGACTCTCTTATCCCAAAACTAAAACCATTCCCGAAGCCAACTCTTCAAAGGTTAGACTGGACTATAAGACATAAAATGATACTCAAGAAGAGTGTGCTTCTTAGCTCAGGTAGATACATGAGACTAAATGCGCAGCTCCTGTCTGGAGGGAAGATGAGAAGGCAGAAATGGACAGGAGCTGGTTGAATGGACAAGGGAAATCCGGAGTGGAAAGGAGGAGTGTGCTGTCACATTATAGGGAGAGCAACTAGAGTTACATAACAATGTGTGTATAAATTTTTGTATAAGAAACTAACTTAAACTGTAAACTTTTACTTAAAGCACAATTAAAAAAAAAAATCCATAGCTGTCTTAATAGGAAAAAAAAAAAAAAAAGAGTATCATCTAGAGATCATTCTATTAGAAACTACCCAGATTCTGGTCACCCTGGTTAGAGGACTTCTAATCCCATATGTGGTTGGGTGGTTTGCCCAGCAGTTGATTTGCTGGCTTTAGGAACTTGACCTGAGTTCAAACAATTTTGGGGAGAATGACTTAGGTCTAGTCCTATTTAGTGACCTCAATATAATGAGATCGGATTCCTTGCTTCCATGTCTTGAACACCAGCAACTTGACACCTGCACTTCTTTTCTACCCTACTCAAGGTAGGAGGCCTTTGGAGAATAGCTCAGTACTGCCAATCAGATAGATGTCCGAACCGCCTCCAATAGAAGCCACGTTGGGGTAGGTTCCTTTGATTTTAACAGTCATCTATATGACTTCTTGAGTGTAAGATGATCTCATTGTAAAAATCTTCTCTCTGTCCTCAGGGGAGTGATAAACAATATTCTCTTTAAGAGCTTCAGGTCAAAGTCCATATCCCCAGGTTTATTCCAACTTGGGTACATTAAAAGAGGCTACTATGTTCCAGGGGTCAAGCTTTCAGATCTTAGCCCATCGAGAAGATAATAAAAAAGCACTAGCACTTGGATTTTAGTCATCATTTATATAATCACTTAAATTACAGATGAAATAGACCATTATGTCAGCCAGGCTATCTTGCTAGCCAATGTGTTATTTTGCCTTTTATAACATCCCATAAAAGCATCCTACACAGGGTTAGATCATAATAATCTCTTGGCCATTTGTGGTAAGTGCAAACTATTCCAAATGAACAGGGTTTTTGCTCGAGTCCCATCTGGAAAACTCTTCAAATTGCTTTGTTTGAGCAGCCATGCCTTTTCTGTGTCTCCCACATCTCCACATTACCAGTGCAGCCAGCTCTGCCTGGACAGTAGTATAGGACCTCTGTCATTCTGGACTCTGATAGAAGAAGCCAAAGTGGTTTCCTGGTCATAGAGCAGTGTTTGGCAAGCAGGGGTACAGGGACTTTGGGTAGGTGGGACCAGAGGCATATTCTTGTAAGTAAAAATTCTTTATGAGACGTTTTTAATATAATATTTTCATTTTTATTATTTTAGAAATACATATGAGCATATTCTGGAGCATCTGGAAGAGCTTATAACTAAGTATTGCCTGTGCTTCCAGTATCCCCAATTGTACTTTAATTGTCTCAGTAGTGAGAAAAGGGCGGAGGTGTAATTGACATGCACCCCAGTGAATGCCAAGTGTGTGGAAGAAATGGTGCTTTCTCAGAATTTTGATAAAGAGAAGTGCTGAGAAGATAGTGCCATGGCAGAGCACATGATAGCAGAGGCAGACCAGACACAAAAAAACATGCACCATAACACTTGGTGCCATATTCACATTCTGAGTGACAATTAATTAATGGTCATATGTTACATAAAATTAATGGTCATAACTTGAATATTAATAACTTTTTAGTTTTGTTTGTATTTAATTTGCTATATTATTTTAGGGCTATATGTATAAGGAGTTTATGTCTACAAGTATTTAAAAAATATTAAAATAAAAATAATTAAAGTCAACATGGTACTCTCTGAGAATTGTTTCCCTCTAGAAATATGTTCACACATTACTTAAGTTGAGAAAATACTGCTTATAAAAGTATCTTGTGTCTTTTTGGTGGTGACTGTACAAATCTATTTACCTCTCTAAGGACTATCCATGAAAAGCCTCATTTTCTAACTTCAGTGATTTGTAGGGCCCAAGGACTGGGCTCGATCTGACCATATTTAGTGACAAGGAAACTTGATTTTCTTTTATTTGCACTTTTTCTTAGAGGACATTCCTGCCTGCCTCACTGGAGCAGCACTTCTTTTGGATCTCTCTTGGCATCTGTCCACAAATTTGTGGACTAACAAATACACTGGTTGCATATGCTCATCCTAGATACTTTCAGCTGTCCTCCGATAAGAGTAAGGACATCTGTAGCCACAGTGTGGCTTTTGATAAAGATAAATCTCATAGAAAGTGTTCAATAGGCTAAATGAATGAAAGAACCCAGGTCAACAGCAAGAAGCCATTAAGACATGAAATAGATACTAGCAACTGGTTACTTGATTAAAGAACATAATTAAGATGGAAGACATCCTCCAGAGGAGTTTTTGGAAAGTTCCCTGAAACAAAGTGTATGAGTGGGGCTCCCAGGGTCCTAGTGTATATTAAGTTCCTATCTTTATCTTATAAGAGCAGAAGAAATACAGTCCACAAGTCCCCTAGGAAAATGCTCAGTTGTTCTCTGTTAGGAATCCTCTGACATCTCAGATTAGATGGGTTTGGAGGGAGTGAATCATCCAGAGACTTATCTAGGTGCATGATGGGGCAGGCAGGAGACTATGAAGGGTTATTTAACTCACCTCTATTGTGTGCTCTTCTGTCTTGGTCTCAGCTATATGATATACAAAGAATTGGTTGAGACTGGGATGCCCAGACAGACACTCTCTTTCTGGTTTCTCCTTGCTACCGTGAGTGGCTTGGTATGAAGGATGACTGTCTTCTTTTAAAGGAGTGTCTTCTTTTCCACCAATAGTCAGCTCTGCGTGGGAGAGGACACCCATCCAGTGAGTCACATTAGACAAGGAGTGCTGGTCGTCCCTGAATTTTGAGGGTGTACTTGAATTGCACTCCTACCTTCCAGGGAGGAGATGAAGTTTTGTCGCCAACCTGGAAAATATCTCTGGACAATTCACTTCCTCTTTTTACACCTCAATTTCTTCATCTGTAAAACAAAGGCAGTGATGCTCCTTACTTTTGGAAATATTGTTAGAACATTTTTGTCCTTAAATCACTTTGAGATTTATGGAAGAAAGGGTCATGCAGTGCTTTCTTTACTATTCAGTTTATGGACTAGCTGCATCCTGTACTCTTTGGTAACTTCCCTCTTATCGTCTATCTTTGAGAATATCTCTAAACAGATTTTTCCTCTGATATTTCCCTTACCCTCTTCTAAGAAATTCCCTCATTTCAAAGAACAATGGACTTGATGTTTGAAGAAATGGGGAGTAAATTTCCCTACTCTAACACTTACCGTGCGACTTGCGGCATGTGACTGTCATTGAACTTCTTTCTATTTCCTCATCTATAAACTGGAACAATCAAAAGAACTTTATAGGATTGTTAAGAGTAATAAATGTGAATACAGTTTGTAAACTGTAAAGGGCCATTCAATTAGCTGAGCAAACTTACCATTCTGAGCCATGAAATCATAATGTCTTTGTTTTATACAGGGCTTTATAAGATCATCTTTACTGGTCCCTTGATTCTGTACTTTGTGATTATCACTGATTCAGACACAGAGTTTTCCAGGTGGGAGGCTTAAGTGCACTGGATATGCCCAATAACGGTCGTTCCTTGCTTTTTCCAATGGAGTCTATATCACTTATACAGTGTGATCTTTGTGCATTTAGTGCTCGGGCTTCAAATAGAGGCATAGTAAGCCCCTCCGGGCAGAGTTGCTAATTTTCTCCTCTGCCTCAATAGCATCTTAAACACCTTTGTTACAACACTTATCCTTCTGATTCATAATTGTTTACTAGTTTGTGCCTTCCATTGGACAATGAACTCTTCTAAAAGAATATGGATTATTCATTTGTAATCTCCAGAATTTAGCACAGTGTCTAGTGCAGAGTTGCTATATAATGCTAAATGAAATATTACTAGAATTTTCTCTCATCCTGCTCCACTCATCACTACTCATCACCCTCAAGAACACCTCTAGCACTGGCAATTTGGACATGCCTCCTATTCTGATCAAACTTCAAACCTCAACTATTTCCATAAATCTGATCATTCCCAAATCTTAATCATTACCTGGCACTACTCAAGACTTCGTATGGAGTACACACCCTTGATAGTGAGTTCCATTTAAAAGCCTATATGATCTGTTACTTAGGCATTTTTGAAGAAAGCAGTGGAACAAGTATCAAAAACAGAGTAAAGGGAAAAAAATAGAAGAGAGGAAAAAAATAGAAAAGATAGAAAGAGAAGACAGTGGGAGAGTTATTTAGGGAATGTTATCATTTACTCAGCAATAAGATGACAAAATTAAATCCATAAACACAAAATCTCTGCTGGTAGAATTTAGCTAAGCTGACAGACTAGTGTCTTCCAAAGTACATTGCACAAAACCTAGTTTTATTCATATTAACAGATATTAAATTTTGAAAGGGTTCATGTTCAAATACGATTGTGAAGCAGTGTGTTATATAAAGTTAAACAGGTTTCTTTACTCTAGAATCCTTAATAGACTTTAATATGATAATTTAGCTTAGAAATTTTTAATTAGAAATAATGGCACTGTTTTGAAACAATTTTGACCACTCTTCCATTGCAGAATTAAATTACTTAATAAAGTGTTCCTTGGAACACACTTCGGGAAATGCTGCCATATAGGTGTCTATAAGTTTTATCAAGCCATTTGACAATTGGTTCCATGGTAAGGAAGAAAAACATGGACATAATGATGGTGCAATTAGGTTGCTTCTTTCTGATTAAGTCACTGTCCTCAAAGGGCCTGATTACTGGAAGCCAGGCAAGCTGGGTGTAATGGTTCTAGCGGCATGCCTCTACACTGTTTTTGTCCCTATCTTGGTCAACACTCTTATAAACATATATTTTTACACTTTGCTTCAAAAAATGCTAAAAATAAAAGCTCATATGAAAAACAATAACCTGTAATGCCCAAGGGGAATTTGAGTGGACCTCATAGTCATTATGAGTTAATAGTATAGGATGGCTACCAAAACATATACTTAAGAAGGTACATTGATAGTCATTTAGTCTTACCAGATTAAGAGCGATAATAATCCAATTGTCTTTTGCCTTAACAGATACCACATTTTAGTGGACACGTTAAAAAACTGAAGTCTTCTGTAGCAGAATAACCAGAATGGTGATGTGCCTATAAATATGATAAAAAGTCAAAAAAAATGAGACTGTTTACCCTGGATGAAAAGAAAGCTTGGTAGGAGGATATGATCAGGAGACTATACTGAATCTACTAGATGGTAGAGTTTTTGAGGCAGAAGCCCTGTGCTACATGTCTTTGTATGTAATCTTGTCACCTAGTATGGAGTCAGGAACATAGGAAATGCTCAATAAATGCTTGTTGAATAAAGCAACAACTATATTCTCTGGGTTAGCAGAAAGAAGAACTAAGACCAGTGAGTAGAAGTGGCAAGTGTGAAGGAGAACTGTCTAACAATTAGAACAGCTCAATTATGGAGTGGGTGTTTTGACAAGAGAGTAAGCTCTCCAGTCATTGTAACAATTTAAGTAGAGACTAACTGACTACCTGTCAGGGCTGTTACAGATGGACTGGGTAGGAAGGGTCCTCGAAGTCCCTGGAGGATTTTTCCATGAATCTCTGGTTTTCTGGAAGTGGAAAGGAGCTTTACTAAACACCCAGATAATTTTCTAGGCACAATTCTCTTTCAGTAGTAGCCAGAGATGGCCAAAGCCTATGATGCCCATCTTTCACAGTCTGTGAGAGTCCTGGGACAATAGAAACCTCTGACCACTTACTGACGTGTGGCTTTTGATGCATCCTTGTGTGTAGTGGGTGAGAAAATCTGTTCTCATCAGGTTCAGCGGTTTAAAACAAAGGCAAAATAAATGAACAGGTATGAGTGCTGGATGGCATGACCTTGATATGGCAGCAGTAAAGTCTATGTGGAATAAATCTTTCAGCCCATGAGCTTCAGTGTAGTTGAGCTGAACACTGTCAGAGGGCATTGAAAGGACACTGGGCAATTGCATAAACTTTCCTGTTTGTCACTCTTACACGTGGGCTGGGTGGTATCTCCAGCTCTACCTTCTCCTCTGGATCTAACCTCACAAGATGATAACATAGATGAATGCCTAGAAGATGAGGCTTGAAAAGAAGTGGAAATGTTTCCCCTCACCTATAAGCAACTCCTTTGCCAATCTGCCAGAAGCATTTATTAGAGATATTGTTTTATAAGAATGTTCTATAAGAATGTAATCCTTTATATTTGCACAATACTTTTCCATTTACTAAACTCTTTCACATGCATTATCTCTACCTCCAGCCATCTGGGGCTTTATTTCTCCCTTGAAAGTACCGTGCTTCTTGTGGGCACACAACACTTACATGTTCTTTTCATTCTTGGTTAATGCCCCCTTCTGAACATGCAAAAGAGTCTTGGTGGCACAGTGGTTAAGTGTTTGGCCTCTAAGTGAAAGGTCAATGGTTCAAACACACCAGATGCTCCTTGGGAGAAAAGACCTGGTGATCTGCTCCCATAAAGATTGTAGCCCAGTAAAACTATGGGGCAGTTCTATTCTGTCCTATAGGGTCACTGTAAGTCAGAATCGACTCAACAACAGTAGCTGAACACGCATTCTTGTCTGCCATAGCAATCATCACACTTGTTGATTATCTGTCCTACTGGTAGGTCTTAGATTCCATGAAGGAAAGATCTAAGTCTTCTTTGTTATCTGCTGTATCTCAAAGGCTGGTACAGTTTCTGGCACTTAATGGACACTAAATAAAAATGTGTTGAATAAATGAGTGAATATGGATGATATTTACATTAACCCTATGATAAGATGGTTATTATCATTCTCATTTTACAGATAAATTCAGAGAAATTAAGTAGCTTGCTCCAAATCTCACAGATTGGGTACTCAAAATGTGGTCTCCTGCCTGCAAATTATTAGCTCTCTCCTCTCTGTGTCCAGCTGTCCCTACTGGTAACATGGGCCTGTGTTCTTTGGGATATTCATATTCTTGGTGTTGATACTCTGGATATGAATGTCTCTTTTGTAACTCCAGATGGAGATGTATTTGAAACAGCAGAAATATTTCAAGATGATAAAAAGAAATAAAGTATCATTTGGCCTGTGTACGTTACTAAATTATATTTTCAGGAGATCCTATGATGAACATTGGGATGGCTTCCTGAGGGTACTTGACACAAACTACCCATAGTCAAGGCTGATACAAAATTTGTTCAGTGAGACCAGAGGTATGAATGGTGTAAGCATTACCTTCCTACCGGAGCTGGATCCGAAGGCAGTGTAAAGGATGTCTCCAGCATAATTAAATCAGTTAGAAATAAGACGCTTGGAAAGTAAGGATGTATACGTAGGTGTGGGGACTCAGGGCTGAGAAGGAGAGTGGGGGGAGGAGGAGAGAGAAGGTGGCACCGCTCATGAGCATAGGAGTATGACAATCTGCCTAGGCCATGTGGTTGACAACCGGCCTGACGCTTGTTTTGACTTTTCTTTAACTGCACAACCGGTGCATGCAGATGACTTTACATCTCATAGCAAAATGTGCGACAGCAACGTGCTAAGCAAATGCAAACAAAAATATGCTTCCCCCACTCTAAACAAATCTCTCACACACTGCAATGGTGCCATGGCATGGCGAGAGACAGGAGACAAGAACCACCAGGAACCAGATTTACTCATTGTTTCAACCACTCTCCAGAATCAATATATATGCTCTGGAAGATCAACTTCAGTTGCATTGGGTTAACCAAACCAAATCTGTTGCCATCAAGTCGATTCCAACTGATAGCAACCCTGTAGGACAGAGTAGAACTGCCCCATAGGGTTTTCTAGGCTGTAATCTTTATGGGAGCAGATTGCTGGGTCTTTTCTCCCACAGAGTGGTTGGTGAGTTTGAACCACTGACCTTAGGTTCGCAGCCAAGTGCTTAACCACTGCGCCACCAGGGCTCCTTTTCATTGGATTACTCACTACTATTTGGAAATAGCATTCCTTGGATTTAATTATCCATGGTTCGATTCATTCAATATTTATTGAGCCCCTATTGTGATCCAGGCAAATCCAGGCACTAGGGAAGGTATTGTGAAGGATAGAGTTGAGCCATATGTGAATCCGATCTTTTAGAAGTTTGTAGCTTCTCTGCTCTTGCTCGTGCATGTCTCTCAGCTTGGGATATACTTTATTTTCTGCCTGTGGAAATCATTTTCTTTTCTTATGAGAAGGACAGCTTAGGAACATTTCCTTTCCCATCTTCACCACTATTTTCCTACAGTGAGAATTAGTCATTCTTTTCCAGAACTCCTGGAGCAAAATGCTTGTACTTTGAAGTAGCACAGTTGGTATTCTATAAAACTACCTGTTGCTGTCTTATTTCTCCTGCCTTTATTTTTCCCATCTCGCCAAAGCTTGTAGGCCCAGATCTTTCCTAGTTTTGAGAAAATTCTAGCAAAAGTAAGAAATATATTAGTGATCTAAACCTTATAAAAGGGGATCTTATAAATAAGTTTATAACTTTTGCGTTAAGAGACTTTCGGCTCAAACATAACAGCAGATCCTTAACATGGCTTTCTCAATGCTTCTTTATGAATTAGAATAATGACAAGGAATCATGTTACATTCTTCTCTAGGGCAGTATAGCATAATGATTAAAAATGTGGAATCTGAATTCCAGATTAACCTGGACTTTGCCATTTACTAAATGTGTTGCTTTGGGCAAGTGATTTAACATATTTCTGCCTAGGTTTTCCCATCTGTAAAATGGGGGTAGTAATAGAACTTTCTTTATAGGGTTGGTTTGAGGATTAAATGTGTTAACATGTGTAATCTACTTGGAATACTGTATGGCACTTAATAAGTGTTCAAGGAATGCTAACTATTAGCTAATATTTTCCAAATAAAGTTATTCCTATCTACAGTTTACTGGGAGTCTCTAGGTGGTGCAAACTTCGCTACTAACTGAAAGGTTGGAGGTTTGATTCTACCCAGCGGCACCTTGGAAAACCTTATGCCTCACAATAACCCCATGGGTAGTACTATTATGAACCCTTTCTTAAGATGAAAAAGCATCTGAGGACTGCCTCCTTCCTTCCAAGATGACTCACCCCAAGGCTGGGGTTGCTGCTTGGGCTTTGCTTCTCACTCTTTCCACACCTCTCCTGGTAGCAGTTCGGTTTCCCTTGAGGACTGGATTTTGTCCCCAAAGCCTAGCTGGTGGCAGGTTTGTTCTACAAAGCCCCAAAGCTCTGCTGCTTATCTCACTCCCAACAGCAGTCCTTTCTCTGGAACTAGTCATTGTGGGTTGTACTTTTGTGTTTTACCTATGTTTTATTGACTACGCAAAGGCATTCAACTGTGTGGATCATAACAGATTATGAATAACGTTACGAAGAATGGGAATGCCAGAACACTTAATTGTGCTCATGAGTAAGCTTTACATAGATCAAGAGGCAGTTGTTCAAACAGAACAAGGGGATACTGCATGGTTTAAAGTCAGAAAAGGTCTGTGTCAGGGTTGTATCCTTTTACCGTACTTATTCAATCTGTATGCTGAGCAAATGATCAGAGAAACTGGACTATATGAAGAAGAACGGGGCATCAAGATTGGAGGAAAACTCATTAACAATCTACATATTGCAGATGACACCATCTTGCTTGCTGAAAGTGAAGAGGACTTGAAGCACTTACTGATGAAGATCAAAGACTACAGCCTTCAGTATGGATTACACC
>NW_004444163.1:2552645-2598638 GCF_000243295.1 Trichechus manatus latirostris | reverse complement strand
GAAAGTGAAGAGGACTTGAAGCACTTACTGATGAAGATCAAAGACTACAGCCTTCAGTATGGATTACACCTCAACATAAAGAAAACAAAAATCCTCATAACTGGACCAATAAACAACATAATAATAAATAATAAATTGAGAAAAATTGAAGTTGTCAAGGATTTCATTTTACTCGGATCCACAATCATCAACACCCATGGAAACAGCAGTCAAGAAATCAAACGATGCATTGCATTGGGCAAATCTGCTGCAAAAGATTTCTTTAAAGTGTTAAAAAGCAAAGATGTCACCTTGAAGACTAAGGTGCACCAGACCCAAGCCATGAATTGCCTTATATGCATGTGAAAGCTGGACAATGAATAAGGAAGACCAAAGAAGAGTTGACACCTTTGAATTGTGGTGTTGGTGAAGAATATTGACTATACCATGGACAAATCTATCTTGGAAGAAGTCCAACCAGAATGCTCCTTAGAAGCAAGGATGGTGAGACTTTGTCTCACATACTTTGGACATGTTATCAGGAGGGATCAGTCCCTGGAGAAGGACATCATACTTGTTAAAGTCGAGGGTCAGAGAAAAAGAGGAAAACCCTTGGGGAAATGGATTGACACAGTGGCTGCAACAATGGGCTCAAGCATGACAATGATTGTGAGGATGGCACAGGACCAGGCAGTGGTTTTTTCTGTTGTACATAGGGTCGCTAAGAGTCAGAACTGACTCAACGGCACCTAACAACAACAAAACTTTTGTGTTAAATGGACTAACCTCATGACTCCATCCTTTGCCCTTCACTCCTTCCAGATGTCCACTAGATTGTATTTCTTGGGTGCCAATAATTGCATGAATAGTGCCCTTTGGCTTTAGTGCCTAGGGCACTCTGGCTACACTCTGTCGGGTCTGCCTTTGCTGCCAGATTGATTCCTCCAAGGCTTGTTCACTGCACTAGAGCACATGCCTTTTTCCAGATCTCCTAGTCCTTGAGGCCCATGTTGCTTGCTAAATTCTTATCAAGTTGCAGGTCATGTGGGTTGAATGACTAAATGTCTGCATTATCTCTTCCAGTGTTAGGGTTCCATTTTGTTCACTAAACCAAAAAACCAAATCTGTTGCCGACAAGTAGATTCCAACTTACAGTGACCCTACAGGACAAAGTAGAACTGCCCTATAGGGCTTCCAAGGCTGTAATCTTTACAGGAGTAGACTGCCACATATTTCTCCAGCGGAGAGGCTGATAGATTTGAACTGCTGACTTCTTGGTTAACAGCTGAGTGCTTAACCACAGCACTACTAGGGCTCATTTTGTGTACCAGTGAACTAGAAGTGAAAAAATCATCTGAAAGTCCTTAATCTCATAAGTAAAATTATATTCAGAAGGAGATTATCATAGAAAGGAGCGGTGCGTTACCTTTGGGGGAACAAATGACCATAGAAATGGTAAGTGCAGGAAATAATTTAAGTTTGCATCTGAAGGCCTTTGGTAGGATTTGTAATGGGATCGCCCTGCAGATGTGAAATATGGGAGCAATGTGTTGTGACTCCACATTCTTGTCGAATGAAAGTGGATTGTTGGACGGAAGGAATGATGATCAATCAAAACCGACACAGACTCTTGGTACAGGATCACTATGGAAATCATTCAGAGAGAAGCAGACCATTAGTGTGCCATTGTTGCTGTTATTAGCTGCCGTTAAGTCGACTCTGGCTCTTCGCAACTTTATGTAAAACATAACAAAATGTTGCCCAGTCCTGCATCATCCTCACAATTGCCAACATGTTCAGGTCCATTGTTGGGACTATTGTGCCAATCCATCTCACTGAGGGTTTCCTATGCCCTCATTGGCCCTCTACTTAACCAAACATGATGTCCTCCTCTAGAGATTGACCCCACTTAATGGCCAAAGCAAGTGAGTTGGACAATGCTCTGTTGTGATCCATAGGTTTTCACTGGCTAATTTTTGGAAGACGATCATTAGGCCTTTCTTCTAGTCTGTCTTATTCTGGAAGCTCTGCTGAAAACTGTCCACCATGGGTGACCCTGCTAGTATTGAAAATACAGGTGGCAGAGCTTCCAGCATCACAGAAACTTGTAAGCCACCACAGTACGACAAACTCACCGATGGATACTGGTATATGGTGAACTATTTTCTGTATTTAGTAACC
The DNA here is from genome assembly GCF_000243295.1 of Trichechus manatus latirostris. Classification (NCBI taxonomy): domain Eukaryota; kingdom Metazoa; phylum Chordata; class Mammalia; order Sirenia; family Trichechidae; genus Trichechus; species Trichechus manatus. The sequence goes on along the minus strand of NW_004444163.1, from coordinate 2,596,478 downwards.
AGAGTCTCTTTGCCTTTGGAGAGCCAAATCCACACTTCTTTTTTTTTTTGAGTGGTTGATCTGAGTGATAATTAACATGGAAGAGAGATGGGGTTGCTTTCTAAATGAAGTAAAGGCGAGCAAGGGTAAGCAACTTCTACAAAATGGTGGCAGGTATGAACCAACAAGCGGTGCTTGTCTCTAACATCCAGCTGAACAGTCTTTTCCCAAGAACCTCACCTTTGGTTTATATACAGGCCCCTTCACTGAGTCAGAACAGAGGTCAACATCCTGACCCTTTTACTCCATGGTCTCTTGGCTGACCAAGGGGGTGCCAGTTAGGTCCAATTGTGTAGGAGAGAGAAGGAAAGCTTTTCCCCACTCAGCTGACACCACTCCAGTCTTAGAGGCCTTAGGAGAGGGCAGATGTTCCTCACCTCATCTGCCCACAGCCAGCCCTGGGTGCAGTGATTGGTTCTATTCCTTAACCTCATATCCTCGGGTCCTCCATAACTAAGGGGTTGAAAATGCCCTCATGCCTCCCCCATGTATAGAAATTTATTCAGTTGCTAATTTCAGTGGATGTTTGGGGATGGGAGCAAGAAAGATAAAATATTAGTACTAGTCATTGGTGCAGTGTCTGTTTTGTTTCAGAAGTAGCATTTATACGGGTAAAGTGTGGCAAATGTTAGCCCGACCACCCACCACCCACTTCCCAGTCCCTGCCTTGCTTTCACTGTGGGATATAATGAATTAATTTCTAAGAGGCATTTCAGATAAACACAGAAATCTAATTTATCCAGATTCTTCCAGGACTTCTAGCTAGTTTTAAATCCAACAAGTTTGCTAAATGTTGGGGTTCAAAAAGTACATGAAAACATATTCGCCAGTTCCCAGATATTAAAATCAATGTGCTGAAAAAAAAAATTCAAACAAAATGTCAGCTGCCTTTGCAAACAAGGGCATTGGGAAACGAATATAATTGCCTCCTTTTCCTCTATGTCCAGGAACTTCAACTGCTACTGTGCTACATCAGGTACGTAATGAAAGACAAATGACGAGGAATCTAAATAGAAGAGGGGAGCTTGAGTAACTGTAGTTTTATGTTCGGAGGAGCCTGAGAGAGAAAAGAAGCATTGTATCTCGGATTAACAGAACTGCAGGATTTCATTAATGACAGTCCAGCTTTTTAGCAAAAGGAAGATAGTTAAGGCAGTGAAAGAGAACATGACTAGAATGTGCTCTGCTAATTGGAAATGTATATTATCTTCAGGCGATGTGTGTGAGTGGAGCGGGGGGCAGGCTGGGGGGATGGGCAGAGACACCTACTAAGCGGCTGGCCAGGGAGAGCTGGACCTAGGAAGCCCCAGACTGGGCCATACCAACAGGCAGTTACAGGGTCCTTTCTGGTTGATAGGAATAGCTAGTACCCAGACCCCATCCTCCCCCACTCTTTTAATTCAATAGCTACGTAGGGGCTTCTTTGATGGCAGCTTTGAAGTCGGTGGCTTTGAGATTACTCTTCCTCTGTGACCTTGACCACCAGCCATGAGGTTAGGGGGGAAGGGGAAGGGAGGAGGAAGGTGCTGGGGTTGGAGAAAGGAAAGGAAGGAGAGGGGAGGGGAAGGGAAGGCCGCCCTAAGACATTTCTACAGCATTCCACGACTTTTCTGATCACTCTGCAAAGTTGAAATATGATTGCAGCCTTTGCACTGGGAAGGAAAGAAACCATTTAAATGAAAAATTAGCTGCCTTAGCAGGTCAAGCACATAGTTACATTAATGTCGTGTAGAACAATAAATCAACTTCGATCTCCAATTGAAAAAATGCTAATTTAGCTCAGCGATTCACTGATTGTACTTTCCTCTGATAGAAATCTTTTATTTAATGCGGAGCCGTGATTTGACAGCCTCCTCTAATGGTGCTTGCAGACTCTCAGCATTTCAGTGGAATTCTGATCATGGTTTTAATATTCCGTGCAGCTCTGCCCCCTCTGATTTCACGCTCACACATTAACGAGAGCTGACACTGGAGATTAGACGCAGACAGCTGGAATGCCAGGTCTTTGTTGCGGCATGGACAGGAGCCAACGTCGTTCAACCACAGCCAAGAGGGACCTGGGAAAGTCTTCTTAAGAAAGCAGGGTGGGAGTGCTGGAGGGAGGGTGGGAGCGGGGGATGGGGCTAGAAAGAAAGGCAAGGTAGTTTCTGAAGGGCATATGAAAATAGATCATTTCAGACGGCCCTTTCGTCTCTGAAATTCCAATTTGAATCAATTCTGATTTATTTAGAGGAAGTGGATCATTAAAGGGAAATCCCAAATTGGTTGCAGTATTTTTCTATAAACTCGCAAAATACAAGTGTGATGCATGGAAAGTGGAAATGGCTCCCGCTTCAGCTGCTTGCTTGTCTAAGAAACAATGGTGATTAGGAGTTGGAGGAAGAGTGCTTACACAAGGAAATATGTTCTCCCCTTTGCCTTAAAAAACAAAGAAATCACTTAGCTCCAGGTGAATAGATGGGGAAATAAAACTAGATTTATGTGCCAGGGCTGCCTGTGCTACTAGTGACTGTGCTGGCAAGAAAGGAAGTCGAGTAGCCTAACTGCCTTGATGCTAATAAATTGTTTCCTGATACCAGAAATCAAATAAAAATTCATGGTTTCATCTAAACTATGAAGCAACTTGGGCTTACCTAGTGCCTATGTTGCAAAGGAAAAGGAAGGGTGCTGCCTGAAACAGTGGCACAACTTTCTCAAAAAGAAAATGACAGACAATCAAAGTTGCAAAGATGGCACATTAATACTATGTCAAAAAAAAAAATTGTTTCTGCTCCCGGAGGAAACCAATTGAGTAGAAATAACAGATGTCCTTCTTGCTAACTGTATCATTAATAATAACCGTACTTTGCGTTTTTATGGGATACCAGGATTCTAGAGCTCTTCAGGAATATTCACAAAGGGAAGCTGAAGAAGGGAGGCGCACGTACCCATTCCCAATGCCTGGATGGAGTGACTGAGGCCCAGGACTTGCAGGGGCTTAAAACTTTGCTGTGGAGTCAATTCTCAATCACGGTGACCCCACGTGTGTCAGAGTAGAACTGTGCTTCATAGGGTTTTCAATGGCTGATTTTTTCAGAAGTATATCACCAGGGCTTTCTTTCGAGGTACCTCTGGATGGACTTTAACCTCCAAACTTTCAGTTAGCAGTTGAGAGCATAACCGTTTCCACCACCCAGGCACTCCTGCAGAGATTAACCTGGAGTAAAATGGAAAACAAATCACAAAGCCACATGCTGCAGCAGGTATGAAATCAACCAGGCACTTCCTCTGACACCCAGTGCTCTCTTCTGTGAACAGTTTAGGGATTAGATGAGCTAAACCATCTTGGATAGCTTTGGCCTGTTGTTTTTATTAGCCCTTTTCTTGGTCTTGGTTGGACCACTGTCACTGACATAAGTTTATGCACTCAACTAGCATTTATTGAACACTGAACTAGGCAATGTTTAGATTAAAAAGAAGGTTGCTGTGAGTCGGAATTGACTCGATGGCAATGGGTTTGGTTTTGGTTTAGGTGTTTAGACCCTAGTCTATTTAATAAATATAGAAATTTTTTAAAATATTAGTGACAAGTATATTACTAATATTTTAATAAAAATACACAGGTCATATGTCAGCAGTTAAGAGCATGGCTTATAACAGAGCATGTTATACGTTAGTTAAGAACCAGTCAGACAAATTTGCATATGAATGTCAGTTCCTCTCTTACTGGCAAGGTACTTATCTTCTCTCTAAACTTCAGTTTTCTTGTCTGTAAAATGGGGATTAAAATGAAATAACCCTTAGCAGAGTGCCTGACCCATAGAAAATGCTCTATAAATGCTATTATTGTCATTTATTTTATATGGTTGATTAGACAGTTCATTGAGAAGACACACATACACACAGGCACATACACATACATACATTGCTCAACAGAGGTCTTGGTACATAGTAAACAGTTAATAAATGCTGACTATTGTTATTTAGCACATCAGAATGTATAATTTTAAAGCAGTCCTGTTGCCTTCAGAGTTGTCCTTGATTCACTTCTGCATCTTCTTAAGGTACTGAAATTACTCAAAGCAACTTTGAACTCTTCTTTAGAATTACATGTGGGCATTTTGGCACTCCCTTAAATATCTTCAAACGTGGCACATCTTCATCCTTGCAGAGTGGATTTGTTGTTGCAAGCTACTAAACATTTCCCTGAAGCTATGTCCAATGAATATGGTGGGCAATCAACCTGGGGGAACATGGTTTTGGAAATAAATGTGCCTATAAAGAAACAAGATTGATTTTCTTGTGTGGCATATAAACTGAATCTGACCACAATTCCAAGAGAGGCTTGTCGAGTGAATACAGCTGTTTTAGAATATACACACAGCCTTTCAAGGGGGATACTTAGAAGGGATCATAGACCCTGATACATCTGTGGAAAAAAATTAAGCTTGTTATTTCCTGATCACATTTTATAATAACCTTCCCTGAAATACTTACAGTTGTGTGTAGAAGCATAGGGCATACTCATGAGTTTTTCAGGTTATGCAAAAACTGAGATGTGCTCCTCTTGACTTAGCCCTCTTGGTTTGTGTAGAGTTTCGGTGAGGTACAGGGTCAATTTGTTTATTCAGAATTGATTTACCTCTGATAGGAGTCCCTGGGTGGTGCAAATGGTTAATGCTAATGCACTAGGCTGCTAACCAAAAGGTTGAAAGTTCGACTCCACCCACAGGCACCTTAGAAAAAAGGCCTGGTGATCTGCTTCCAAAAAATCAGCCACTGAAAACCCTATGGAGCACAGTTCGACTGTGACACCTATGGGTTTGCCTGAGCACTGGTGAAGTGCAAATTGTCCTTTCTCTTCATATGGCTCCTCTCCCTTATTAGAGGCTCTTTGGCAGAGAGAGAGCAGACCCTTTCTGAGTCCTCCCTCCAGGAAGATGTAGGAGGTGTGGTTTATTATAACTTCAATTATAAAAGGTTTGGCTTAAAGGATTTTAACTTACAATGTCTGAGTCTGTTTCAAGGGTTGTAAACCATGGCAGGTTTCCAGTGGCCCCAGGCAGCATCCCCCATAGTCACATTACTTACAATTGATAATAAATGACTTTGACCAAAAGGGAGAGTATATTAGCTGAATGGAATGCTTAAGTGCCTAAGGATGTGGGAGGTTGCTTCTGGTGGCTAGATAAAATTGATCATATAGGTAGCAATATTCCACATATAGAATATGTTGGATGACAAGAAACCTGGAAGGGTTTTATTTATACCTTATTGCTTTGCCTCTGTGACATGGTGGCAGGAGTATCACTTGTGCCAACACACCGTCATTGAAATAGATCCATTTATTCAGTGTAAGTGTGCAGAGAAAATGTATCCTGATTTTGTGCGTTCACTCCGGGTCAGCACCTAGAAGCATCTAAATAAGATGTGGGAGACTGCAATTACCTACTTGAATCTGAATTGCTTAGTGGTTTCAGAGTATTTGTTTCATTCTGAATGGTCATGATAAAAGTATGTCTTAGAAGAGTGACTCTCAACCTCAATATTGTCCCCCACAAGTTTCAGGTATGTACATGCATAATATTTGTGAATAATTTGCTAAAGTTTGTAGATAATTTAATTTAAAAAAAAATTAAAGAAGTTACCTATAATGTCACCCTCATCATCTACTTCCCAATATGCTTTCTAGAGTGGGGGAGAAACGAGTAAGCATAGGGAAAGAGAGAAGTCTCTGAATAGGCCCCAGAGAGTGTGTTATATAAGCTAATTTCTGTTAATGTCATGGTGTCCCAATGGGAAAAACGTTGAGAACGACTATGTTGGAAAATGATATTTAGTGTAAACACAGGCATGTCATGTATGCAATTCAAATGTAGCTTAGTTATTGCGAGATGAGAAAGGACTACTTAATGATGTGATCTTTCCGGTAACTTGAGTTTTAAGGTATATTCCTCGAGACTGATGTCTGCTCTTTGATCCAAAAGAATGAAGCACATGCAAAGTAGTCTGTTTATCTGTCCCAATATTGTATAATTTTGGTTGACTTTATTGACCTGTAGATTTTCCCATTGCTTCAGTTTGTCTGTGAGCAGTTGCTGGGACTATCAGGGTCATGGTGGTCATGGGTATAGAGAGTCAACATTTGTTGGCCACCAACTGTGTGCCAGTAGCATGCTTGGCATTTTATATAAATACCTCATTTAATTCTCAAAACAATCCTATAAGGTAAATATTTTATTCTCATTTTGCAGATGAGGATTCTGAGACACAAAGATATCTAAATAATTGACCCAAGGTCAAACACCTAGTAAATAAGAGGACAATAATCTGAATCTAGATCTTTCTGAAACTAAAACACTTGCTTCTTTCCTGACATGTACCTTTTATGGAATCACTGGGCATGGTAGTGTGTGTACATTCTCAGTGGTGCCTGAGTAGCATGTAAGAACAGGAATTGGTTACAGTCTAAAATTCTAAGTCTTAGGATCAATTAAAAGAATCAAGCCAAGCAGAAATCATCCATGACAGCAACTAATGAACGTACAGGTTGAACCATGTGAAATTGCCAGTACTTGACTATTTTTCACCTACAAAAATGGAAACTTCATACGTTTCAACTTAATACACATAGGTTAGTCTGTACTAAGGCACACGTAATGTGTTCTTCTTACACATAGGGTTGAAATAAAAATCTGGTTATTAAAATGGAAACAAAGAAGGATCACGCTCTTTGGCTCCCAAAGCTGTAGATTCTGTGACTCTAAGAAATTTGACTGGTGCAGCCCAGGCTTCAGACTTGTGGCATCTGCAGAGACAAGGCTTCCACAGTGAGAAAGAAGGGGAGTGGTGACCTCTAGCCACCATAGGCACTGGGATGTGAGGCACTGTCCTTTTGCAACAAAGCCACCTGTCTGACAATCTGACCTTACATCTTTCCAAGCCCCAAAGAGGGGTTATTACCTACTGTTATGGATGGAATTATGTCCCCCCAAAATATGTGTTGTAATCCTGTTTGGAAAAAGGATTTTCTTTGTTATGTTAATTAGATCATACCTGAGTAGAGTGAGTTCTAATTCTAATCACTTCTGAGTTTAAAAAGAATAGACACAGAGATATGCACACATGGCAGAAGATAGGCTCCATTTGAGGATCATCTACAAGCCAAGGAACCAAAGAATGCCTACAGGAAAGGCACCTACAAGGAAGGAACTGACATGACTGAGGCCTTGATTTGGACTTTTAGCCTCCAGAACTGTTAGAAAATAAATTTCTGTTCTTTAAAGCCACCCACTTGTAGTATTTGTGTTATAGCAGCACTAGGAGACTGTGACAGTACCTGTTAGGCCCCCCATCTCTCCCTCTTACCTGCCCCAAGTCAAGAAGATTAAGAAAAGAAAATTATTGTATAAAAAGGTAAATCATCAGATTTCAGAAAATATGGCTTGCTAGATTGACTCATTTCCAGAGTATTCTGAGAAGTTTCATTTTTTTTCTAAACCTCTAGTTTGAGTGCTACTTATGCAGACTGCTCTCCTCTTAGCATGATTTTTTTATTTGATTTATGATAGTCAACCAACATGTGAGATTTACTCTGAACGTAGGTCATAGCTTAATGAATTTTGAACAAGTAGGCTGCTTTCTTTGTGAACAACAAGGTAAGAAATGTCAGTGAGGTCCTCCCTGGCAGCTGTGACTGGACTTCTCATCTTAAGTAATTAATTTGAGTTATGTTGGAATGTAAATGTTGTTGTGGAGGCACAATACTTCACGCTATTATTATCATTGGTAACTAATACAGGATTCATTTATCAGGTTAGCCAATCATTATCAGGGCCCAGAGACAAGTTAGCCACAAATAGATTCACCTAGTATTCATTGAGTATCTGGCATATGTATCAGAGCCTGGTCCAAAGACTTTGCACACTCTCATTGATTCCGTACCACAATTCCAACAAAAAATTACCTCCATTTTCAGAATGAGAAAAGTGAGAATCAGAAAGGTTAAACAACCTGCCAACAGTCACAGCGCTAGTACGAAGGTGAATATGAGCTTGGGACCCAGTTTTTTTGACACTAAGATGAGAAATGAGGAGCGGAGAGGGAACACCTTCCAGGGAGGTGCTACCCTGGCAGGGTTTGGGAAAATGAAATATCACTGAGAGTATTGGCAACTGGAAAGGGGGTTGTCAGAGACCTGAACTTAGAGTCAGAAGACCTGTGTTCAACTCTACCACTTACTGGCCTTGTGTCCAAGGACTAGAAATGGACTCCCCCTGAGCCTTGTAGTCTTAAACTGCTATTGAGCTATTCTGAGGCTTGCCTGACATAATGCATGCAAAAGTATGTAGCAGACATTAGGGAATCAGTAAAATTTCTCTTTCTGCCTTCTTTTCCAGTTCTATCTTGGGGCTGGCCCTGAGCTAAAGTCATACCCTTCCCAGAAAGCCACTGCTGTGAAGAGTATGCAATGTGCTATTACAAACTTAATTTTTTTTTAAACAGTCTTTTTGCTTTTTTTAATGGTGAATAAAATATTTTCAAAAGAATTGCACTGATTCATTCACTTACTCTTCAGATATTGTTTAGATTCTACTGGCTGGATCAGACAGGAATCAGAAGACACAGCCTGCCATTGAGGAACACTCGGTCTTTATCTCTTCATTGAAGTACTATAAGAATTGGATTTTAGCAGTCTTTTTCTGACTTATATCCCTATGCATGCATAATCACAGGGCATCTACATTTTGTGCTTCCATAGTTTTCCTATCATTATTTTCTGAACACTTTTCCTGGGGGAAAATCATGTTTCAGCCTCAGGGCCTTTGTACTGTCCCTTCCCACCTTCTCTCATACATCCTCTCGATTTGTTCCTTAGCTTTATTTATATCATTAACATTATATGATAGGTGTATTTACTCATTTGTCTATTATCTATTTTTCCCATCTTTACCTCTTGTCTAGCCACTAGAATGTAAGCAGCATGAGGCTCAAAAACTTGTTTTGTTCTCTGATATATCCCCAAGACCTAGAACAGCATCTGGCCCATTGTAGGTGCTCAATAAATGTTCTTTTTTAATTGAATGGTTCCATGTTTAACACTTCTGTTGAGTATATAATAAAACACAGAGTTTTCCTTGTTTCCAGAGCCATGAAACAATTGCTAATGAACCTCACTAGTTTTACTCAATTTTATATCTCCCTCAACATGCAGCCAACATATGGGCAAGTTCTATTGCTACATGTTTTGGTAAAAATTGTTCTATCTTCCCTCTGCCCCTCACCAATGTGTCCCATGTATTCCTGAGGGAGGGGGCATTTGTTGTATAGCAACTCCTTGAGGATAGAGTCTGTTTTCTCTTCATTGAGAAGAAATGTTCCAGGCTACATGCCAAGGATCTAAAGTCACTTTTGCCCACTAGCTTGTGTTTACAGCACTTCTGAATTCCTCACTGATAGCTATAGATGTGCAAAGGAAGGGAAAGTGAAAAGTTCAATGTGCAATGAATCAAAATTGACCTGGCCTACACTGTATCCTTCCCGGGCACTCACCTGAGACCTCCCCACCCAGCTCTCATTACCTCTCATTGGAAGTGACTCTGGAAGCACCAGGCAAGCAGTTCCAGGCTGCTGATTGGATTTGTGGGGCTGCCTTGCTAACAAGACATATTTCTTTCTCTCTGACTGGCCATGTAGCAGAACCTTTCAGCAGAAATGTTTAGAGGTTAGCAAGAAAGTAATTAGGGCCAGAATTGCACATCAGCAACCAGCAGTTCCTCTATTTGCAAATGGCTAGCACTATGTATTTTAAAATTTGCATCTAAGTGTTAAATTAGATCAGGCTCCTTAGTTTGTTTTAGAAGTTTTTTTTTTTTTTTTTTACATAATTCAGGTACTTCCATACTACAATGATCCCAGCTATTCAGTTCCTTCCCTGGAGGCAGTGAATGTTGTTAGTTTCGTTAGTCTCCTTTCAGGAATTTGCCACAGTGGTTAAGTCACACGGCTGCTAACCAAAAGGTTGGCAGTCTGAATCCACCAGCAGCTCCTTGGAATCCCTATGGGGCAGCTCTACTTTGTCCTATAGTGTCACTATGGGTCAGAATTGACTTGACAGCAATGGGCTTTGTTTTGTTTTGTTTTAATATGAACATATATGCATACTGTTCTTTTTACTTCGCAAATGGTAACATACACACTGTTCTGCACATCACTTTTTGCTCTACAATTACCAAGACACATGTAGAGCTGACCCTTTCTTAAAGCCACTGTACATTCTCAGGTCAACTAATGCATCATATTATATTTTACCAAGCCCCTATCAAGAAGTATTTAATTTGTTTCCAATTTTTGCAATTACAAACAAAGTAATAAATCATTTCATACATGTGCAAGTATGTCAGCAGGAAAAATTCCTAGAGATAGAATTTCTAGGTCAAAGGATATGGGCTTCTGAAATTTTGAGAGATCATTACAGATTCCACTCCATAGACAATTTGACATCATACACTGCCAACAGCAACATGAGACTGACTACTCCCTGACACCCTTACCAGCCTTTTCATCTTTGACAATCTAATTGGCAAACGTTTTATTTCATGGTTTCTGCTTGCTTTTCTTTTATATATTTAAAAGCTATTTATATTTCTGTGGGTTGTCAGTTCATGACTTTAGTTTGTTATTGTTTTGGGTTATTGGTCAAATGATTTAAAACAAGAAACTGTATGTTTTGTAGGCATTAGCCCTTTGTGATGTAGGAATATTTTCTTCACTTTTTATTTTATTTATATTCTATTTACCATGCCAAAAAATGTAGATAAGTTTATCACTTCTGCATTCTGAGATTATTTTAAATTATTCCAAATTTCATTTTAGTATTTTCATGGAAATATACTTTCATGGTAAGGAGAGGTAGGGATTTAACTTTGTTCTAGTATGGAAGAAATGATAAAGTAAAAGAGCTGAACAGAAGATTTCCAAGGGTGGCTCGAGAAGACAAAGGAAAGTATTATAATGACATGTACAAAGACCTGGAGTTAAAAAACCAAAAGAGAAGAACACGCTTGGTACTTCTTAAGCTGAAAGAACTGAAGAAAAAATTCAAGCTTCGAGTTGCAATATTGAAGGATTCTACAGGGAAAATATTAAACAACTCAGGAAGCATCAAAAGAAGGTGGAAAGAATACACAGAGTCACCATGCCAAAAAGAATTAGTTGACGTTCAACCATTTCAGGAAGTAGCATATGATCAGGAATCAATGGCACTGAAGGAAGAAGTCCAAGCTGCACTGAAGACACTGGTGAAAAACAAGCCTTCAGGAATTGGCAAAATACCAATGGAGATATTTCAACAAATGGATGCAGTGCTGGAGGTGCTTACTTATCAATGGCAAGAAATTTGGAAGACAGATACCCGATCAACTGACTGGAAGAGATCCGTATTTATGCCTATTCCAAAGAAAGGTGATCCAATAGAATGCGGAAATTATCGAACAATATCGTTAATATCACAGGCAAGTAAAATTTTGCTGAAGATCATTCAACAGTGGATACTGTGTGGTTTAAAGTCAGGAAAAGTGTGCATCAGGGTTGTATCTTCTCACCATACTTCTTCAATCTGGATGCTGAGCAAATAATCTGAGAAGCTGAACTATGTGAGGAAGAAGGGGGCATCAGGATTGGAGGAAGACTCATTAACAACCTGTGATATGCAGATGACACAACCTTGCCTGCTGAAAGTGAAGAAGACTTGAAGCACTTACTGATGAAGATCAAGAACTAGAGCCTTCAGTATGAATTACACCTCAACATAAAGAAAACAAAAATCCTCACAAATGGACCAATAAGTGACATCATGATAAATGGAGAACATGGCCAGATGTACAATTGTATACTGATTCATGGGCTGTGGCCAATTTTTTGGCTGGATGGTCAGGGACTTTGACGGAACATGATTGGAAAATTGGAGACAAGGAGGTATGGGGAAGGGGTATGAGGATAGAACTCTTCGAATGGTCCAAACAAGTGAATATATCTGTGTCTCATGTGAATAATCACCAAAGGGTGATCTCAACAGAGGAGGATTTTAACAATTAAGTGGATAGGATAACACGTTCTGTGGAAACCAGTCATCTTCTTTCCCTAGCCACTTCTATCATTGCCCAATGGGTTCATGAACAAAGTGGCCATGGTGGCAGGGATGGAGGTTATGCATAGGCTCGGCAACATGGACTTCTACTCGCCAAGACTGACTTGGCTACAGCCATGGCTGAATGCCCAATCTTAGCAGCAGAGACCAACACTGAGTCCCTGATATGGCATCATTTCTGGAGGTGATCAGCCAGAAACCTGGTGTAAAGTTGATTACACTGGATCACCTCCATCATGGAAAGGGCAGCATTTTGTCCTTACTGGAATACACCCTTATTCTGGATATGGATTTGCCTTCCCTTCATGCAATGCCTCTGCCAAAACTACCATCTGTGGGTTTACAGAATGTCTTATCCACTGCCATGGTATCCCACATGGCATTGCCTCAGATCAAGGGACTCACTTCACAGCAAATAAAGTGCAGCAGTGGGTCCATGCTCATGGAATTCACTGGTCTTACCATGTTCGCCATCATCCTGAAGCAGCTGACTTGATAAAACAATGGAATGGCCTTTTAAAGACAATTACGTTGTGAGCTAGGTGCAGGCAGTACCTTGCAGGGTTGGAGCAGTGTTCTCCAGAAGACTGTATATGCTCTAAACCAGCATCCAATATATGGCGCTGCTCCTCACATAGCCAGGATTCATGGTTCTAGGAATCAAGGAGTGGAAATGGGAGTGGCACCACTGACTATTACCCCTAGTGGCCCACTCACAAAATTTTTGCTTCCTGTCCCCATGACCCTATGCTCTGCATGTCTAGAGGTATTAGTTTCACAGGGAGGAATGACCCCACAAGGAGACAAAACACTGATTCCATTGAACTGGAAGTTAGGAATGCCACCTTGGTTACTTTGGGCTCCTCATGCCTCTGAATCAACAGACAAAGAAGGAAGTTACTGTATCGGCTGGTGTGATTGATCTGTTTACCAAGTGGAAATCCAATTGATATTACATAATGGAGGCAAAGAAGAGTATGTCTGGAATGCAGGAGATCCCTTAGGACATCTCTTAGTACTACCATGCCCTGTGATTAAAGTCGATGGAAAACTATGGAAACCCAATTCTGACATGACTACTAATGACTCAGACACTTCAGGAATGAAGGTTTGGGTCACCTGACCAGGCAAAGAACCATGACCAGCTGAGATGCTTGCTAAGGGTAAAGGGAATATGGAATGGGTGGTGGAAGAAGGTAGTTCTAAATACCAGCTATGAGTATGCGACCAGTTGCAGAAACAAGGACTATAATTGTTAGAGTATTTCTTCCTTGTATGTATACATCAAATATTTTTGTCTTTTTCACTTATAAAATCTAAGATGTAAATAAGGATAGTGCATTTTCGGTTGTACATGTGTTAGTTGTATCATGTTAGGTGCAAGTATGACTTTATAATTGTCTTTTGAGATTGTGTATCATTTAGGGAGATGTGTACGGGTGCCAAGTTGACAAGGAGTGGACTGTGATGGTTAAGGTTGTGTGTCAACTTGGCTGGGCCTTGATTCTCAGTGGTTTGGCAGTTATGATGTAGTTTGGCAGCTGTGTAATGATGTAAACACCTCCAAAATGAGATCTGATATAAAGTAATCACTTCCATGATGATATCTGCTATGAGCAGTCAATCAGCTGAATGGGAGTTTCCTTGGGGATGTGGCCTGCATCCAATATATATGAACTTTCCGGCAAAGCTCACTGGCTTTTGCTCACTCAGGAGCCTGCATCTGACCTCCAGTTTTTGGGAACTGAGTAAACAGCTTACCTGTAGATCTTGGGATTCATCAGCCTCTGCAGCCTGTGAACCAGTGGCCTGCCATCTTACCTGCCAGTCTTGGGTTCATCAGCCCTGCAGCTACATGAGTCAGGAGAATCTTCCAGCCTGACCCACAAACTTGGGACTTACCAGCCTCTACAACCACATGACCCATTTCCCTGATATAACCTCTCTCTTTCTTTCTATTTATTTATACACATGCTTCACTAGTTTTGCTTCTCTAGAGAACCCAGCTTAAGACAGTAATCCGTCTTTCCCACATTGATATAATATGTTGCCTTTATCATATCCTAAATTCCATATGCATTTTGATTAATTTCTGAATTCTATACTGAGGCATCCTGCTGGCTCACTCTCCTCTTGTATCACTTATCTGGGGGAAGTTACTTGCTGTGTTGTGAGGACACTCAGACAGCCCTATGGAGAGGCTCATGTGGCAAGGAACTTAGGCCTCCAGCCAACACCCATGTGATGGAGCCATCTTGGAACCAAATCCTCTAGCCCCAATAAAGCCTTCAGATGCCTGCTGATGTTTGACAAGAATTGCATGACAGATCCCGAGACAACCAGCCAACTAAAGTGCTCCTGGATCCTCGATCCTCAGAAATTGTGAAAAACAATAAATGTTTACTGTTTCCAACTGTTAAATTTTGGTGTAAATTGCCAAACAGCAGTACCTAACTAATATATATAACTTACCAAATGATCTTATTATTCGTAATAGTTTATTTCAATTGATATTCTTGGTTTGTTTGTTTTTTAAAGATTGGAATGATCTACATATAATGATAATTGTCCTGATTTTAACAGAAATGATTTATTGTTTCCCCATTAATCACAATGTCAGATTTGGGGTGAAATACATCTATTTTATAATGTTAAGGAAGCCTATTCATTTATTTCCATTTTTATTAATTTTTTTTTAATTGAGAATGCCGTTGAACTTTGCCAAATTTTTTCTTAATATTTGGGAATATTATCATATGGTTTTTTCTATTAGTATATTGAATTATATTAATAGGGTTCCATTTTTTAATTTGTATTCATAAGAGAGATTGGTTTCATTTTTCTTGCTTGTGAAATCTTTGCTAAGTCTGAAGTCTTTGTGATATATTTAATAATTTTTGTAATCAATGTTAAGTTAGTGTCATAAAAATAAATGGAAGCTTTTCTCATTTTTTTATATGTTCTGCAATAGTATAAATCAAATATAAGCAAACTTTTTTGTAAAAGGACAGATAGTAAATATATTTAGGCTTTGTGAGCTATATGATCACTGTTGGGATTCTCAACTCTACCCCTGTAGCAGGAACTCAACCAAAAACAATATATATACAAATAAGTGTGACTCCATTCCAGTAAAACTTTACTTATGAAAAGAATCAGTGGGTAGGATTGGGCCCATGGACCATGGTTTGTCAGACCCTGTTATAAATCAGTTTTCTCAAATTTTAATGTGCATATAATCTCCTAGGAATCTTGTTAAAATGTTGATT
Organism: Trichechus manatus latirostris; assembly: GCF_000243295.1. Classification (NCBI taxonomy): domain Eukaryota; kingdom Metazoa; phylum Chordata; class Mammalia; order Sirenia; family Trichechidae; genus Trichechus; species Trichechus manatus. Next base: position 2,581,043 of record NW_004444163.1, on the reverse strand, counting down.
TTCCTTCAGTAGGTTTGGGGTGGAGCCTTAGACTCTGCGTTTCTCACTAGTTCCCAGGTGATGCCCGTCTGCTGGTCTTAGATCAGATTGTGAATAGCAAAGGTTTAAATAACATTGAAGGATGTTTTTAAAGTTTGGTTGAATTCATTTGTGAAAATATCTAGGCTTGTTGTTGTTGTTAGGTGCCGTGGAGTTGGTTCTGACTCATAGCGACCCTATGTACTACAGAATGAAACACTGCCCGGCCTGCACCATTCTCACAATTGTTGTTATGCTTTGCAGCCACTGTGAAAATCCATCTCATTGATGGTCTTCGTCTATTTCATCTAGGCCGAGTTCTTTAAATTTTTTTCTTTATTTTATAAATATTGGTTGTTTCAAAATTTTGATCTCTTTTGAGGTTATTTTTGGCAATTTGTAGTTTCACAGAAAATGATCCTTTTCAACTTGATTTTCAGATATTTTTATGCAAATAACTTGCACGCTCTACTTTTGTTCACAGACTGCACCCTCCACACGCTAGGTATTTTCGTAAGCACTTCTATGCCAATTTTTTTTACATGTTGCTGTAAAAAAATAAGCATAGTGTGCTAATAAAAACACCTTGTGGGGGAGAGGGTGTGGTTGGCAAACAAACATAGAAGGTGTAAAAACTATTTGCTTAAAAATACGATAATTATCTGCAAAGAGTTGAGCAAAGCAGTTTTTTAAAGATTTGTTTTTGCTAGATTTATTGTTATTTCTCCATTCTTATTTCTTATTTTGTGTATTTGTGTTTTAATTAGCTAATGTTTTGTCTATTTTATTTTACTCTTTCACAGACCTATCTTTTGAGTACACTTATTTATTAGTCCTATCATTTTGGATTTTCTTATTAATTTCTGCTTTTATCTTCATTCTCTTTTCCTTTGGATTTATTTTGTGACTTGTTGAGTTTCATACTTAATTATTTTTCATCTTTTTTAAATTAATATAAATAGTGTTCAAAACCATGAATTTTCCACTGAGTTTTATTTTACTTGTATTTCATAGGGCCTGATGTTAATCATTTTCTATATAGGCAACGATTCTCACCTTGCTTTCCTCTTTAACTCAGGAATTATTTAAGAGATTCCAAATTTCTAGATGATAAGTTGGCTCTTTGTTTGTTTCTAGTTTTAGAAATAATTTCTTGGTTTTATTAAGCTGTGATCAGAGAATGCTGTCTGTAGTATTTTCTGTTGATCTATTACCAGATGAAAGAAACCTAGTTAGTCTCCTTCTACTGATGAGTTTCTTATAATTTCTGGAGGTTTTGCTCATGAATTTTGAAGTTACTGTATTTGTGCATAAGAAGTCATCACAGTTCTTTATTGTGGACTGTATTCTTTATCATTTTGATGTGTCCTCTTTGACTTGTTTAGAGTTTTTTGGGTAATTGTTAACCTGTGACCATTTCCCCTATCCCAGTCATTCTCAGCTCTCTTTAGCTATATCTATTATTGATGGGGTCTACCTATAGTCCCTGTGTAATCCTGGCTTCTGAAAGAAGTGTATCAAGGTTTCTCAGCTCTGACATATTTGCCAGCTTGATCTGGTTCCTGGTGTGGCTAGGAAGCATTTCTTAAAATTCACTTCTCACAAGCCCCCTCCATTGGCCCAGACTATATGACTATCCTTCTGTCTCAATTTTCCTTCCAACCTCAGCTCAAAGTCTGACCCTGCCTCAAACTATGCTTGCGTGATTGGAGCCTTAGCATCCTTGTAGGTCTGAATGGCTTGCTGCACTGATCTGCCCTGTTGGACTGACTTCCTGGAATGGTTAATACCTCCAACTAGACATTGAGAACTACCTAGGTTTCTTGTTGAGAGTGTTAGTATGAACCACCCTCTCTCTCCCTGGTAGTGGTACCTGCATGACACATAACAGAGCTGTCCATGTCCTACAAATACATTAGACCCATCAGTTGCTCTTTCTAGTGCCAGTCACGGCAGCCAAGTCGGCCTCACCAGATTCTGGCTTCTACTTTCACCTTTCTTATCCATGTTACTGGAGCTTCTCACTTTATGATAGCAGCTGTCTCCAGAGGACAATCTATAAGATAGTCCTTAGACAGTGTTATGGATTGAATTGTGTTCCCTAATTGGCAATAGGGCTTTCCTTTGTTATGTTAATAAGGCCATACCAGAACTGGGTGGATCCTAAACCTAATCCTTTCTGAGTGGTGCCTTATAAAAAAGGAGGACAGGGAGAGTCACACACTGGGGAAGACACCATGTTACAACAGAGGCAAATGCATCTGCAATCCCAGAAACCTCAAGGATTGCTGGCTACTAGAAGCTGAAAGAGATAAAGAATGACCTTCCCCTAGTGCCAACATCCTGATTCAGACTTTTAGCCTCCTGAACTACGAGAAAGTAAATTTCTGTTCTTTAAAGACACCCACTTGTGTTATTTTTGTTAAAGCAGCACTAGATAACTAAGACAGACAGGGATGTCACAGTGATTATCCCTTTCCTACCTTATGACTGAAAACTCCTAGATTCTAGTATGTAGCAAATATGCTTTGGGTTATTATTTCTTACAGTTTTTCACAAAGTTCATCTATCACAGTAAAATATTCCTATAGGACCTATAGGGGATTGTTCCCATGAGTCTTAGTAAAAAGCCTTTGGTGTGTGTGTTTTAGGTGAAATTTTAGAGCACAAGTTAATTTCTCATACAAAAATATATACACATATTGTTTTGTGACAATAGTTGCAATCCTCACAATGTGACAGCACACTCCCCCTTTCTACCCCGGGTTTCCTGTGTCCATTCAACCAGTTCCTGTCCCTTCCTGCCTTCTCACAAGAGCCACCCATATGGTCTCATGTATCTGATTGAACTAAGAAGCACACTCCTCACAAGTATTATTTTTTGTTTTATAGTCCAGTCTAATCTTTGATGAGTGGGCTTCGAGAATGGTTTTAGTTCTGGGTTAATAGCGCTTCCAGGGGCCATAGTTTTGGGGGATCCTCCAGTCTCTGTCAGACCGTTAAGTCTGGTCTAGTAAAAACGCTTTTTGACTCTTCATTTAATTATACTTTCTAGTTTTATCTTATCCATATGCTTATTTATTCTCTCCCCAAAAAATAATAAATCAGAGACTAGCGTGAATTTCCCTCCTAGAAATAACAAAAGTTGCAACAACAATAATCATAATGGCTTGTTGAGCACTTACTTTGTGTAGCTTCTCTGCACTTTATATTATCTCATCTAATCCTCACAGCAATAACATCAGGTAAATTATATTATTATTGTTGTTATTGTTATTATTTTTACTCTCAGTTTATAGATTAGGAAACTGAGTCTCAAAGAAATTGAGTAAGAAACTTAAGGTCACATAGTAATAAGTGGTAGGACAGATAGAATCCCAGGTCTAACTCCAAAGACCACACCCTTATCCATTATGTTGTCTAGTTTACAAGCTGATTTTCCCCAAGGCAAAACAGATTATATACGTGTCATTGACTGAAAATCCTATGCGCTGTAATGGATTCCACACCTTACTTATACAGAAGCAAAAGTTACTGGTCTTTCTTCCAGAGTACTTTCCAAGAACTAGAGCAATACTAGTAACTTACCAGTCACAGGGCAAAACAGATGTTTTAAATACCTATTTCAAAAATTTACTCTTGAATTTCTATAAAAGCCCTTTAATGAATATATTCTTATTAATTCATGTTTGGAACATTCCATAGACTTAACATTATTTAATGTGGTACTTTTGAACCACCTCCTTTATAAGAAAATAAAGCAGTTAGAATAAGTTATGTTAGCTGCTATAACAAACCCACAAGACCCAATGTCTTAAACATTAGAAGTTTATTTTTGCTTGTGTTGATTCAAATTAGGTGCTCCTGCTCAGGCAAACTTCCAATTGTTCATTTTGGGGCCTTGGGCTCATTTCACTTATGGCTTCATCCTCCTATAGGGCCTTGAGTCATCACCACTCAAGATCTCCATTCAGTAGGAAGAAAAGGGGTCATGAAAAATTGTGAAGGAATTTTTATGGAGGCAGGCCAAGAAAGGGAGGCTAGCTCTTCTGCCCATATTTCATTAACAAAACTCAGTCATGTAGCTCCAAACCAAAAACCAAACCTGTTACTGTTGAGTTGATTCCGACTCATAGTGACCCTATAGGACAGAGTAGAACTGCCCTCCTTATAAGGTTTCCAAGGCTGTTATTTTTACAGAAGCAAACTGCCACATCCTTCTCCTGAGGAGTAGCTGGTAGGTTCAAACCGCTGGCCTTTCAGTTAGCAGCTGAGGTTTTAACCACTGCACCACTGGGGCTCCTTCATACAGCTCCAGTTACCTGTAAAGGAGGTTGGGAAACAGTCTATACTTCTGTGTCCAGAAGGTAAAGGAAATATGTTCTATGAACACATAAGTGTCTCACTCAGACAGTTTGGGATCTCACTGATTTCTTATTCAGCTAAAACAGAGTCCATTCATTTTGTTGTCTCTTTTTCATCCAAAAATCTTTCATACTATAACTCACTGTTTCTTTGATTGGATTCTTCCTTTAAATCTATCTGGTGGTTTTACAGATACGTCTTTACATTCTTTGATTCTCCTTCCTTCAAGAGGTAAGGCTTAATAACCTTCCCCTGAAGTGTAGGCTGCAGTCAGTGACTCACTTCTAGTGAATAGAATAGAGTAGATATGGTGAGATGTCACTTCCAATATTAGGTTATAAAAAGACGGTGGATTCTGTCTTGGGTGTACTCTCTCACTGTCTTTTTAATCACTTTCTCTGGGGAGCAGCAGCTGCTATGTCATGAGGCAGTCCTAGGGAAAGGGATGTCAGTTGCCATGTCGTGAGGACACTTGGGCAGCCTACACAGAAGAACAGAGGCCTGCCAGCAAACACATGATGGAGCTTGGAAGTGGATCCTTCCCCAGTTGAGCTAGGAGATGTCCACAAGCCCATTCAACAGCTTGACTTCAACCTCATGAAAGACCCTGAGCCAGACCCACCCAGCTCAACTAGTCTTGGATTTCTAAACCACAAAACCTTGATATATCAAATATTTGTTTTTATAAGCCTCTGAGTGTGGGATAATTTGTTAAACTGAGATATATTTGTATTATAATGTATTTTTAAAATTTGTTATATTTTACTTCCATCTATGCTTCTGTGTGGATCTCTGGGCATTCTTCTAGAGACAGTATAATGTTTGTTACACTTTGCAAATAATTATCTGCAAAACTCTCAGAGTGGATATTGGCTATTGGATACTGGTCCAGGATTGTATGATCTGTCTCTGGAGCCACATGTTAGTGCAGCTGCCATATAAATGTGGAGAACATTCCTCTGCCTTCTGTGTACAAAGCTGCTTTCCCTCTTAGAGAGATGTTCCCCACCGGAGAAGAGTGGAGTCGATTTTCACTTTTGAGCATATAATTCTCTGGGATTTCATTGAGCGTGTATAAAATACCTTTCTCTTCTACTTGGTTATACCTCTGTCTTCCATGAGCCCATAAAGCCAAATACATTCATCCTCTACATTAAGGAGAATCACACAGAAATGATAAAATCCATCCTGATTCTGGTCTTTGGGTATGGAAAGGAACTGTCTTTTTTTTTTTTTTTTTTAAGCAGTGTGTATTAGTTATTACATTTAGGCTTCACACAAGTCATGTAAGGCATGTATTCATTGCACCTGTTTTATAGATGGGGAAAGGTAGAGAGCTATGAAGTGGGGTAGGCAGAATTTGATTCCAGTTCTATGACGCCAAATCTCATGTTCTTCAGTGAAATCTCCTAGAGTTTGATAGGCAGAAATCTCTCTATTCCCAAAGGACAATACTGGGAATCATGGCCTAGCTTAGTTGACACACATTTTGGGGGGACACAATTCAATCCATAACAATTACCCTTAGCTTATAGATACATTTATTACTTGACCTAACTTCTGTAATTAAAAAGTCACCTCTTTCTTCCTCAGCCCATGTAGACCTGAGTTGGTCTCTTTCTCCTGAAAGGTGAACTAAAGGCTGTCAGGAGAGCCAAATGGGGCTGACTGAAGAAGTTCATGGTGCATTTCATTTCTTAAAGTCCTGCTTGCCTCACAGTGACACTGTCCAAATACTAATCTTGCTGATAACTTACCATTGTTTCTTGCTCAATACACATTCTCAGTTTCCACTGTCATTAGGAAGGGGTGTGACTACCTAGTCAGTAGGAGAATATTCCATCAGGAGGTGCGCCAAGAGCCATATTAATTCAGCTCAGCACAGTGCTCACTGAACTCTCATTCTGTGAATGGAGTCTGAGTTTGGGCAAACACCTCACGCTTGAGTGTGAGGCAGTAATGTGATGTTACTCTATACCTCGCCCTCCTCATCAACTCTAAATACTTATTTGCATGCAGAATACAGTTAGAATGATTTTTAGGCTGAAAGTTAAAAAAAAAAACAATACATATATAATGAAGTTCAATAGCACTAAATATATTAGTATTGATCTTTGAGGAAAACACCTACTGACTCAGATTTCAGGTCCCTTGAACTGTACTGTCTGCCAACTCAAGCAAGTTTCTTTGTCCTGGGTAAAGACCAGTTCCAAATTTCTCAGCTCAGAATAAGACTCCAAAGCATTGCTCCTGAAATGAGAATTCTGTTTAAGCCAGAGTATGACAGAAAAGGCTAAAAGTTTTCTGCTTTGAGCGGAGCAACCAGACCCGGGAAGCACTCTCCAGAGGACAGATCTCTGTGAACACTGTGTTTTGTTGTGTTCTGACGACATCTCCCAGCCTTAGTGCTAGACCATGCACTATGCCTGCAGGGAATCTGCTGTGTGGGGGCGTTAGGTTTGAATTCCATGAGCAGCATTCTGAAGAAAGACTGAAAGGAGGAATCAGACAGGTACTGTGGTGTGATTGTCTTAGATGATCATAGGAATTGGGTGAGAAACCCAATAATTTCTTCCTTTATCTGGGGATAGTGGGTTGAACTGGAAACAAATGCCTAAAATGTCAGGAACTCTGCCCTGGCACCTAAGCCCACTGGCCCTATGCACAAATCCACTATCCTAGAAAGGTAAGTTATGAGCATCATTTGGGGTCTTAAAAATTGTCTTATAATGTATTTTACCTTTCACTTTGTTGTTGTTAGCTGCCGTTGAGTGGTCCCTGACTAGTAGTGACCCTATGAACTACTAGAATAAAACACTGTCCGGTCCTATGCCATCCTCATGGTCAGTTGCAGATTGGATCATTGTGATCCATAGGGTTTTTATTGGCTGATTTTTGGAAGTACATCACCAGGCCTTTCTTCCTGGTCTATTTTAGTCTGGAAGCTCCCCTGAACCTTGTTCAGCATCTTAGCAACACAAGCCTCCACTGACAGAAGGCTGGTGAGTGCTCATAAGGTATATTGTCCGGGAATTGAAGCTGGGTCTTCTATATGGAAGACAAGAATTCCACCAGTGAATCACCATAATTTGCTCTGACTCAGATGCATTTTTACCAGGCTCAGATGTGTCCTCTGACAAAATTTGACTCTTACATTGCCCTTAGATATTCACTGCTCAGATCTTCTTTTTAAAGAACCTTACTTGAGGAGTATGGTTGGTTGACAACCTCCAGCTGAGACCAGATTCTCTACAGGCTGCTCTTAGTCAAAGACTGATTGTGGCAGGATACCAGAGCTGGGCCATGCTTGTCCAGCACAGGACTTCCCAACAAATCTGTGCTTCAAGCCTCTCCTTCAGCCTAACTGGGACTTTTTTAGAGTTGTGCTGCCAGCTGGGGTTCTTTCTACCCAACCCTCCTTCCTTATTTTTCTCCTTTCACAGGGGTTGGACCAGCATTGTGCTCTGAAGACTTTCCCTGCTGACCACTGCTCCCTCTTCCCTTTGTCTTTTATAGGTGTTTCCTCTAGTGAATCTCTTACACATTTAATTCTCTCTTGGTATCCGCTTTTTGGAGGGCCCACACTGACGCAACTCCTTTATCTGGCCCCTGCACTTACTGTACTTGCTTACTTTCTCAGGCATTCAAGTCTCACCTCTTGCCATGTTACCTTGGTTTAACCATCCCTATGGCTAGCCTTTGTCAGGTGTCCTTCTCCATTCCAACTTCAGCCCTTCAGCGCTCCACATTTCACTCCTTCTATGGGAAGAGCTGGGATTAGGATATTGGTAATATTAGTATCCTTTACTAATGCTGTCTCAGGATAGTGCGAATGGTTAATGCTCTCTCCTGTACAACCAAGAAGTTGGAGGTTTGAGTCCATCCAGGGGCAACTCAGAAGAAAGACTTGATGATCTACTTCCAATAAACAAGCCATTAAAAACACTATGGAGCACAGTTCTACTCTGACACTCATGGGGTTTTCACGAGTTGGAACTGACTCAGTGGCAACTGGTTTTGGTTTTACTAATGCTAGTACCACCAGTATAGACCCATGGTCATTAGTCAGTATTCTTATGGACTGTTGTCTACAGACTGTCTAAAGAATACAGAATGTTTTGAATTTTAGGAAGGTACTATGGTACGTATATTGAATATTATGCAACACGCCCAGTGGAGTCTGGGGCAGCAAAGGCAATAATATTTCTGAAGTGAAATGCATGAAATAGTCACACTTACTTGGATTACCAGAGTTAAAAATTTAAAAAAAAATTAAAGGGGAAAAAAAAAAAAAAAAAAAAAACCTCAAGTCTGTTTAAGTTGGTTTTTGCAGTGAAATGAGTTTTTAAAAAATCTTCAGAGCTTTTCATATTTCTGAACTGATGAAGAGAGATTGCAGCCCTATTGTAATATAATTCCCATTTACTGAGCACTTGTTTTGTGTCAAGAATTGCACTGAAACTGCGTACTCTATAGGCATTATCTTATTTAATCTTCACCTCACTATCACAGTTAGGCATCTTAGCTCTGTGTTACAGATGAAGAAACTGAGTCTTAATTAAAAACTTGTCCAAAGCCACACAACTAGCCAAAATCAAAGCTAAGATTTTAGCCCTAAATTGTCTGCCTCCAAACTTATTGCTGTTAACCACTGGTCTCAGGCTGGGTTCTCTAGAGAAGCAAAACCAGTAAAGCATATAAATATATATAAAGAGTTTTATATCAAGGACATGGATCATGCAGTTGTAGAAACTGGGACGTCCAAAGTCTGTGGGTCAAGCTGAAGGCTTCTCCTGATTAACGTAGCCACGGGGGCTGGCAAACCCACGATCAGGGGCTGGCAAACCCAAGATCGGCAGGTGAGATAGCAGGGCTCTTGGTGACAGCCTGTGAAGACTGACAAATCTCAAGATCGGCAGGCAAGACAGCAGGTAAGCTGCTAGCTCAGGTCCCAAGAACCAGAGGTCAGACGAACAGGAGCCAGCTGCAGTATCCAGAGCAAGCAAAAGCCTGTGAGTCTTGCCAGAAAGTCCACCTATATTAGATGCAGGCCGCACCACCAAGGACACTCCCATTCAACTGAATGGCTACTCACAGCAGATCCCATCATGGAGGTGATCACATCATCAGACAACTGCCAAACTACATCATAATTGCCAAACCACTGACAATCATGGCCCACCTTAACGATCACACCGCTACGCTATATTGCCTGCCTGTTTGAGGGATCATCTAGCCCTGAGTCCACACAACATGATACAGTGTAACAAGCCTGTCCAAGAGGTCAGGAGGGTGGGAGTTAGTGCAGGTTCCATTCCTTTGTAGTGTGACTTCTTTGAGCCTCTATTTCCTAATACATAAAATGGGGCTATCAATACCTAACTCCTAGGGTGGCTTCAGTAAAGATCAAAATATAAATTTTGTGTTCACACTTTAAAGGGCAAATAAGATGATTTGAAGATGGTGTGATGATGATATAAGCCATTATTACTGCTTGTGATTCAGAAAACTCTAAGGGTTGTACGTAACTGTTCCCATGGCAAAGATCTAAGGGGATATTCATCTTCCTTGAGCAACTTCGCACTTGAGCAGCAAGGAACAATTGGGACATTGAGATGATGGGGGAAAATGAACCAATTTGCAGTAGCTGTTCTATGCCATTTGAACTTAGTGAGGCAGAGCTGTCAGTTCTGTATGCTAATTGCTTCTCTAAAGAGTCCATTTCTTGTTCAAATAAATAATCACACACACACATGCAGCAGAAAAGACAGACTATGGGGCCTTCAAACTTGAGGGGCTATGATCCTTGTAAGTAAAGTCACTGATCTGGGACAATATTATTGACAACTCTAAGTCATTGTGGTTTTTCTTCAAAATGTCTGATTTTTCATTAACATTTCTACATACTCCATTTGATTAGTTTCTTTGTCTAGACCTGTAAGGAGCTGAAAAAGGCAGGGGAGCAAGAAATGGTTCTAGCTAGGGATGGCGGATGGCAGGGAATACAAGCCTGGAACCTTACTGGAGAGTGCGAGGCTTTATGTAGAAAGAGAAGCTGTGTGATTCCATGAGTACAGAGAATGAGGCTAGAGTCAACATCTTTGATTTCAGGTCACACTTGAAAGATAGACAAAGGATGTTAATATACTGACATCGGTGTTGGGAGATTCTACATCAAATAAGCAGGTAAATGCAGATTCTAAGTATGTAGGCAGTGAGTGGTGTTCAGGGTGATAACTTAGCATAAAGGAAAGAAGCAGACATAACATAGCTGTATTGGTGGGAAACAGCATTCCAAAGTTTTGAATAGAAAGGAAGGTTCATGCAGCCCCATATCCAGTCTTGCTGATGCTAAGTATGGCATGGGAGTTAGCCCAACCTGGTATTGCAACCTAGTTCTGCCACTAAACTAGTCAAGAAGAGAAAGCTGTGTTCATGCCTGGGCCAGAGCTTAAATCCAGAACAGTAAGTACTAGAATTGGGCAGAGTGGTGGCAGCAGGAGTTCAAGGATATGATAAAACCACATCTTCCCAACTGGAAAATCCATTATCCCAAGCCCTTCAGTGACTCCCCAGGGACAACAGAATAAACTCAAATTCCTAAGCTTGGTTATTACAAGCATTTTCATGAAATGTCCTTGTCTACCTCTCTAATTTCAACTCTCAGAAAACTTCACTATGCTTCTTCAGGACACCAGGCCGTTTCAGACCTCAGTGGCTTTGCTCACCCGCTATATTGGATCTGTGCACATGATGAACAGCAATTTATCTTTAAGATATGTCTCATGCTGCTTAATTTTAAAGATTTCCTGAAGTTATATCTCCCCAATATTACTGACTATGCCCTACTTGGTGTCCCAAATTTTGAATATTTCTATCATAGAATTTATAAAGTTGAATGCAATTTTTGTCTCTTCCTATGAAATTCTTTGAAGTCGGGAACTATGTTTCACTCATATTCCTATTCCTGGTACAAATAAGATGCGTAATTAATGCTTTTTCAATGAATAAGAAAATAAAGGGAGGGATGGATAGACAGATGAAGAAATGAATGAATAAATGAGTGAGTGAATGGATAGTAGGTGAGTAAAGACAAGAAGGAAAAGATACCCCCAAAATGCCCCATAGAGGGCCTAGCACAGTTAGTTTCCACACATCCCCTCCACCACCACCCGGCTCCGCGATGCTCAGAACTTGGTTGGAAGTTTTGGAGTTTTATTTCCATGTACTTTGTTCTTTCCATATTGAGAAGTCAGGATGAGATGCTGCTATGAGGAAAGAGGTGATGATTTGGGTTTTAGTCATATTGTTTCTGAGATGCCAGGAGAGCATCTGTGTGGAAATGTCAAGCAGGTAAATAGGAATATGGGGCATGTGCTCAGATAAGAGGCCAAAGTTCAGGGTATAGGTTTGGGAGTCATCTGAAGCAGTGATGGTTAAAGTTACAAGAAAGAACAAGACTGCTGAGAGAAGAAAAGTTAAGAACAGGGCCAAGGATAGAAACTTGCGGTACCAGGGAGAAAACAGCAAATAGGAAAAAAAGAGTCAACAAAAGAGTAGTAACCTTAGTCCTAGAAGCCAGAGATAAGAGACAATCAAGAAGAAGGGAGTAGTTAAAAATGCCCAACGTCAAGAGTGAGCAGATAGGATGAGAGCTGAAAAGAAGCCACTGGACTTGACAATTTAGAAGTGATTGTAGAGAAGCTAAGTTACTTGAGGTCAGTACTTGAGTGCATGGGTGATAGAGAAGCAAAGGAAGCAAATATAGATTCCTCTTTATATATATATATACATATATAATTTTTGTCTATGAAAGGAATGAGGAGAAATAGGACACTTGCGTGGGCCAGAAAGGGAGCAACTTGACCTGGGGAGGAGTAAAGAGGGAAGGATTGAAATTATTAATGAGTTGGGGCTATTGATGGAGCAGGGTCCTGTAGACTGCGGAAGGAGATCAACCGCACAAACAAGAGAGGAGAAGTCACAGTCTCGGCACAGGTGCAAGAAGAAGGAGGAAAGAGACAAAGATATGGAGAACCCATTCTGTGGATAATCCTTCCTGTTATCTCAGAAACACTTTAAATTCACTAATTAGTTCTAGGGAAACCCTGGTGGCTTAGTGGTTAAGAACTCAGCTGCTAACCAGAAGGTCAGCGGTTCGATTCCACCAGGGGCTCCTTGGAAACCCGACCCTGTCCTATATAGGGTCACTATGAGTCGGAATTGACTCAATGGCACCAGGGATTTGACTTTAATTAGTGTGAGACTATCAGAAAAAGAGCTTCTTTGTACAGCCCCAAATTCAGATCAATTCTTATAGAAAGGAAAGAGTTACAAAACTATTAAAACTATTGTTCAAAAATATCAACCAGCATTTTTGTTCATCAATTCAGATTAAAAATTTAATTTCATGGTACAATGAACCCATACACAGTTATATCTATTAAGGTCACCCACTCCCAATTCACCAGCTTACCCTAGGCATTGATGACTGTAAAACTCTTTAGGAGATAAGAATCACTGTCTCATACTTCTCAGTACTCATAGTTTAAATGTGAGTCAAGATTTTCTGATTCTCAAGTACCCGATAAAGTTTATCCCTCCAACTCTCCCCTCTCTACTCCTCAATACATGGTTTTAACAAAACGAACAAAAAAAATCTGCAAGAGGTTCTGAAAGGTTTGAAGCAAGGAGAGGTGGGGAAGGGAGCTTTTAACTGAGTCTTTCCTTGTTTCAAAAGGACACACATGTATTTTGGAATTATTTGCTTAGTTTCTCAACTTAATTTTAAGTCCTCAATTTCTTCTTTCTGATACTCAGAACATGAAGGCCAGAATCCACCCAGCTTTTATGGTGCTTCTTATTACTGTAATTCATTCAATTCTTTTTTGCCTTCCACACATTGTGAATCTAGAATTTTCCTTTAGGGCAACCTGGTAATTAGGCAGTTTGGATTTGAATTACATACAATATTTAATATTATAGCTATAAAAATACACATATGAAATGATACATGTGTATATATACACACAAGTGAGATGTGTATATGTATGTATGAATATATATATATTTCTTTACATTTCTATGTAAAAAGTTGTGAAAATACTGCCTGTCTTCTCCCTCCCTTCCCCCAGAAACTATGCCTTCAGTTCAATTATCAAAAATTCAACACTTTTAGAAACTTAAACTGGGTTAGCAACAAGGCTTAAAGAAGTAGGCGTTTAAAAACAATCCTGGAAAAGTTATAAAAACATAATTACTATGGAATACTGGAGACTGGGAGAGCTGTTGAGGACTGACTGCCTGCCCTATCCAGACTACATCTACATGGTCTAAATTCTCTGGATAATTGGTAGTCTCTCCTCTTTTCTTTCTGCCTTCACTCCAGCAGCAGTGTTCTTTACTTTAATTTGAAAAAAAGAAAAAAGCCAATTCTGATAGTTTTATTATATATGAAAGTCTAATCCCCACTTCTCAAACCTGAAATATACATTTTTCTCACAGCAATAGAGAAATAGCAATGACTACTTTATGTCATTTATCCACACATGTATTTAACCATTTAGTCAACCAATGAACGGTAATTCAAACTTCTTCTGTTTGGTGATGGGACAGAAACAAGGACAAGTAAGGCCTGTTCCTTGCCCTCAAATGGGACAGAATCTACTGGAGGAGATTGCTCTGCATATAAATAATTATAACACCATGAGATAAATGTTAATGAAACTATGCGCATGGCCATATGGGAGCACTGGAAATGAAGCAAGTAATTGCATGGGGTCACAGGGGAGGAAACCTTTCAGCAGAGTCTTGAAGGAAGAGTAAGAAGGCACCTGGTGGACTGGGGGGATAAAGCATCCAAGATAGTGACAACAACATTTGCAAAGGAGCAGAAACAGGTCATGTGTGGGGAATAACAAGCGCTTTAGTGTTGCGGAGAGAAATTAAAATAATAGGCTAGGGTGAGAGAGAAAGGACTAGTTATGTCATAGTAAAAAAAAAAGCTTAATGTTTCCCTAATATTAAAGAAGCAAGATTCCAAAAGAAAGGGCTAGCTATGCTATAGTAAAAAAATGTTTAATGTTTCCCTAATATTAAAGAAGCAAGATTCCAAAATTGATTTTCTTAGCAGCTAGAAATAAGATATAAAATATTGAAGTTGACCTGGTTGCAAAGAAAAGGCTTAAGTGACAAGAGTAGGTGCCTAAGGGAAATGTTAAACTCTTTGCCTTTGAATCTTTCATTTTCTTGGAAGAAATATATCCTGTTCCAATGGTTGGGCATTGTGGTTTAATTTGGCAGATTGCAATGTGATGATGATAATGGAGGCCACATTTGTTGGACTTTTTATTGAGGCCAGGAGAGAGAAGTCTGTTCTGGGAACTCACAACACCCCAAAAGGATGAGCATATTTTCTTCTTTTTAGGTACAGACCACAGGAAAGGTGGCTTCTCAATCTGGGGTGGGGGGATATGATTTCAAGGGCTTGAATCATCAAGTGATTCTTTCAAACCGTATTTTGACGAAGTAAGTATAAACAATGAGACACATGCGGATTCCATTTTCCTGAAGACTCATACAGAGCAGAATAAGGAGTTTGGGGCAAAACATGATTTGGATTTAATCCAAACCTAAATGTTTAAGATGATATTTGGAATTTTCATGAATCCACACAGAAATCCACTTATGCATCTTTCCATTATATGCTCTCTGAATTTCACTTAGAATAAAAGTCTTTGGTGGAGAGTTACACAGACATATGTGGAGAAATAATCTGAAAGCTTTCCAGACTGGTGAGAAAATTTAACGCTCCAGGAAGGATATTTCCGCATGCAGTTCTCAGACTTCCTTCGAGTGTCCAACCTCCTCCCCACCATCTGCAGCATCAGTGGGCCCCAATGTCAGCAGTAGGGCCAAATTGTCAGTCTGTTTCTGTATTTTGTCTCTAGGTGAACTTGTTGCAGGATATCTAGTCACTTAGATACGGGATGCTTTATCCAGGTTCTGGGCTTCTCCATTAATGGGAAAAAGGCGGTCTTTGCCCACAGTCTTAAGATACTCAGGTGCAAGACAATAACTCATCTGTGTTACTAAAAGACACCTTCATGGGAACCTCCTCCAGGTCAGATGGACAGAAGTACCTCAAGAGTCCAGTTAGAACATCTGATCTATTGGTGGAGACTCAAGAGTTTTCTAAGGAATGTTTTCAGATAGGAGATCCAAGAGCAACCCATACTGGGTTCTCAAATTTCCAGGGGAAACAAACAAAGTTAACACTCAGTGCTGCAGTTTAGTCTTGAAAAGCAGGGTGCCGACAGGTCTACACTGTCTCCTCCATATTCTGGTTCATCATCCAACATCTTGATCTTTACTCAGTTATTTCCACACAATTAGTAATTTGAAAGTGCCAATGTGCCTGTTATACTTCTAGGCACTACTAGTATGATTACACATTTTTTGTCTTCATTTTTTCTTCCTGGATACAGATCACTCATACTTGTTTTTGTAGTTCCCAAGTAGAGACTCTGGAGCTTACCCTACACTAATTAAGCTATCTGCAGATCTTCACTGGGGCCTAAGCATCAAAATAGAGAGTTGGAAGTTCACTGGGAACCTGGACATCTACCAGTTCCTGCCCACTGCTCTAACCTTGGTGATCCCCAGGGAACCCCTGTCTCAGGAACACACAATGCCTTTCTTAGAACGCCACTTAAAGACCTATATCTTATCCCCACATTGCGGATGAGGACAGTGAAATCTAGGCAGGGACTGTGAGTGTGCCTAGATCCCACAGCTTCTCCTTCTACTTTACCGTATCCAGAACCTCCCTGGAGGGCAGTGAGTACCCTTATGCCTTAATAGCAAAGGCCATGACATTCGGCGTTCTTGCTCTTTCCCCAGCAGTAGCAGAGAGCAATATCTAACTACTGCCTTCCTGGGCAGATTACTCTATGGGAAGAGAGTTTAAATGAAGGGAAGAAAAGGGAGTAAATAAATACTTTTTCTCCCATGACTTTTATGCACCAAACTGGAGGGGTATTTTTTGAAGTTAGTATTGGCCCCCTTATCCTGTAAGTGTTGATTTCTTCTAAATTCCTGCTTTATCCCTCTTTTCCTTCTATTCATGATTCCTGGGTGGCCTTAGGACTTGGTTTGCCTCTGTATTCTGATACCACCGAAGTGGGGCCCACATTTCTCTGCTGACCTCCAGGCTTCTATATCAGATGCATAATGAACATCTTCATCTGCATGTCTGTAGTTACTTCAAATGTAGCATGTCCAAAATGACACTGACTGCTCTCCTCAAGTCTGCTTTTCTTCCTATATGCTCTTTTAGAGAATAGAATATTACCTATTCACTTATCCTGGTCTAGCTTCTACAAGGCAACTGCCCTGCCGCACTGCAATCTGCTCTCTTCTTACCTGTCCTTTCTTCCAAGCTGTGAGCTCTTTGAGAGTAGGGCTACATTATTCATCTCCATGAAACTCAATAATGGAGCCCAGTAAGTAATTAGGAGTCCCTGGGTGGTGCAAACAGTTAACATGCTGGGCTACTAAACTAAAGGTAATCGGTTCAAGTTTACCCAGAGGAGCCTCAGAAGAAAGGTCTGGCAATCTACTTCTGAAAAACAACCATTGTAAACCCTATGGAGTATAGCTGTACTCTGACACACATGGGGTGGCCATGAGTTGGAATCAACTCAATGGCAACTGGTACTGGTAGTAATAGGTAGTAGATGTTTATACAAAAATGAATAAAATGAGTATCATCATAAGTCCTGATTTAATCAAGCATGGCCTGGTCAATGCTAGCAGATTGGAGAGGTCTGGGAAGGGTCTGGACATGGACCAAAACTCATTAATTTGAGACAGTGGGAAACAAGAGAAAATTTAGTCCGACAGTCAGGACGTAAAATCTGGAGAGTGTGGTGCCCACAGGCATCATGTCAAACAAGTGGTGGCTGCTGGATGGGGACTGACGTGAGAGTACAACAGACAGTGTCTAGGGAGGAAATACTGAGACCTAGGCCTGTGGCAATTTGCAAGAGCCAGGCCCCTGTGAGTCAATTAAAGGGACCGACAAAGATCAAGGCCGAGAGTCTGAGTTGTTTCCTCAGCTGGAAGGTAAGCCTACGGCTCTTGGTCCAGTTATTCCAATCAAGACTTAAGGGGGGTTCCCCATACCTTTGAAATTAAATGGATGCCCTGTTCACAGTGCTCAGTTCTGGGACTCAAGGGCAGGCCATTAGGGAAACTGTTGCTGAGGTCCAGCATATGGGACTAGATCTGCTTGAATTCCTGCTATGCTGGTCAGGACAATTTAGGGCCTGAGATGGGCTGAGACACTGGGTGTGCTTACCCTATGACTCCAGCTATGAAGAGAAGAGATGGTGCTACAAATTAGACAGGGCCTAGAAAGTTCTGAAAGTTTGGTTTGGTCCTATTTAAAGCATCAATTCAAAATCAACTAAGTATTAACATTGATCTCCTAGAGACTTGGTGAAGGGTATACCGAACTCTCTGTATTATCTTTGCAACTTTTCTGTAAATCTAAAATTATTGCAAAAGAAAGTGTTTATTTTTTTTTTTAAAAAAGATCCTTTATTTGGAACCTAACTGGATTTAGAATATGAATTAAAAAGAAGGATTTGGGAACCTTCCATTGTAAACAAACCAAGTAAGTGTTTCTTTATTCCTTACTTGTATCAGATGATACCAAGTTAGCTAGGTTTGGTGCAGAGGACAGAGAATTGAGTAGGCGACTTCTGTGGTCACAAGGGCTATTTTGGGGTCCTTTTCATTCGAGATAGGTCCTGAAGCCTGTTTAGGAAATGAGAGCGTTTCTTACTGTATTTCTTACAATCTGACCTAGTACCAGTTAAGACAAGAGATGGAGATGAGCTCCAGAGAGGATGAAAGTGTTGGGGGAGAAGTGGACCATGGCACTGCAGGGCTATGGAATTGAAGTCAACCCTTTCTCTGCTGCTGCTTCTACTTTCATCTCGTTAGTCTATCCTTAGATGACCCAGGGAGCCTGGCTTCTCAGAGTTGCCAATTGACAAGTAAGGTTGCCAATGGAAGCCAGTTGCTCTCTTCTGATGCTGGAACTTACAACCTGTCATCTTTTGTTGTCTGCAGAGCAGAGAACACAGCCAATCCAGCAGGGAGAGTCTGTTGTATGAGGCCAGATCTCATTGGAATGATGCAATTTATTCACACACACCAAGGAAGAACAACAAATCATTACCACTGCTACTCTTTCTCAGTTCCCAAGCGGTCAGGAAAAATTATAAGAGGGCTGTGGAGGGGATGGAAGGGGTCTAAGATGGCGATAATTTTTCCCTAGAGCTAAACATAGTATGAGGTCCCTCAGTGGTGCAAATGGCTAAGCGCTCAGCTGCTAACTGAAAGGTTGGGGATTCAGGTTCACCCAGAGGTGCCTTGGAAGAAAGACCTGGTGATCTACTTCTGAAAAATCAGCCATTGAAAACCCTACGGAACACTGTTCTACTCTGACACACATAGGGCCCCCATGAGTCAGAATCAACTCGATGGCAACTGGTTTAAACATAGTACAAAAAAAGTGGACACACAAGTCATAATGCAGGCATGTCTACTAGTCTGCACATCTGACAGCATCCTTAACATGGCATCCTGACTAGTGGGATAGCTAAAGATCCTAAATATATGTCAAGTAATTGGTGGGGGGGATTAATTTATGGAGAAGATTTCAAGCAACCTAAGAGAGACAGTATGTGTAGAGTTCAATAACTAGAGAGGGAAAACATGAAAGAGGAGACCCAAGCAAAACCAAGTGTAAATTAAAAATCTCCCTTGAGAGTTATTTGATCAGTGCCGGAGGGAATTATGGACAAATAATCAGTGAGTTCAGCAAGAAAACCTAAATTATTTGCAGTTAGAAGGGGAAAGCACAGAGCTGCCAGGGATTTCAGTGTACTTTTGTTTCACCAGCTCTCAAATTCCCTCCTTCTTATCACCCTCCCTCTGTAGGCTTCTCTTTGATTGGGTGGTGACCAGAAATTCCAAGCTAGGAGGCTGCTCAAGTAGAATCAGCTGAAGTGGGTGTTTGGAGACCTACCAGGGCAAATGGGACATTATCATTCAGAGTAGCCCTGGGGAGTTTGCTGACTTAAGAGGAAGATCTTATTTACCGGAAAACAAGCAATGAATGGGCCTAGGTTACCAAGTCATGAAAGGTGGGCCCAACAAAAGGAAGATTCTCTGAGGAGAGAGGGCAGTGTATGAGGATAGAACTGAGGCCTCAAAGAGAATACCCAATTCCCAGAGAAAGTGTGGAGAAGTAGGAAGTGCCCTATCTCAAGAGGAATGACCTGGAATTAAGTCCTAATGTTCCTGTGTGTTCACCATGTGCTCCTGTGTAAAACCGGTAAAACCTCTTTACCTCTGTTTGGTGCCATCAAGTCTGATTTCGACTCATAGCGACCCCATGTGACAGAATAGAACTTCCCCATAGGGTTTTCTTGGCTGCAGTTTTCATGGGAGTAGATCATCAGGTCTTTCTCCTGTAGAGCCACTGGGTGGGTTTGGACCACCAACCTTTTGTTTAGCAGCCCAGTGCTTAAACATTGTGCCACCAGGGCTCCTTGAGAACCAGTTTCTTGGTGTATGAAAAGGGAATCTGCCCTAGCTATCTTACAGGGTTGATATGAGAATCAGTTGCAATGACACATATTAAGATCGTTTATGCAAATGAGAACTGTTATTGTACTTATAGAACAGATAAGGCACCTCTGACCGTGACCAAAGCCAATTTTACCTTTTCCTCCCATACTTACCTCATCAGTTCTGAAACAAAAATGCATATTTTACCCTATTTTTATTACTTATATGCAAAGATCTTATTTCCCCCTTTTAATTTGCCCACATTACAGATAGGCAGTGTTTTGATGACCAGTTATGCTGTTGTTGTTGTCAGGTGCTGTCGAGTCAGTTCAGGCTCACAGCGACCCTATGTACAACAGAACGAAACACTGCTCAGTCCTGTGCCATTCTCACAATCTATTGTAGCTGCTGTGTCAATCCATCTCATTGAGGGTCTTCCTTTTTTTCACTGACTCTCTAGTTAGGCTGTTAGAATATTGTATTTACAGTGAAATCCCTATTGGTATTTTCCCATTGATTCTTTTCTCACATCCATCATAATTGCTTTAAAGTACCTACAAACTCACCAAAACTCTGCTCAACAGTTCGCCTTACCAATAGTTCATTTCTTTCAGTACCTTGAAACAATCAGTGAGGGATTATCTGTATATCTGCATAACTTTGTGTGTTCATATGTATGCCTGGAACACTCTCTGGAATACTAAGCCTTCTGGCAATATTGCAGAATTAGTTCTCTTGGCTTTACTTTAAACTGGAGCCCTGGTAGCACAGTGGTTAAGAGCTGGGCTGCTAACCAAAAGTTTGGCAGTTTGCATCCACCATCTGCTCCTTGGAAATCCTATGGGGCAGTTCTACTCTGTCCTATAGGGTCTGAATGAGTTGGAATTGACTCGATGGTAACGGGTTTAGTTTTCATTTCAGACAAGGAAGAAATTGATATTTCCCCATTTTATGGATGAAAAACAGAGGCCCAGGTATCCATGGAATGAATATTATAATTGATTAGAACCTACTTCTCTTGAAACCCAGGCTTCTTATATCCTATACCATAGTCTTTCTCTCTCATCCCCATATGAAGGAATTAACTATGGATCTCTCTACTCTTTACTGCACTCTCTATAGAAAGCTGCAACCTCTGTTTAGGCTAAAGAACAGTTTACACTGGGGCCGGGGGATGAAGGAAGGCAAGAGAGGGGCCTTAATTCACTACAAGTTTACCCGGATTGCCTCTGGCTAACACTTTCCCAGTTGATCTGATTGACTGATAAATTGCTGCTGTGCTGGCTGGTCTCAAGTCCCTCTTCATTTGAGCCTGCAATAATTGTGACTCCACTGATTGCTGTAGAAGGCATTGAGTACTTGGCTATTCTATCATACACCTTCAAGGTATAGCACATCAATCTTAAGGTACTCGGCCAGAAGAATAGATTTTAAGAGCTCAGGGGAAGAGAAGCATGTCTGCAACCTGCTTTCAACCCAAGATTAAGAGGTAGATGGTTGGCTGCCATTAGAAGAGAACTCCTAAGCCTGGGGACATAATTAACAGAGCTGTGACCACCTGCTGTCAGGTGCCAGCCTTGGGGGTAATTAGTAAACTGGGTACCTGAGGATCACAAAGTCTAAGATGGAAAAGAAGCAGAAAAAGAGCATTCAAAGAAGCAGACTGAAATCCCAGAAAAGACCTTGTGAGTTCAGAATAGCAATCTGAAAAAAAAAAATCAATTGGCTCCTTTATGAGTGGCTAATGCAACAACAACCCTGGGCTGGTGAAATATCACTGGACCTGTGCGCCCGGGGTCAGAGGCTGACCTAGCTAGAGTCCAAAGCTAGCGTCATTGTGCTGCAGGGTTCATCCTTAGCATTCCTCAAATAAAGAAGAGGAGAGCAATCGATACAGGACATGACGAAAGCCCAGGAGAGCCAAAAAGAGTTGGCAGGTCATGGGTAGAGAGGCAAGAGAAACAAAAAAGCCCTGGAGATGTCCGCCTCAGATTTCTGAAGCAACACAAAGGATGCTGGATTTCAATGCACACTGCTTGGCTCTGTTCAGGGTATAAAAGGGAACAAGGTGGTCAGTGTTAAAGGAAAGACAGAAAAATGGCTGACGACAGTCTTGGAGCCGAATTAAAAAGCACCAAATTAAAGGCCTGTATATTGAACTGAGGAGCTGAAGGGGGAGGAGTGCTCTCCCAAAGATGCCACAATTACCAGGGTTGGTGCCTAGGCTCTCAGGCTGCACAGACAACAACTTAGGTGGGTCAGGGACCCCAGGAATGTCCCAAATTAACCCCTTCCCACATTTCCTCTATTTGAAGGTTAAGTACTTTAGCCTACTGCTTTGATTTCTGCTAGGATACAGACTGTCCTAGACAGACATCACCTCAAGTTATGTGCAAATTTCAGGTCTTCTCCCCAGAGCATGCTTGGTAGTAGAAGTCAAGGAGAGGTTTACATCTCATCTTTCACCTTTAACCTTTTTAACACACTGGTCAACTCCCTAATGTTGCTCACTTACTCTTCATAGTACCTAACAAAACTGGTGCTCCCTGGAGACATGCCAGATAATAGCCCTGTATCCTTAGGTCCCAAGCTAGTTTCTCCTTGAGATTGGTACCTACCTAAGCTTCAAGCACTCTCTACTACTTGCACTTTGTGCTTGCTGTCCTGACTGCTTACTTGATTTCTGATCTTCTTTCTACCCTAGGACTGTATACAGACTCTGTGGGCCTCTTGTTTCTGGATACCTCGGTTTCTCTTAACTCTCAGCTCCTTGGACCCTTTGTGCATTCCTTATTCTTGCCCTGTCCCTACTTAATGTTCCCAGCCTTATCTTATATCCTTCAGTCTTGATTTGCAACTGCTTTTTGTAATCGTCTGCTGCCCATGGTCCTGGGGTGACGCTGGACACCTAAGGAAGATGACAAGGGGAATCAGGAAATAAACAAAAGGAAGAAGAAGGAAGGTGAAATGCCAAAGTGTAAGCTACTCTCTGAACAGGACCTCTGCTATTAGAAATTACCCTTCCAGCAGCTACAGTGATCACACTTGTTGTTACCCATCAAGCTTGTTGAGTAACTTTTAATGCATTGTACACCCAGATTTTTGCTTTCAGAGATTTCCAAACCAAAGTAATTGAAGCTGATCTGAAACAATCCTCCTAAAGAAGAAGCAAGTTTATATACCGGAAGAGACAGAACTTCTCATTGATTATCTTTTATTTAGATCTCTCTCTCTACCTTGAGTAGACTTGTATTCTAGTCCTAATTTTTTTATTAACAAAAGTATATGACTTAGTCCAACTCAAATCTGTTTCCTCACATTTAAAGCAAAGAAAATTATTTCTGTCTTTCTATCTCTGTCTTTCTTACCATCCAGAAGTATATTAAAGAGGTCTGCTGGTACCAGTGAAAGAACACAGGGCTGAGAGTTGGGCTATCCAAGTGCTATGACTCTGCACTCAACGGTGGTATCTTGATCAAGACACTTCAATTTCCTGCAAAATTAACTCTAATAGCTCTTCCAGTTCTAAAATTCTAAAATACTATAACTCTAAAAGAATAGAGATAAAAGAATGTTGGAAAAATTAAGATGCTGAAGGAGGTAGCTAACTATTCAGCTTAATTTAGTTTTAATCCTTTGTAATAACATAGACTTTTATGGCTAAAGGCAATTTTGGAAATGGAAATTTTTTTGGTTAGGTTATGGTAATCTAAAATTCCAATCCTCTATATTGAGAACATTACAAGATAATCCCTCACTTTATTACATGGAGAATCTACTTCATAAATTTGTTTAGTAGGTTAAATATATTCGGGTTTAAATGAGATTTTTAAAAATTAAAATTTAGACCTTTTATATTAACATGGCTACATAACAACATCTTCTCCTTCCCCTTCCTAGAATTTATACAAACAACAATGAGGAAAAAGCTTGAAAATTCTATTTTAAGTGAGAATAGAATAAAGATATAATTCACATATTGGATAATACCAAGCTACTCAGCAAAGACTAGAAGATTTATTCATTCCAGGCTGTGATTCCAAAGATAGCCAAGTCGTAATCCCTGGAACTTGTGAATGTTACTTTATATAAAAAGAGATTTTGTATACGTCATTAAGTTAAGTATCTGGAGATGGGAAGATTATCCTGGATTATCTAGGTGGACCCTAACTGCAAACGAAAGCATTCTTATAAGAGGAAGGCCAAGGGAGATTTAAAGAAGATGACAATGTGAAGACTGAAGCAAGATGCTATGTTGCTGGCTTTGAAGATGAAAGAAGGGCTCACAAGCCAAGGCATTCAAGGAATACAGCCCTAGGAGCTAGAAATGGCAAAGAAATTGATTCCCCCTTGAGTCTGTAGAGGTAGCTAGGCCATGATAACACCTCAGTTTTAGCTCAATGAAACTGACCTTTGACTTCTGACCTCTTGAACTGTAAGAGGATAAATATGCATTGTTTAAAGCCACCATGTTTGTGGTAAATTTTTTCATCAGTCATAGGAAGCTAATATACAGGCATTTAAGAAAATCTTTATCCAATCATTAGGTGACTACAAAACTAACTGAGGAGAGGCTTTAGGGTTACACCTTTCAAAGAATATATGCTTTATAGAATTAGTTCACAAGAGTCAAAAACAAAAATGAACAACCACAACAAGCAAAAACAACAACAAACCCTGGGGAGGGAAGAGAATCTGATTTCCCAAATTATCACATCATATTACTTAAAATGTCCAGTTTCCAACACAGCAACAAAAAATAATGAGACATGCTTGGGGAACATCTAGCTTGATTGGCATGACGCAGCTTATAAAGACAATGCTCTACATTCTACCTTGGTGAGTAGTGTCTGGGGTCTTAAAAGCCTGTAAGCGGCCATCTAAGATACTCCACTGGTCTCATCCCTTCAGGAGCAAGGGAGAATGAAGAGAACAGGATACAAGGAAAAGATTAGTCTGAAGGACTAATTGTCCACAGCTACCAAGGCCTTCACCGGACTGAGTCCAGTACAGCTAGATGGAGCCTGGCTACCACCACTGACTGCTCTGACCAGGATCACAACAGAGGGTTCTGGACAGAGCTGGAGAAGGATGTAGAACATAATTCTAACTCACAAAAAAAAAAAGTCCAGGTTTACTGGCCTAAAGGAGACTGGAGAAACCCCGGGAGTATGGCCCCTGGACACCCTTTTAGCTCAGTGGTGAAGTTATCTCTAAGGTTCACTGTTCAGCCTGGGAGTGGACAGCCCTGTAAAACCAAATGAGACTAACGAGGTACAGTAGTCCAGTGACAAGGGCCAGAAGGCAGAAAGGGACAAGGAAGCTGGTGATAGGGAACCCAAGGTTGAGTAAGGATATTGTTGATGTGTTGTGAGATTGTTAACCATTGTCAACAGTTACTACAACATGTGTAGTAACTGTTAAATGAGAAACTATTTTGTTCTGTAAGCCTTCATCTTAAGTGAGAATAACAGCACAATTGGAAGAGCGTAGTCAGTGTCACTGAACTGTGCATGTAGAAATTTTTGAAACGATTTATCTTTGGCTATGTGTATTTTCACCAAAAAAAAAAAAAGGTTGGGAAGTTAGGGAGTTGACATGTTGTGGGGTTGTTAATCAATGTCATAAAACAATACGTGTACTACTGTTTCATGAGAAACTATTTGTTCTGTAAGCCTTCACCTGAAGTACAATAAAAAATAAATAAATTAATTAAAAAAAAAATAATGAGACACATAAAGAGACAAGAAAGTATGACCGCTACCCAAGGAAAATGTAACCAGTAAAAACTCTCTGGGTAAATTCAGACAATGGATTTAACATAGACTTTAAATCAACTATTTTTTAAAAAATCCAAAGAACTAAAATAAATCATGTCTAAAGAAAATATGAGAGTGATGGATCATCAAGTAGAGAATATCAATAAAGTGATAGAAATTATTTTACAAAATCAAATATAATTTCTATAGTTGAAAAATACAATAACTGAAATGAAAAAATTCATTACTGGTACTCAATAGAACACTGGAGCAAACAGAAGAAGAGATTATTGAACTCAGAGATAATTCAATTGAGATTACCTAGTCTGAAGAAAAAGAAAGAATAAAAAAATAAACAGAGCTTCAAAGACTTTTGGGACACCATCAAGTGTACCAACACATGTATAATGGGAGTTTCATAAGAAGAAGAGAGAGAGAAGGGGCAAAAAGAATATTTGAACACAATGGTCGAAAATTTTTCAATTTGATTAAAAACATTAATCTAAATATCCAAGAAATTCAATGAACTCTAAGTAGGATAAGCTCAAAGAAATCCACATGGAGACATATCATTATCATACTGTTGAAAGTAAAAAACAAACAGATAATTTTGAAGGCAGCAAGAGAGAAGTAACAAATCACAGACAAGGGATCCTCAATAAGTTTAACAGCGTGATTTCTCATCAGAAACCATGGAGGCCAGAAGGCAGTTGTCTTAGTCATCTAGTGCTGCTATAACAGAAATACCACAAGTGGATGGCTTTAACAAAGAGAAATTTATCCTCTCACAATCTACGATGTTAGAAGTCCAAATTCAGGGTGCCAACTCCAGGGGAAAGCTCTCTCTGTTGGTTCTGGGGGAAAGTCCTTGTCATCAATCTTCCCCTGGTCTAGGAGTTTCTCAGGTGCAGGGACCCTGTGTCCAAATGATATGCTCTGCTCTCAGTGCTCCTTTCTGAGTGTTATGAGATCCCTCCTTCTCTGCTCACTTTCCTTTCCTTTTATCTCTTGTAAGATAAAAGGTGATGCAGGCCACACCCCAGGGGAACTCTCCTTACATTGGATCACGGATGTGACCTGAGTAAGGGTGTTACATCCCACTCTAACCATTTTTAACATATTCTAATCTCGCCTCATTAACCACAGGCAGAGGTTATGATTTACAATGCGTAGGAAAATTACATCAATCATATAATGGAGGACAACCACACAATACTGGGAATCATGGTATAACCAAGTTGATACATTTTTGGGGGGGAACACAATTCAATCCATGACAGCAGGGGAATAATATATTCAAAGTACTCAAAGGAAAAACAAAAACAAAAATTTTCAACCAAGAATTCTATGTCTAAAAACAGTATCCTTCAAAAATAAAGGAGAAATTAAAAGATTTCCAGATAAACAAAAACTGAGAGAATTCATCACTAGCAGACCTTCCTTACAACAAATACTACATGGAGTCTTTCAGGCTAAAATGAAAGAACACTAGAGAGTAGTTCAAATCCACACAAAGAAATAAAGAAAATCAGTAACAAAAAAACCAAACCTGTTGCTGTTGAGTGGATTCCAACTCATAGTGACCCTATAGGACAGAGTAGAACTGCCCCATAGGGTTTCCAAAGAGCAGCTGGTGGATTTGAATGCTGACATTTTGGTTAGCAGCCAAGCTCTTTGCCACTGTGCCACTAGGGTTCCGAAGGTAACATAGGTAAATATAAAAGAGACTATAAACATATTTTTGTTCATAACTCTTTTTTTCTTCTATCTTATTTAAAGGACAACTGAATAAAGCAATAATTATAAATCTGTGCTTATGGTTATACAGTGTATAAAGATTTAAATTGTAAAAATAACTGCATAAAGAATGGAGAAATGGAGCGTTACAGAAACAAAGTTTTGTATACAATTGAAATTATTTTGGTATAAATTTTAACCAGATTATTATAAATTAAGATGTTAATTATAAACACCAGAGCAATCATTAAGAAAATACCTCAAAATATATAGTAAAAGAACAAGAGAATTAAAATGGTATAGTAGAAAATATATATTTAACACATAAGAAGGCAATAACGGACGAATAAAGAAACAATAACAAAAAAAGACATAAGATATATAGAAAACAAATAGCAAAATAGCAGATGTAAATCTTATCTTAACAGTAATTCCATTAAATGTAACTGGATTAAACTCTCCAATTAAAGGCAAAGCTTGGTAGAATGGGTAAAATATATTATCCAACTACATGCTGTCCACAAGAGACACATTTTATATTCAAAGACATAAATAGATTGAAAATCAAAGGGTGGAAAAATATATACCATGAAAACAGAAACCAAAAGAGAGCAGAAGTGGCTATATTAATATTAGGAAAAAAAATAGACTTTAAAGAAAAAAATGATACTAGTGATCAAGAAGAGCATTTTATAATGATAAAAGGGTCAATCTGGCATGAAATAGAACAATTACAAGCACACACACCCCTAATAACAGAGTCCCAAAATAAAAGAAGTAAAAAAAAAAAAAAAAAAGAATTGAAGACAGCAACAGACAATTCAACAATAATAGTTGAAGACTTCCATCATACTTCATTTTCACTAATGGATAG
>NW_004444163.1:2539107-2551762 GCF_000243295.1 Trichechus manatus latirostris | reverse complement strand
CACTCGCAGGCTGATCAGTGAACCTCGAAGGTAACTTTACCACTGAGCTAAAAGGGTGTCTGGGGGCCATACTCTCGGGGTTTCTCCAGTCTCCAAAAAAGGACAATTTTTTTAATAAACCAACCTGTCACCTTAAAAAACTAGAAGAGCAAAGTAAACCCAAAGAAAGCAGAACAAAGAAAATAATAAAGAACAGAAATTAATTAAATAGAGAACAAAAAAACAGAAAAAAATAAATTAAACCAAAAGATGGTTCTTTGAAAACACCAGCAAAATTGGCTAGTTTGATCAAGAAAAAAAAAAAAAAAAAAGACTCAATTTATTAAATTGGGAATGAAAGAAGGTACATAAGTACTGATGTTACATAAATAAAAAGGATTTTAAGGGGATACTATGAACAATTGTATGTCAACAAATAGGTAACCCAGATGAAATGGGCAAATTCCTAGAAAGGCACAAACTACCAAAACTGAGTCAAGAAGAAATACAAAATCTGAATAGACCTGTAACAGGTAGATAGATTGGATTAATAATCAAAAAACTTTCCACAAAGAAAAGCCCAATGTGGTTTCACTGATGAATTCTAACAAACAAAAAAGAAGAGCTAACTCCAATTTTTCTTAGACTATTCAAAAAAAAAAAAAACACATAGAAAAGAAGGGAACACTCCCCAACTCATTCAGTGAGAAACTGGAAACTACCAAAATGTCCATCAACAGATAAATGAATAAATAAATTATGGTATATACATACATGATATACTACTCAGCAACGTAAGGGAATGAGCTATTGATACAGGGAACAACATGGACTTATGTCGAAATAATTATGTCAGTGAAAAATGTCACACTAAAAGAGTACATACTGTATGATTCCATTTATATAAAATTCTAGAAAATGTAACCTAATCTCTAGTGATAGAGATGATGTCATTTGTTGCCTGGGGTTGAAGAGCAGAGTAGGTAGGTATGGGACTGAAGAATTGCAACAGGTCAAGAGGAAACGTTTGGAGGTGATACATCATTATCTTGATTTCGGCTGTGGTTTCATGAGCACAGGCAATCCCCAGGTTATAAGTGTCTGACTTAAGGAAAACTCCTACTTGCCCTTTAATGTTATATAAATTTGCCCTCACTTTGAAACTACTGAACCAACTTCAACTTGCAACAAATTCTTTATCACAATCACCTTCACCTGCTGCATGTACAGCTTTTAAATCATTGAAAAGTCTCAAAGCACTAAATTAAGCCTAAATAAGAACCATATGTACCTGTTCCAACTTACCTACAAATTAGACTTAAAGGCACAATTAGGAATGGATCTTGTTAGTAATGCAGAGACTGCCTGTAAGTACAGTGGTCAAAATATCAAATTGTATACTTTTAATATATACAGTTTACTGTTTGTTAATGATATTTTATTAAGATGTTAAAAAGTAATTAGAAGAAGACAAAAATCTCAGTTAAAAAATGGGCAAAACCTTTGAACAAATACTTCATCCAAGAAGAGATACAAAGAAGATGGTAAATAAGCACACAGAAAGATGTTCAATATCATTAGTCAGTATAGAACTGCAAATTAAAGTCACAGTGAGATACTACTATATGCCTACAAAATTATAAGAAAAAAATGACAAAGCAAAGTCCTGACAAAAACAGAACAATTGTAGTCCTCATACATTGATGGTGTGAATGCAAAATGGCACAGTCACTTGGGAAAGCAGTTTGGTAATTTCTTATAGATTTAAACATACACTTAACCATGCGACCAGCTTTTTTACTCCTAGGTGTTTACTCCCAAAAGATGAAAACCTATGCCCACACAAAAACCTGCAGGTGAATATTTATAGCAAACTGAAACTTGGAAACACTCCAAAAATCTGTCAACTGGTGAGTGGGTAAACAAATAGTGATACATCCACACAATGGACTCCTCAGCAATAAAAAGGAACAATTACTGATACATGCAACAACATGGATCCATCTCGAAAGCATTATGCTAAAGGAAAGAAGCAAGATACAAAAAGATACTGCTTGATTCCATGTAGCCTTGAAAAGATAAAACTTATAGGTACAAAAATTAGATCAGTGGTTGCCAGTGGCTGAAGGTGTTGGGGGAATTGACTATAGAAAGCGGCGCAAGGGAACTTTCTATAGTGATGAAAACATTCTATATCTTGATTGTGTTGATCATTTGTCAAAACTCTTTGAGCTCTACATCTAAAAATGTAAACTTTACTGTATGAAGATTATTCTTCATTAAACCTGATTTTTAAAAAAATTCAGCAGTCATTCTTGATTTGTAAAGCTCAATAAAATGGGACTAGATAGATACTTATTTAATACGATAAAATGTTTCCATCTTAGCCCCAAATACAGCATCATTCTTAATTGAGAAACCATAGAGGAATTCGCATTAAAGGCAAAAAGAAGTTGCCCGCAATCATCACTATTAATTAAAGAAATTCTTGTGAAAAAAGAGCAATGAAGAAAAATAACATATTGATTTTAAACATATTATAAATCATTAATAAGTAAGGACTATTAAATAAAAGTTGGTGGAACAACTGTATCTACACATCATACCTCAACCAGGATAAATTCCAGATGGACCAAAGATTTAAATATAAAATATTAACCCATAAAAATATTGAAAGAAAACATCAAAAGATTTTTTTATAGGCTAAGATAGGAAAAAGTCTATCTAAATATAACCCAACTCCAGAAATTTTAAAAATTGACATATTTGGCTATAAAAGTTTTGAAAGAAAATTTCAGCATGAAAACAAACCATTATACAAAAAATATATATACATTTTAAACTAAGTTTAAATACTTACAAAAATATCAAGAAAAGAAGTTTGTCTCCCTAATATATAAAGAGCCCCTAAAAATAATAAAACCCAGTAGGAAGACAGACAAAGAATATAAAGACAGTTTACGTAAAAGAAAATACGAAGTATTTTTAAATATACGAAAATGCTCATAAGTGAAACGCAAGTTAAAAACTGCACTAAGATATCATTTTCACTTATCAGATTGTCAAAATCCAAAAGTGGGATACAATCTGTTGGTGAGGCTATAGAAAAAGAGTCACTTTCATACATTGCCAGTGGGAATGTAAATTGTTACAACCCCTAGGGAGAGCAATTTGGTAATATCTATTAAAATTGCAAATGCATATATATACCCTTTGACCCATTTCTGGGAATTTATCTGAGAGTTATACTTGGACACATGCAAAATGATATGCATGAATATCTATTGAAGCATTGTTAGTAATGGCAAAAGATTGGAAGCAACCCAAATCTTCCATAAACAGGAGACTGATCTTTCATTAGCTTTCTCTTACAGCTTCATAGTGGGGAAAAAAAAAAAAAAAAAAAAAAATCCCCTGCTCCTAAGCCTAGAGCAGAGCTCGCCTAAGTCATCTACACCATTCCTCTTTCCCCCTGAACTATAACTCAGTCCTACTAGACCTTGCAAGGCAGTGGAGCCCTCCCAAGTTGGGAGATAGCCTCAGGCGAGCTTTAGGACATCAGTGACATGGGAAGGATGGACAGAGGAGCGGACAGTGCAGTAGAACTCTATCCCCTGCTAATTATTATATCAGAATGTCTCTAATAATACTGCTTAAGATTCATACTTGCCAATTTCAGTAAACCAGTATCCAGTTGCCATTTAGTCAGTGTCAGAGTAGAACTGTGCTACAACAGGATTTTTAATGGCCGATTTTTCAGAAGTAGATTTCAGACCTTTCTTTTGAGGCACCCCTGGCTGGACTTGAACCTCCAACCTTCCAGTTAGCAGCTAAGCTCGTTAATAATTTACACCAAGCGGGGACTCCAATTTTAGTAAAGTGATTCACTTTTTCTAAAAATTATACAACTAGGAGAAAATGCATGCCTGGCATTTTTGCCCAGATACTAATGTTTATGAATACACTGTGAGAACATAATCAGAGCAATAATACTTGCCCACTGGCAGCTTTCTAACTTCAGACGAAGTATCTAGAAGCTTTAAAGTATTCTGAGTGACAGAAAATGCTTAAGTGAAAGTTATTCTCCATTTCTGCATCTACCTCCATTTTTGTTAAGAACCACATGATTTTAGTAAATTGTGTGTTGTGTTTTTGATTTGCTTTGTTTTTGTTTTTTGGTGAACACAGATTTCCCACCACCCCACAAATTCTTCAAAGCCCATTCACAGAAAAGGAGTGGAATCCCATGGGTGGGATGGTACTATTTTAAATAGATACTGCTTTGTGTAAAAAGGCTTATTTTAAGTGGGTCAATCAGTATTAGTTGCACTACTTGGAACACTGAAGATACACTTTAGTGTATCTAGTGTTTGGGGACTTTTTGGGAACACACTATATTTATATTCTATTAAACTAGGTCAGCTCCTTTGTTGGGGCAATCCCAAAGGGACCTATACATTTCACCTAAAGATAGCAAGAAGAGTCCTGGTATTTTACTGGTTTGTCTATGCAACTCATTCTGCTGAAGTCTAATCTAGCAATGTCCTAGGTCCAAGTGGATAAACACTCATTCACTTGAAAATATTTCTTCAGTGTCTAGTGTGAGCTCTTCCTTGTGCTGGGTGTTGTGGGAACTATGAATCCCTGCTCTAAAGGAGACTGCCCTCTGAAAGGGTCATAAGGCACATGTATAAATGACTACCAAAAGGGCCCAAAGATGAGTTAGGTTTAAAGCTATTGAGCTTGAGGTGCTGGCAGGTACTGCAGGTGCTGAGGTTTTATAGATTGAGACTTAGACTGAAGAGAGCTCTGGGCTCAAGATATTTTGAGTTTTCTATGGTAGGAGCCCTGGTGGCACAGTGGTTAAGAGTTTGGCTACTAATCAAAAGGTCGGCAATTCGAATTCACCAGCCACTCCTTGGAAACTCTATGGGGCAGTTCTGCTCTGTCCTATAGGGTCACTGGGAAACAATATGGGGCAGTTCTACTCTGTCCTATAGGGTTGCTGTGATTTGGAATCAACTGCAACAGGTTTGTTTTTTTTTTTTGTTTTTTTGTTTTGGTTTTTGTGGTAGCACACGAAGTTCTAGAAAGAGAAAAGAAGTCCTGAATCACACAATTTTTCCTGATCAAAACAAACAAACGACTTGTGATATCTGGTATTTTTCAGCACATATTAATCTTTAAAATTATTTTTACACTAGTCATAAAAGTAAAATATACGTTAATCATGAGAGCAACATCGAAACTATGGTGATTAATTTATATCTGAATATAATAGGTTGCAGATTGTTTTCTGTGATGGTCTTTTCTCACACATTTAGAGAATAGTATTAAATTTTGGTTTTGTATTCTAAATAGGGCACTAACAACCCAGTATGCATTAAAAGCAGATGAAATGTCCAAAAATCAGTTTAAGTGAAGAACGTTGATTGAAATGGGTTGTTCACCTTTGAAAAGCGAAAGCTTAGAATCAATGATAAAAACCAGTTGCCATCAAGTTGACCCTGACTCATGGCGACCCTGTATGTGTCAGAGTAGAACTATGCTCCATAGGGTTTTCTTTTTTTTTTTTTTTTAATTTTACAAGAGTAATATTTTCCTACTATTTTTATTTTTTAATTTTCTTTCTGATGAAAAAACCTACTGTATTCCACAGTTCTTAGAGGGAAAGATCAGTGACATTGGTTACATTCTTCACTTTGTTTCAACACTCTCATTATTTCTGTTCTAGTTGTTTCAGTTTCATTTACTTAATCTTCCTGCCCCCCAACCTTCTCATCTATGCTTCAGAATAGCTTAACAATGTGTGTGTGTGTGTGTGTGTGTGTATACTTTTTTTTTTTTTAAAGAAACACACTACTTAAGAGTGACAATCTTTACTCTTTGGGCCAAACTGTTACTTAGTTTAAAGGTGACTTCAGAGGATAATTTCAATTCAAGATTTGAAGAGCAACTCAGGGCCATAGTCTTGAGTACTCTTCGAGTCTCAATCCCATGGCAGTCGAGTAAGTCCGCACTCATAGCGCCTATAGGACAGAGTAGAATTGCCCCACAGGGTTTCCAAGGCTGTAAATCTTTACGGAAGTAGACTGCCACATCTTTCTCCCTGCAGAGTGGCTAGTGGGTTTGAATGGCCAATCCTTTGGTTAGCAGCCGAGCTCTTAACCACTGAGCCACCAGGGCTCCCTCCAGTCTCAGTAAGTCTAATAAATTTGGATTCTTTAAGAATTTGAAGCTCTGTTCCACATTTTTCTCCCTTTTTATCAGGATTCATCTGTTGTATTCCTGATCAGAATGTTTAGTAGTTGAAGCAGGGCAGTTCTTTTGGTCTCAAAGTGGAAGAGGCATTGGTTCATGCAGACAATTAGTCCTATAGTTCTTTCTCTGATTCTTGTGTTTCCCTCTTTCTCTTTGTTCCAGACAAATAAAGACCAATAGCTGTATCTTAAATGGGCACTCTTAAGCGTTTAAGATCCCAGACACTATTCACCATACCGGGAGGTAGAATATAAACTTAAAAAACTGTATTATGCCAGTTGACTGGATTGTTCCACAAGACCACGGCCCTAAGCCCCCAAACCAAGAGAACTAATCCCACGAGGTAACTGGTAATATCTAATTAGTATTAGCATCTATAGCCACCCCACCCCAGCTTTTTGTTGTTTTTGTCACAAAACCATATACAACCTAGCAGTTGCTCATTCATCCCTTTTCCCTATGTACAGCTTAGTTACATAGATCATGTTGTGCAAACTTCACCCATATTTTGTGCCACCTTTCCCATTTCTATAAACAAAAAGTGACTACTACCTAGGGAGTACTTCTCCCTCTTCCCCCCCTCCCCCCCATAACCACTAATGAACATTAGTTTCTATGTATTTACCTATTCATGTCATTTCATAAAAGTGAGAACATAACAATATTTGCTTTTTTGTGACTGGCTTATTTTGCACAGCATAAAGTCCTCCATATTCATCCATGTTATAAGATGTTTTAGGAACTCATTTTTATTTATCACTGAGTAGTATTCCATTATATGAATGTACCATATTTTACTCATCCATTCATCTTTTGATGGGCACTTAGATTGTTTCCATCTTTTTGCTGTTGTTAGTAGTACCGCAATGAATATAGTTCATGTTACTTTTATCAGATCCCTATATACTTAGGAGTGGAATTACCGAGTCATATGGCAGCTCTACCTCTAGTTTTTTGAGGAACTTCCAGACTGCTTTCCACAGTGGTAGTACCATTTTACGTTTCCAACAACAGTGGATGAAGATTCCAGTTTATCCCTCCAACACTTGTTATTTTCTGTTTTGTTTTGTTATCTTAGCCATCCTACCCCATTGCCATCGAGTAGAACTGCCTTATAGTGTTTCCAAGGCTATAATCTTTACGGAAGCAGACTGCCATATCTTTCTCCAGCGGAGCTGCTGGTGGATTAAAACCACCGACCTCTTGGTTAGCAACTGAGCACTTAACCACTGAGCCACCAGGGATCTTTTTAGCCATCCGAGTGGGGGTGAAATGGTATCTCATTGTGGTTTTGATTTGCATTTCTCTGATGGCTAATGACATTGAGCATCTTTTCATGTGTCTGTTGGTCATTTGAATATCCTCTTTGGTGAAGTGTCTGTTCATGTTCTTTGCCCAGTTTTTGACTGGGTTATTTGTATTTTGTTGTTAAATTGTAGAAGTTTTGTATGTATTTTTGTTATTAGACCCTTATCATTTACATTGTTTCCACAGATTTCTTCCCAATCTGTAGGCTGCCTCTTTACTCTTTTGATAAAGTCTTTAGATAAGCATAAGTATTTAACTTTTATGAGGTCACAGTTATCTATTTTGTTTTCTGTTGCTTATGTATTCTTCATGTTTGATAATCTATCATTGAAAAAAATTAGTTCCGAAAGCTTTGCTCCTATATTTTCTTCCAAGAACTTTATGGTTTTAGATTTAACATTTAAGTCTTTGATCCATTTGAATCAGTTTTTGTGTATGGTGTGAGGTATAGATTTTCATTTTTTAGCATGTGGAAATCCAGTTTTGCCAGCACCATTTGTTGAAGAGACTATTTCTTCCCCACTGAATGTATTTGACTCACTTGTCAAAAATCAATTGACCATAGATGTTTAGGTTTAGTTCTGGGTTTCCAATTCTATTCCATTGGTCTATGTGTCTATCATTCAACCAGTACCAGTCTGTTTTGATTACTGTAGCTGTGCAATATGTTTTGAGGTCAGGAAGTATGAAACCTCCTACTTTGTTCTTTTTCTTCAAAATTGCTTTGGCTATTTGGGATTTCAGGTCTTTCCATAAAAAACTGAGGATAAAATTTTCCTTTTCTGTGAAGAATGCTATTGGAATTTTGATCAGGATTGTGTTGTATCTGTAGATCGCGTGTAGTATTGCCATCTAAACTATATTAAGTATTCCAATCCATGAGCATGGAACATCTTTCCATCTAGTTAGGACTTCTTTAGTCTCTTTCAGCAGTGTTTTATAATTGTCCTTGCATAAGTCTTTTACATCCCTGGGTAAATTTATTCCTAGATATTTTATTCTCTTAGATGCTATATGTAAATGGGGTTGTTTTCTTAATCTCCTTTTCAGATTTCTCATGGCTGGTGTATAGAAACCCAACTGATTTTTGTGTGTTGACCTTGTATTCTGTAACTTTGATAAATTCCTCTATTAGTTCTAGAAGCTTTTTGGTAGATTCTTTGGGATTCTCTATATATAGGATAGCGTTGTCTGTGAATAGAGATAGTTTTACCTCTTTACTTCCGATTTGGATACCCTTTATTTATTTTGCCTTATTGCTCTGGATAGGACTTCCAGTACAATATTGAATAGGAGTCTTGTTCCCATTTTCAAGGGAAAGTTTTCAGTCTTTCTCCATTGAGTATAATGTTGGCTGTTGGTTTTTCATAAATGCTCTTAGTTGCTTTGAGGAACTTCTCTTTTATTCCTATCTTGTTAAGAATTTTTATCAAGAAAGCGTGCTAGATTTTATCAAATTCCTTTTGATATATTTATTGAGATGATCATATGGTTCTTTTCCTTTTTTCTATTAATGTAGTGTATTACATTGACTGATTTTCTAATGTTGAACCAATCTTGCATTCCCGGAATAAGTCCCACTTGATGATGGTGTATATTTCTTTTAATAAGCTGTTGGGTTCTGTTTGCTAATATTTTGTTGAGAATTTTGACATCTACATTCATAAGGAATTTTGGTCTGTAGTTTCCTTTTCTTGTAGTGTCTTTGTCTGGCTTTGGTACCAGAGCAATGCTTGCTTCATAGAAAGAGTTAGAGAGTATTTCTTCTTCCTCTACTTTTTGGAAGAGTCTGAACAGGATTGGTGTCAGTTCTCTAAATGTTTGATGTAATTCCCCAATGAAGCCATCTGGTCCTAGACTTTTCTTTGTTGGTGGGCTTTTTATTACTGGTTTAATCTCTGCTTGTTATTTGTCTATTTCCTTTTTCTACTGCTTCTTTTTGAGTCATTTTATGTGCCTCTAGGAATTTATCCATTTCATCAAAGTTATCAATTTTGTTGGAGTATAGTTGTTCTTAGTATTCTTTTATGATCCTTTTTACTTCAGTTGGATCAGTTGTACTGTCTCTACTTTCATTTATTATTTTGGTTATTTGCACCTCCATAGGGTTTTCAGTGGATGAATTTTCAGTAGTATATCCTCTCTAAAGACTATTTTAGGATTGAAGACTGTTGCTGGAGCTCCTTTATTCTGAGGCAACTTTGGGTGGACTTGAACCTCCAGCCTTTCAGTTAGCAGTGAGCATTTTAATCATTTGTGCCACCCACTGACTCCAGAACCAGTGATAGCTATCTTTAAAGAATTCTGGTGGATCAGACTTATTTACTGTTATTTCACAGACCAGAACTACAGAACTCGTAGGCAAAAGTTTCAGGGAAGAAAATTTCAGCTCATCATGTGAAATGACTTGCTATCAAGGACAGCTGTCCAACAACAAACTAGGTGTGTTTGTGTATTTGTGCGTAACCTAAGTAGCAGTTGAATGACATTCAATTAGAGATGCTACAGGGGAAGACTTTTCAAACTTTAATGTGCATTCAAATCAGTAGAGGTTTCGTAAAACATGGCTGGTCACCAAACACACTTTGAGTTATAAGCATGTAGGGAATTTTCCTTCACTCTGTAGAAAGTTTTGAATTTGATAAATTTTAAATTTCCTTCCATCTTGTAAAGTCTATTATTCTATCATGTAATTGAGTCCCAACGCAAGGTATTTGCTAGATGCTATGGGGTCACCATGAGTTGGAATCTACTTGAAGGCGACTGTTTTTTTATGGGGATAAATGAGTATTGGAGCCCCTGAAGTAATGTGATAGATTCCAGAAGTAGGAGAATGCATAGCATATTTGGAATGTGTTACCTTGATAGCAGGAAATGTTTCTAGTAGGAGAAGTGTTATAGAAATGTGCTTAGAGGAAGTCTGAGTTTCAGCTGTGAATATCAAGTTAAGAACTTCAGACAGCATCCTAGGGATCATAGTATGTCAGTTCGGATTTGCATTTAACTGCAAGTAACATATCCTCAAGATAGTGTCTTAAACATACAAATGTTTATTTTTCTATGTAAATAAAAAGGTATAAAATTAGGCAGTGCAGGGTTGGTATGATACCCCCATGTAGTCAGAGACTAAATCTTTCTGTTCAGCCATCTTCAGGGCTGACTTCCTCCCTCAAGATTATTTTAGGATTGAAGACAGCTGCTGGAGCTCCAGCAATCTGGTCACATTCCAGCACTGGAAAGGAAAAAATGAGGATAAAAACTTGTTCCTTTCTTTTGAAGAAAACAGCTTAAAAGATCCATGTAACTGCTGCTTACACCTCATAACCAGAACTTGATCACATGATTAAACATAACTCCATGGGAAACTAGAAAAGGTTGGTTTTTCAGCGAAGCACGTTGTCTAGGTTCCTGTTACTAAGGAATAATGAATGGCTTAATGGAAGTTGGAAGTCATCTAGAAGCCTCTACCACAAACGGTGAGCCAGAAATTATTTCTGAGTTGCAGGGGTATGCCTCCACAGGACTGTTTCTAAAAGATAAATATAGAGGTAATGCAAAGAATGAATTGAATGTTGGGAGAGGCTTGAGTCAATATGACTAGTTCCTAGATGTAAAGGAATCCCTTCGGATGGTACACTAGACTAGAGTAGTAACTCTAGTAGTAAAGTAGATTAAGTGGAAAGAGAGGGGCTTATATAATGGCCACTAAGAAGTATGATTGATGGGACTTGGCGAATTAACCTGGCTAAGGAGGGAGAGGGAAGAACCTAGACTATTCATGAGGTTTAGAACCTGGGTGACTTTGAAAAATGATGAAATCCATGGCCGAAACAGGAATGGCAAAAAAGAAAGCCAGCTTGTTGAGGAAGAAGATGAATTTTGTTTCAGACATACAGAGTTTGCTGTGATGATGGAATATTCAAGGGAGATGTGTAAATGTCTACATATTCTTGATTAAGACTGCAGGACTCTAGCTCATGAAGGAATTGAATGTCAAAGGGATGGGTTTTGAGGTTATTCACATGCTCCAAAATTCTACTTAAGTGTCTATTAGTCGTCTCATACCTTACGTGTCCAAAACAGAACTCTCAATCACCTTCATCCACAGTAGTTGCTGAGGATCCAGAGAATGTAAGTCTCTTTTAATATTCATCTAACAAAACACTGATATATAGGCAAATGTGCTGAAAATAAAACTGTAAAGCCAAATATAAATTATTTGATATTATCTACTCTTGGAGAAAATTCACCTCTGAATTTTGAATTATTTCCTATAATCCAGTCTTTGGATGCCTTTAAATTCAAGTTAGCCATATTAAAATAAAAAACCTGTTGCCATCGAGTTGATCCCAACACATAGATACCCCATAGGACAGAGTAGAACTGCCCCGTACAGTTTCCAAGGAGTGGCTGGTGGATTTGAACTGCTGGCCTTTCGGTTAGCAGCCAAGCTCTTAACCACTGTGCCACCAGAGCTCCACTCTACTCATAGACAGATTCAACTTTCCAAATACCAACTCTATGATCTGTTAATTGAAGTGTAGACAAAGTGTCCTGCCTTTTCTACAGACTAAACATCTGATTTTCCCTTGACAATATATTTCTAATGCCAGGGTCAAGGCTTTTATTAACCCATTCTGAACCCGCCTGCAAATGGTTAATGAAAGATCATTAGAGCATAGCCTTGATCTTAACCTGAGCTGCATTTTCTTTAATTATATTGGATTTTCCCCTCCTTTCTTTGTTTCTTTAGGCTCTGTGATGGTTAAGGTTGTGTTTGGTCAGGCCATGATTCTCAGTAGTTTGACAGTTATGATGTAGTTTGGCAGCTATGTAATCACCTTCATAATGAGATCTGATATAATGTAATCACCTCCATGATGAGATCTGCTATGAGCACCCAATCAGTTGAAAGGGAGTTTCTTTGGGGGTGTGGCCTCATCCAATATATGTGGACTTTCTGGCAAAACTCACTGGCTCTTGCTCACTCTGGATCCTGCATCTGGCTCCTTTTTACCTGACCTCCAGTTCTTGGGATTTGAGCTAGCAACTTACCTGCTGATCTTGGGTTCACCAATCCCTGCAGCTATGTAAGTTAGGGGAAAAC
>NW_004444163.1:2461382-2539007 GCF_000243295.1 Trichechus manatus latirostris | reverse complement strand
TATATATACACATGCTTCACTGGTTTTGCTTCTCTACAGAACCCAGCCTAAGACAGGCTTAAACCAGAGAAAGAAGCCAACTGAGCTCCTGGGGTATATTAATTACAACCTGTTTTGAACAACTAAGCTTTGGTTTTCCATTATATTTTTTATTGTTCTATACTACAAAACATCGCATTAACTAATTCTCTGGAAGTTTTTTATTTGCATTTGACCAAGATGGGACAACCTACCTCAAGTGGGTGGGGGAATTCCTGTGATGTCAAGTCATAAAGCACAGGGTTCCCTTTCCACAGTCATAAAGCTACCAAGAGTGCGGGATATCCCACAGGCAACTGTAAAGTCTAGCTCTATTTCTGTGTGAGTTCTGGCCTTCTCGGGAGGAAATGAAATTTGCTAGCAAGCAAGGAAACTGGAAGTGTTTTGAAAATCTAAAAATTTGATATAAATATAGAAAGATTTCTTATTTATAACATCATATTGATGTATAGAGCATTGTAGTTAACAAAGTGCTCTCATTTGATACTCCTAACCATTCTTTAATAATATAGGCATGGTGAATATTAATTTTTAAAGATGAGAGCATGATACTGAGAGAGCTTAGTGATTTGCTCAAGACCACACAGCGAACTCGGTAGCAGAGCGGAGACAAGTCTCACACTCTTTCCACTGGTACAGTATAGACTGCTCTAAGCTACGGTCATTAAATGTGTTGGATTCACAGAATTAAATTGCATAGCTGAATCTGTTCTGCTCCTTTCCCCCACCCATACAAATAGCATTTCCCTAAAAGCACCTACAATCTGTGCTAAGACCACACCAAATTATTCTCCACACCCCAAATAGCCCATGCCATTTATACATGACTACAACTTTGCTCCTACCAGCCATCTGTCAATTTGTTGTACTGTGATGGCTTGCATGTTGTTATGGTGCTGGAAACTCTGCCACTGGTAGGGGTACTAGGGCCTGGCCAATTCTACCCATCTTGAGACCCTCTAACAGTCACTCTTTCCTCTGGAGCTCCCTGTTGAGCTGGTTGAGACTCTTAGAACTGCTCAGCGGTCTGAGACTGACTCTTCTTTCCCTTGTCCTTTCACAGGGGACCTGTACTATCATTTGAAGGCTTTCCGTGCCTCTCCTCTTCCCTCTCCTCTCTATCTTTCATAGGGGTTGTCCTCAATAAATCTCTTTCATTTCTAACTCTACCATGGCATCTGCTTCCTGGATGACCTGAACTGACATACTACACTGCCTTGAGCCTCACTTTTCAGATGAGTAAAATAAGATCACAAGAGTCCATTCCTAACACAGAATTTGGAGAGGATAAATGGTTGCTATACTATTATTATTAGCAAGATTATCAGAATCTCAAGGTTATTATGCTTATTGAAGACATTGACATAAATGTGTGTGACAGAGACATCTGTTGCTTGTAGAGTATCCAGGTGATCGCTCATATTTCTAGACCAGGTGGGGCCATATGACAAATTCTGGCCAATGTACTGTGAGCAAAAGTGATACATTTCCAATTTTAGGCCA
Organism: Trichechus manatus latirostris; assembly: GCF_000243295.1. NCBI lineage: Eukaryota > Metazoa > Chordata > Mammalia > Sirenia > Trichechidae > Trichechus > Trichechus manatus. The sequence goes on along the minus strand of NW_004444163.1, from coordinate 2,537,465 downwards.
AAACACAAGAGAATAAATGTGACTTCAAAGGCTGGCACAACAAACCCCAAAGTCATGTGTTTGGGATGATTGAGTCTTCATCAGCCTGTGTCCTGTGAGCTAATGTGGAACACAAGCCCCTAGCCAACCCACATCGGATACATCATGTGACAAGAAAAAAAGCTTTGTTATGTCAAGCACTGAGATTTTGCATTTAGTTTGTTACCACAGCTTAAACTATCCTATCCTAACTAAAGCAATATGTTTTGTAAAATATGTAGCACCATAAAAATATAAGATATTTTCATTTCAACTGTTCGCTTTCTGGCATTATTATTGATTATGCTTGGGAGAAAATGTATCACCCTAGAGTAAAGATGAAGATATAATTCAAAGACAGAAGAAGAATAGAACTGGATTTAAAAAAAAAATTCTCAAACAAACTTAAGATAGGAAAAATCAGTCATTTGGCAGCAATCTTATTGGAAAATTCTTACTTAAGAAAACTCCTAGAGTTTTACTGGAAAAAAAAATCCTAGAGTTGAGTCTAAGTTAAACACAGTTGTAGACTTCCATGAGCTTTATAATTTAATTATGTAGTGGAAAGTAGCTTTTCCCATATTAGTTTGCTCTAGGATAAAATAATTAGTATAATTAAAATTTCTAATTTTTTTAAACTGCAATCAAATCACAACAAGATGCTTCTAAGGTGCCACTTTCTCTGTAAGTCTGTTTGCATACGCTATGGTGGCTCAGTCTGCAGCTAAAGAGAAGATCAGCTTGTTCTGACCTTTTCAATAGTTGATATGCTGATTAACTGGAATTCTGCTCCTGGAATCCTCAGAACACGACCAACCTACAGGAGGGGGCTGGCGAAGGCCAGTCAGTCAGAGTAAAATAGTGAAAAGGTCAAAATGGGTGATGGTAAGCCAGACTTCACAGCTTGAATAACATTTGAAATTTCAACTCCTTGCTGCCATCAGACAAATGGCAAGGAACAGAATTGGTTCAATCTTTCCAGGGATAAAATTTCAGCCCGAAAGACCTTGGAGGGAGCCAACATCTCAGATTTGGAAGCAGAGAAATAAATATGTCTATGTCTCTTTGGAGACAGAATCAGGACTTGTAGAACTTGGAGCTTCTAAATGACACAACCTAGAAAAGCTGTTACATAGGTATTACCTTTCAACTATTCTTGGGTGCTCGTAACTTTTTAACACTAGAGAAAGTACTTCTAGGTCAATGACTTTGTAGTTTGCTGTAAATTAGAGAATAACCTGCAGTTACTCTTATGGCAAAAGTAGAGAAGGAGTAAGTTCAAGAGCTCTGAAAGCAGAGTATTCAGTAAATACCAACAAGACATAGGAACAATTTTTAGATAGTGCAATGGTAGTAGAAAGGGTCAGTTAGAAATCTGTTGTTTTTAAGTTACAGATCTGTACTCAATCTAGTTTTCTTTTAGAGCAGTTCCACATAAAATGTGTAGCTTCCTCACTGGAGACAGAATCCATAGAATCTTACCTCAGGAAACTATTGCTTTCTCTATTTTTCTCCCTTCATCTCTCTCTCGCTTCCTCCTTTTATTCTCTCTTTTCTTCCTGAGGGATTTATTAGTCTGCACAGTTGTTTATTGATGTGTCTCTGTCTTAAAGTCACTGGAAAATTTGGTCAACCTATAAAATGGAAATAAAATGACAGGAGGTTTTTCTGTGTTAAAGCAAAAACAAAAATTAAAATAAACAAAATAAAACCTGATGGTTAGTTGTCATTGCATGTTTTTAATTTGTTTCATTTGGCACTATTGACTCTTAGCCTTAGGAGTTAGAAAACCTGGGCTCAACTCTGCAGCTCTTCCATGAACTTACTGGGGAACTGGACTTTCAGATTCAGAGTTAACCAAAATTTAGTTTGCACTTCATATGTATGTGCCAGGCATTAATCCAGGTGCTTCCACATACATCCTCTTATTTTGTTGTTACAAAAATCCAAGGAGTCAGAATAACTATTTGTCCTGGTTTGCCTGGAACAGTCCCAGATTTTGCCCACTTTCCAACCCCCATCCATCTCATTTAACTCTCAAATATGTCCCAGTTTGGAGAATCAGTGACATGGCCACCCTACATATGGTAGATATTACTAGAATCTTCCATCTGTAGGTCTTTCTGGGTCTTACTTTCCTCACTGATAAAAATGGGATGCTTGACTAAATGACATGAGAGTCCTTCTCAACTATAATGCCTATGATTCTTTGAGCATTTATAGATTTCTTTGCATCAAAGCTTTCTACCTGCATTAGAAGTCTTTTGGGGCAAAGACTGCCTCAGCAACCTGTAGAGCACTGAAAAGGGGAAAGGGAATCCACCTTTTCAATATAAGAAATAAGAATTTCTAGGGCAAAAAGATAGTTAAAAGAATGCCTGCTGGTGCATTTGCATGCATTAATGATGCAAAACTGCCTGTTAAGTCAGCAACATTTATGTGAGCTACAGAGAGCAAGACAATGGGACAATATATGCCTAAAATAACTTACTGATACCTCTTTAGTAATAACATGGTAAATTCTAATATACTTCAATTTAGAATCATTACAACAAGAATTATGAACTGTTCTAGTTGTAGGTTACTCAGGTTGTATTATAGTTTTTTTTCCCCCATACATTGGCTAATTCTATTCCAGAACATAATTTTCACTTTACCCACAGGCAACCTCCTGGAAAGCATGGTGGAAGGGCATGGGCTTTGGAGTAAAATATCTGAGTTTTAATCCTGATTCTGCCATTTATTAAAATGTGTGCTGCTTAACCTTTCTTTGAGACCTAGTTTCCTCATTCATAAAACAGGATTAACAATCCAAATGTAGAAGACTGTTCTGAAAATTCAGTGAGGTAGTGCTGACACATTTTATACCCTGAGCAAATATTAATTCATTCCTTCTTCCAAACCCACTTCCAAAGAGGTATCTATAAGAATGTATGAAATATGTATTGCAGTTGAAATCTTGTCATTAGGAGCCTAAATATCTCATGTTTTGATGTCTGTGTAAATACCAATAGATGAGATTTCACCAGGTGATGGCACTATGATTAGCAGCAAGTGGTGGCTTGGTTTTTAGCTCTGCCTTACACTGCCATTCATGAAGTGTCTTGTCTTCTACAAGGCTGTCTATAAGTCTGTTGATCTTCCAAAACTGAACGTAATGTTCTCTTTATAGAAGATGTTAAATAAAGGCAATCTGTCATCAGTTCCTCAAAGCCAAAATATCTCCCCAAATAGAATTTACATGCCTTTCAAAATGAGGGAAGGCAAGGATCAGAGCTCACCTATGGTATTGGGTTCCGTTCTGGATGCTTAGTTCAAAAGCATCACACGCATAGTCTTAGGATTAATGGGCCTGAAATGATTTGGGAGTAAAGTGTTGAGCAGTTGGAGCCAAGAGGAATGCTTTAAAGTGTTTTGGTATAAATGTTTCACCAATAGAAGAGCAATTTTTTTAGCTTGGAAATGACCAATTCTGGCCTAAAATGAACTGAATATTCTTGCCTTCTGGAAATACAACACAGATAGAACTGAGAGGCATCTGAGGGAGAAACAGACACAGACAGTAAAACATACAAGTACTTGGGGAAAACAAGCCATTGCCCAAATAAAAAGTAATTGGTAGCAGATACTTCACAGTACATATCAGAAAAAGTATTTCCCTGCAACCAATGCTAACAAAGTATTGCTATTTCAAGTAAATGTTGAGCAGTTGCATTGCAGAGATGGAAGATTTTCTGAATATTTTTTGTAACCAGTGAAGATTGTACACCCAATGCAGAATCACCTAGAACAAAAACAATGAGCATATGAGAAATCTGGGCTATGGCAGCTCCAATGGGTGTCTTGGGTCAGAGAATGTCAAGTTCCCAGAATCTCCTTTCTGTGGAGTAAATTGTGTTCCCCAAAATATGTATTGAAGTCCTGGCCCCTGTATCTTTGGATGTGATTCTGTTTGGAAATAGGGTTTTTCTTTTGTTATGTTAATGAGGCCATAACAGAGTAGGGTGGATTCTAAACCTAATTGCTTTTGAGTAATGAAAAGAGCAGAACAGACACAGAGACACACATAGCGGAATATAACATATGAAGACAGACACACATGCCAGAGGCATCTACAAGCCCAGAAACTCTAAGGGTTGCCAGCAGCTTCTAGAAGCTGAAAGAGACAAGAAGGGCCTCCTCCTAGAACACTAAATTTGTACTTAAAGCCTTCTGAACTACAAGAAAATAAATTTCTGTTCTTTGTTATTCTTGTGTGCTGTCCAGTGGATTATGACTCACAGTGACTCTATATGACAGAGTAGAACTGCCCCATAGGGTTTCTTAGGCCGTAATCTTTACAGGAGCAGATTGCCAGGTGTTTTCTCCCACAGGGCCACTGGTGGGTTTGAAACGCCAACCTTTCAGTTGGCATCCGAGTGCTTACCTATTGTGCCACCAGGACTCCTTTTCTGTTCTTTAAAGGCACCCAATTGTGGTTTTGTTGTTGTTGTTATGGCAGCACTAATAACTAAGAAGCTCCGTCACCTCCCAAAGCTATCTTAAATAAAAATATTTTATGATATGAACAACGGGTAATTTTTAAATCTTAGGTGAAGTGTGAGTAAAAGTATCTTTAGAAAACCCCACTTTATTAACTGATGTGTCATATACAGTGTAGGTAAAAATATTCTTTACCATGCAAATAGAATTTCAAGACAAAACCTCTGGCTCCCCTTTCCAAAGTGATTGGTGCCTCCTAATTCATTCCTGACTATAGACACTCAACAACCATCATTTAATTTCCTAGATAATTCTAGCCATCTATAAAATTCCCAAGTCTTTGTACCAATATTTAAAAACAAAACAAACAAACAAAAATTGTTGTTGAGCCGATTCCAACTTATGAAGACCTTGGTGGCGCAGTAGTTAAGAGCTCTGGCTGCTAACCAGAAGGTTGGCAGTTTGAATCTACCAGCTGCTCCTTGAAAACCCCGTGGGGCAGTTATACCCTGTCCTATAGGGATGCTGTGAGTCAGAATCGACTCCATGGCAATGGGTTTGGTCATAGTAGAACTGTGTCATAGTAGAACTGTGCTCCATAGGGTTTTCAGTGGCTGATTTTTCAAAAGTAGATCTCTCTGGGTGGACTCGAACTTCCAACCTTTCAGTTAGCAGCTGAGTGCTTAATCATCTGCATCACTAGGACTCCAATATTTATTCAAGCAGAATTTGAAATCCATATCAAAATGTCTATTATTTATTTAGCAAATATTTACTGAGTACTGCTGGTACCAGACACTGAGTTTGGTACTGGTTATCACTGTTTCATTGCATCTAAAAGTGTTTATTATTAAATTTATAGAAAACTGCATAATGTTTTATTCTATAGCATGAATTCGATCATTCTCATTTAACTTATCTCTTTTATATTTAATTTTTTTTACTTTTATGAGGTTTCAATTTAAATGTTATATAGACAGTCATATACTCTTAATCATTCCAGTCTGGATTGTGGCGCCAAAGTGGGGAAATTTTATAAATAACACCCCTTCCAAAATGTTGCTGAATGTGTAATTCAAATACATTGTGAATTACCAACTAGATGGTAAAAGGGGATTCAAACTATGTTTTAAGATGAATGACAGAAGGAACTGGAGATATTTAGCCCAGAGAAGCAAATGCTCCTCGTAGCTGTTTTAAATATCTGAAAGATTGTAGAACAGAGGAAGGATTTGGTTTGTTCTATATGACACAAAAGTAGAATGAGAAGAAAGAGGTGGAAACTACATAGAATCATATCTATGCTCACACAGGATCCATCTAGTATACGAAGGTAGAGTCTTTGCTACTTGGAAGGCAATGAATTCAAAGGATGGAGTAAGAATTTGTCAGGGAAGGCGTAGAACGTTTTCTAACATCACATTGAGGCCTGGACCATAAGTTCATTTTTATTCTGAGGGGCAATGATTCTAAGAGAATTAAATGAATATGAGGTGTAAGGCAAATAACAAGTTCATCTGAGTCAGAGAAGATAGAGAAGCAAAAAGTTTAAGAAAACAACAACAACAACAACAAAAACAAACCACAGAGCTGTAGAAAGATCTTCTTCTAGAGAAGATCGAAATTACACAGATATGAGAAGGCTGATATCCTTAGTGCTCTGGGATTGGGCAGCCTATGTATAAAGCAAAAGGCAGTTGAATACAACAAAAGAGACATACAGTGGTCTGAATAATGTAAAATCTGAGCACATTAATATTTCTGTCAATTTAACCAAGAATGTTATGGCATATGTGTTGCTAGGAATGACAGAAGCTATTACTGAAATGAGATCAGAATCTTTTGAAATATCAACAAGAGCATTGCAGTTGGTAACATTCCCATCTAAAATAGATGACATTGATGCTGCACAATCAACATACTAGCAGGAATAGCATACAGAATTACAGACTAGATCATTTTGCTCTGTATTGATTTTTCCCTTAGGAGTTTTTGATTAGCTGTCAAATCAATTAGTTTTCCTCAACCACAAGTAAAAGATCAAATTTCTCTGTTTTTTAGAGAGAAGACGAGGAGAGTATTTCTGGTTTTCCTCCTATTCATTACTACCATCAGGGAATGAGTGGATTGGCCAAATAAATGGGTACATGACCCCATAAATAATGCTTGGGGTAGAGGTTGAGGGACTTATTCTGTCTCATCTTCGCAGTGCTGGTCAGGACTATCTTGCCTCAGCTGAATCAGTGCAGTGTGACTTCTGTGCTTTGGATTTTACAGACATTTTAAGAAGCAAAATGCAAGAGGATGATATTTTGTTGTTGACGTCTGTTCTCTAATGAGAACAGTAGCACCAAGAGCTTGCTACAGTGCTGCCCTTGGGGTAGGACTGATCCTAAATTAAATTCTTGGTTTTGGAACTTTTATGTAGATTTGGGTAGATCTAAAGTAGGGAAAATAGTCTTAAAAATCATGCAAGAACCAAGTATTTGAGAGAGAATTTGACTTATTGGGTTTAAATGTGGGAGAACCAGGGCCTGGAGAATTCAAAGCATGGAATGTATATCACAACCTAGAGACTAAGGAACACTATGTGATGATGCCTGTTGTTGTTAGGTGCCTTCGAGGCAGTTTCAATTCATGCAGACTATGCACAACAGAACGAAACACTGCCCGGTCCTGCACCATCCTCACAATCGTTACTATGTTTGAGCCCATTGTTGCAGCCACTGTGTCAATCCATCTTGTTGAGGGTCTTCCTCTTTTTCACTGGCCCTCTTCTTTACCAGGCATGATGTCCTTCTCCAGTGACTGGACCCTCCTGATAACATGTCCAAAGTACATGAGACGAAGTCTCACCATCCTTGCTTCTAAGGAGCATTCTGGCTGTACTTCCTCCAAGACAGATTTGTTCATTCTTCTGGCAGTCTATGGTGTGATGATGCTAGAATTCATTAGATGAGAAAAGATTTGATCAGAGAAAGGGAAAAAGGGGAATCAACGTGATGGGACTAGAGTTAAGATGCTCTTCAGTCCCTGAGAATTGGCTCAAGTCCCAGCTGTGACTAGAGACAATAGGGATAGTAGAATCCCTAATAAGAATACCAGACAAGCAGGTGGGATTCCAGAATACTATGTCCTATGCAGCCTAGGAGACTGCAAGCCTTATATAATACCTTGGGTCCAATAGAGCGTTTGTATGATAGAGGAGTAACTGCTAAAGAAGATCAGCAGATGGATCCAAGGGTGGTTTTGAGTCCTTTGGATCACAACATGGTGTGAGGAAAGCAGCTGTGTATTCAGAGCTCCTCAAGAGGAGCCTCATGGTTGCATGAGGAGGACACAGGTATATGAATTTTTAACAGAAGGTCATTGAGAGATTGTAGCCATGAGCAGCAAACACAGCCTCATGGATTTTGGTAAATTTTAGTTCCTGTTTCTTCATAACTCCAGCTTATGCTCTCACTCTATTTCATGATCTCTCTCTGCCACTGCTTTCAGAATCCAGCTCTCACTCTTAATAGCGTAATCTTCTCCTCAATTTCCAAGGCAAATTGCAGAGTGAAAGAGTGAGAGGATCTTATTAGCTTAGCTTATTTCTAAGTAGAGATTTCACAGGCCACTGGCTAGCCTATGGATTGGCTACTCTCAAGTCAGTTGTTCACCCTTGGCCTGAACCATTTTGTTCAGAGACCACTTGGGAGAGAACAGGGATGTCCAGGAATGCCCCTTATGTTGTTCAGCAAGAGCTGTATGCAAGGTGGTTTCCCTTAGAAAAGGCAATGGGCGTGGCAGTCACAATGGTTAAACTTACCTCTCCAGCTCCTACACAACAATATGTGTGTGTGTGTGTCTGTGTGTGTGTATCTGTGTATGGAGACATATATATATAGAGAGAGAAAGAGAGAGTTCCTGGGTGGTGCAAACGATTAACAAAGGATGGAGGTTTGTGTCTACCCAGAGGCATCTTGGAAGAAAGATCTGGTGATCTTTTTCCAAAAAATCAGCCGTTGAAAACTCTATGGAGTACAATTCTACTCTGATATACATGAGGTCACCATAAGTCAGAGTCAACTCAACGGCTACTGCTTTTTTTGTTTTTTTTCTGGTGTGTATGTGTGTGTATAATTTATACATATATATGATTTATATAAAATAATTTAATTGCCAAAACATTCTTGTGAGTTGGGTACAGATATACCACTAATAAGGAAATTGAGACTTTGAGAAGTTCAGTAACTTTTATACATAATTTTTCTTCTTATAGGAAGAAAATATTTGCACATACCTTTTTTTTCTGACAAAATATCCTTGGCTGCACTTGGAAACAAATTCATTTGCACAGAACAGATATAAAAGGGTAATTTAGAGATAGAAAGAGAGAAAGGAACTAAAATAAGAAAAAAAAAGCACTATCAGCAGCTTATTTTAGACATAGCACTTTTATAAAAACAAAGTTTGCAAAAAACTTAAGGAATCCTAGGGAGCTTTAACTTAGACCTCTGCAGGAACTGATTTTGAAAGTCTTGGTTTGTAAGAGGAAATGTTTAGCTGGGAAACAGAAAAGCTGGGTTCTTGATTTGTACCTTATTTACTGTAGAATCTTGAACAAGTCTGGTGGGTGCACAGATGTGCTATAATCTCTCTCACCCTCTCCCTAGCTACTAATGGACGTAATAGCTACTAATGGACACAAAAGGAGCTCTGGTGGCATTATGGTTATGTGCTCTGTTGCTAACCGAAAGGTCAGTGGTTCAAACCCACCAGCCACTCCATGGGAGAAAAGACCTGGTGATTTGATCTTGTAAAGAACCCTCTGGGGCAGTTCTACTCTGTCGTATAGGGTTTCTGTGAGTCAGAATCAACTTGATGGCACAAAACAACAACAGACATAAGGTAAAGTATGTGCCTTGGCAGGAGATGATTACCCTCTGAAGAAACCCAGAACTATGTTAAGCTATTCTAGTGAGGTAAAGATGAAAGGAATGCCCCTGATGCCAGTAAATCTAGAATAACCAATGGGAGATGGTCATCTCCCCTAAACATAATAATGTCCATTACTTTCAGGGGGCCTTCGCTTTCATTACCCCCTTTTACCTTTTGTTGGACCCTGGTGACGCAGTGGTTAAGACCTCAGCTGCTAACCAAAAGGTTGGCAGTGCTAATCTACCAGCTGTTCCTTGGAAACCCTATGGGGCAGTTCGACTCTGTCCTATAGGGTAGTTATGAGTCGGAATCGACACGACGGCAATGGGTTTGGTTTCGGTTTTGATTTTAACTTTTATTACCCCTTTCCCCTGCTTGATTTCTGTACATGCTACTTGGCACATAGAGATGGCTGTCCTGTTAGTATATTAACCCCAGGAGAGAGGGTCTCTAGCATTCTTCTTCCATGGTGCCAAATGGGGCACACTAGATGCAATCATATCCTCATACTCTGGGATGGGAGCCTAACTTCGGGGAACCTTGGCTGATAAACATGTTGGCTGCTCTACTCATCCCTGTCCTGTTTATTCTGTGAGTAATAAATGTCTGTTGGCCACACCATTAGGACAGTGTCTGTGCTCTGCTCCAAACAGTCTTCACTAAAAACTTGTGAATATGGCACATTGCAAAGTCCCATAACCTTTTCTAGTATCACAGTCACTACCATAAATAAGCCCTCATCAAATGCTTTTACGGACATGGAACATTAGATAGGAAGGAACTCAAGTATGCTTTGGATGAGCAACTCTGAATCCCTAGCCTACACACCAGAGAGTAGGTATCATGCATGTGACAAGGTGCAAAGTGAGGGACACTCCTAGTTAGTATTCAAGGAACCCACTGATTATCATAACAGATTCACAGCAATGGTAGTACAATGTACTGCCTGCTGTACTGGAAGTGTTTAATAAATACATACGAGAGCAGATCCTGTTTCCTTCCCCCCACCCTTATCCATTGATAAGGGCATCAGGATTGCAAATGAGATTAATCTTGTGTGCCAACTCCATCAATTGTTAGAATCCTGGAGTACTGTGTGGAGAGGTCTGCTTCAGGCTAAGCAGAAAAGAGTGGTGTGGGTTATTAAGGATGGCTGATACTGATGTAAGAGAGAAAGGGAGTGGCATATCTGTAGAAGAAGAGCCTCAGGCTTTAAAGTTGCACAGAACTGGGTTGGAAGTCTTTGTCACTTAATGGTGTGAACTTGGACAACCCCAGTCTCAATTTCTTCATGTATATAACAAACAATATAATACCCACATTTTAGGCTGTTATAGAAGTGTCATTATGTAAAGCACCTAGCGCAGTATCTGCCCAATAGTAGTTGTTCTGTACATATTAGCTTCCTTGACTGGCAATTCAACTTCTTTAGTAGATTATATGGTAGACATGAGATTCTTGACAATTGTAAATGAGGGCCCAGAAATCACATACTTATTGTATATATTGTATGTGTCTGTGAGGTCTCCAGACTCCTCTTATCCCTGAAACATCCCTCAATACCTACACTAAACGTTTACCATTTCATATACAACTTCACACCTCAGATTTATGTTTTCTTATCATTTTTCTCTGCCTCTCCTCACATTTTTTCTCTGCCTCTTGGATTCCCTATGTCAGTGAATGGCACCAAGGTTTATTTAGGAGCTCAACAAACCAAACTTGGGAACTAAGGATGCCTCCCAAGGCTGCCATTTTGCTTTAAAAGTACTCTAAGTACAAGGAGGGAAATGGTGATTCAGTGGTAGAATTCTTACCTTCCATGTGGGAGACCGGGTTCAATTCCCAGCCAATGTACCTCATGTGCAGCTACCATCTGAATGTCAGTGGAAGCTTGCCTGCTGCTATGATGCCAAACAGGTTTCAGCAGAGCTTCCAGACTAAGACATACTAGGAAGAAAGGCCTAGAGACCTGCTTCCAAAAATCAGCAATTGAATATCCTATGGATCACACTGGTTCAATCTATAACTGATCATGGGAATGATGCAGGACTGGGCAGTGTTTTGTTCCATTGTGTGTGGGGTTAACATGAGTTGGAGGCCAACTCGATGGCAGCTAACAAGAAGAAGTACAAGATTATAAAGGAAAGGCTGTCACAAGATTGCCCTACTAGAGATTTCTCTGTTCTCTGAAGAACCTGTATCAAGTCCCTTTCCAGTTGAGTCAGTCACAAGCTCCCAAATCACAATGAAAGTCTTGACTAGCCATTTTGAAAGCCTCAGTATATGCACTTAATAATTTAGCTCAATTGTATGATGGAATAAACGGAAACAGCCAAATGTTTCTTTCCTTTTCTTCTTTATGTGGGCTCCAGTGGACCTCTTGGCTTCTCCGTGCCCTTTACTGGATGTGTGAACAGAAAGTGCTTCCCAGAACAGATCTGCAAAGGCAACCTGAGGTCAAGAAACCACACAGCTGTCAGCTCACAGTTACTATCTGAAGGGAAGAGAAGCCTGAGGCTTGGGTATCAGGCTCCCACTCCACCAAACTCCTTAGCAACATTTCAGCTGAACAATAACTGCAACTGATATAAGAAAGAACAAAGCAATTTCCCAGACCTCTCTCTCTCTCTCTCTCTGTCTTTCTTTCTCTCACTAAGCAATGCTTCCTCTTCTTCTAGTCATGAAAATGTGTTCATCTGTCAAACAGAAAGCTGCCCCACTGTCTTAGGTGCAGAGAACTTCAATCACAGCAGCTGCTGCTACCAGACCGAGAGCCAAGCTCCTCATTTGTTTTGGCTAACGCTGAAGAATCAGTTTAGGCATCCCCTAGAACAAAATGGTGCACGGGAACAGAGCCAAGCTATGGAAGAGAAGCAGCAAAGTTGCAACAGATTATTTGTCTGCTAAAACAGAAGGAGAAAGATATCAAAACCTGGATCCATTTGAGTCCAGCCTCCCTAACATATTCTCTATTTGCAACACAGATGATTTCCTCTAATATCATTCAACAGGTGCTAAACTGTAGCTTTTCTGAAGATTAATCATTGCAGTCTTAGCAATAGAGAATTAGGAAGTGACAAGGAAGCTCCCAGAATTCTTAGGGTATTTCTACTGAGTACTCAGCACAGGGTACAACAGATGAATAGCAAAACCAAACCTGTTGCTGTGGAGTCGATTCTGACTCATAGCAACCCTACAGAACAGAGTAGAGTTGCCCCAGAAGGTTTCCAAGGAGTGGCTGGTGGATTTGAACTGCTAACCTTTTGGTTAGCAGCTGAGCTCTTAATCACTGCACCACCAGGGTGGCAGGTGCTTGTTAATGATAATGTGGAAAATATCATCACTCCCTGTGTGTCCAAATGATCCTATGAATACCTATATCTCAGCACATACCACACTGATAGGAAACGATGTTTGCTTTTGTGTCTCCTACTTAGGCTATGAGCTCATTATGATAAAAGTCTGTCTTTTACTTAGTTCTCATCGTCAGCAACTAGCATGTGGTAGGCACAAAAAAAAAGTGTTAGATATTTATTTGCTGAACTACCTATCTGTGTAAATTGTCAATCTTTCAATCTCATTAAGGAGGTTTGAGTACGTATGGTCATCTTTGGCAACTTGCCAGCAATGTTTATCTTAGAAGCTCCATTTAGATTTCTGTTTTCACCCATTTGAGACGAAGACTAAGACTACACAGATGTAAATTATTTAATTGAGTTATTGAGTTAAACCCACTTTGTGGCTTCATTGGCCAAATTAGTGAGAAAAAAGTGGACCTTGGTAATATGCGCTGGCTTTACTTTTCACCAAATTTATCAGAAAATAGTCAACCCTGAACTTCCACCTGAATACCGTATTAGAGAAGGAGGTCAGTGAAACAAAACTCCAGGCAGGATCAAAATGGAATTAAATAAAAATCCAAAATACTTGAATGCCTCAACAACTTTTAGGGTGTATCTCGAGACTGGCCAGCTTTTATAGGATTGTCTTCATCTTGGTCAGCCAGCTCCATGAGTGCACGTGTTCTAAGAAAGATCTAAATTAGGTACTTTCCTGGGACATGATAAACCATGACCCAGAAGCAGTAGGCTGTGGATGTTGTAGTGGTCTGCTACCTGATTTTCCAATATGCTATTAACCTAGCGATGTGTAGTGAGTAGATCATCTCCAATTCCTGGAGGGTGTCCAGGGTGCACTGAGACACTTGCCTGGGAAATGGAGGGAGGGAAAATTCCTTAGCTGTAGTGCCTCTCTTCCAAAATCGCAGTGCTGGCCAGGATAAAGACATAACAGGTGCAGCCTCCTCTGTTGAATCAAGGATCAGACGACCAGTGTCCCTGCCCTGCTTCTGAGGCAACCAGTTCTATCCAGGTCGTCCATGGAGCATCTTCTTTGCTCTACCCTATTTATCTCATGCTTTTTACCCCAGACTCCATCTTCCTGTCACATTATTTTGACAGTAAAATGCTCGATTTATTTTGTTTGACACATTGTGTTCCACACACAAACTGATCTGATAATATTTGGTTGAAATTTTTAAGTTTAGTAGAAGATTGGAGTAGGGTTGTTTAGTTCTATGATGCTATATACATTGATCAAAATGATCTCCATTTCATGTAGCTTATTTCTGTTTTTCTACAATACCAAAACATCTAACTATAAATGGAAATAGCTAAATAGCTAGGTAATTTAACTCCATCTTGTCAAATGTCACATCTGGGAGCATCAGAGTAATGAAACAAAGTTTTGTTATTTCCAGATGGATATTTGGCATTGTGTAGTCACAGCCTATGTGAGGTTACATCTTAAGCACTGGCACATACATCATGTTTGTGGAAGATGGTTCCTGTTTATTTTTCTTTAAGTATACCCTAGTATCTCAAAGTATTTCCTTAAGGCTGAAATTTAGCCATCTGTGGCATGGAGACAGGATTAAGAAGAACATGACCCAGTTTCTTCAGGGATTAGTTCTTGAACTCCTGAAAAGTATATTTAAAGTGGCTTACAAATGGACAAGAATTCTCACTTGACACTTGAGATTGAAAGCCCATAAAGGGAATGAGTTGTGGTTCTGAAACCAGAACTCAAGTGTTAACACTAGTTCTTAATCACCATGCAGGAATTACATGTAAATTTGTTACACTGATGGTAGGCCTCTTGGGGTAAAATTTAAGATGTTGGAAAACGTTTAATGGCCTCAAACAGCATGTTAAGAGTAGAGCCTTGCTAAGTAGAATTAATTGTTCACACACAGCCCTGTGACAGTACTGACCTGTTGAAAGGTTGTGATAACCAATGACCTCTTGTCTGATGCGGGGAGCTCTGTGATTCTTAGGGTGTGGTATATTATAATGACCACCATGTTCAGAATCAGAAATCTGGTTGAGACTTGACACTGCCTACACTTGACTCTTAAGCAAGTGATTTTGAGGATGTCAACAGCTCTGGGGCTTAATCTCGTAAAACAGTAGTTCTCAAACTTCTCTCTCTAAGGATTTCTTTACAAGTTTAAAGTTATTGAGAACCCCAAAGAATGCCCATTTATGTGGGTTATAGCTATTGATATTTATCGTATTAGAAATTAAAACTGAAAATTAAATATATATTTATTTGTTTATTCATTTAAAAAATAACAGCATTAAACCAATTGTGTTGTTACTGTTAGGTGCCATCGAGTCAATTTTGATTCATAGCGACCCCATGTGACACAGTAGAACTTCCCCATAAGGTCTTCTAGGCTGTAATCTTCATGGGAACAGATTGCCAGGTCTTTCTCCCACAGAGCTGCTGGGCAGTTTTGAACCACCAACCTTTCGGTTAATAGCTGAGCACTTAACCATTGAGCCGCTAACATAAAAAGATTTTTTATTAAAAATAACTACTTTTTGCAAAAAAAAAAAAATAAAGAGAAGAGTGTTGCTTTATATTTTTGCAAATTTCTTTACTGTTTGCCTTAATAGAAGGTAGCTAGAGTCTCATAATTGCACCTGCATTCAGTCTCTTGTGGTATCATACTTCATGTAGCCTCTGGTAAACTCCACCGTACACTCAAAAGAATGGAGTGAAAAATGCACATAAGGTCTTAGTATTACTATGAAAATAATTTGACCTTGAGGACCGCCTGAAAAAATTTCAGGGACCACCATGGATCCTCAAAGCACATTTTGAGAATCACTATCCTAAGAAGTGAAAAAGGAAGATAACAATAGCAACAACAATAATAAATACAGCAAGTAATATTAGCCCTGTTTATTATTGTTGCTGCTAATATTACTTTCCCTATTTATTATTGTTGTTGCTATTTTGTTCTCTTCCTTTTTACTTCTTAGGAACAACAACAATAATAAACAGCAACAACAATAATAAATAGGGCAAGTAATATTAGCCCTATTTATTATTGTCATTACTATTATTGTTATCTTACTTTTTACTTCTTCAGACCCGAAACCTGTTGCTGTCGAGTCGATTCTGACTCATAGCAACCCTATGGGACAGAGTAGAACTGCCCCATAGGGTTTCCAAGGAGCGGCTGGTGGATTCGAATTGCCAACCTTTTGGTTAGCAGCCGAGCACTTAACCACTGCACCACGAGGGCTCCCACTTCTTAGCACCAAAACCAAAAAACAAACTTGCTGCCTTCGAGTTGATTCTGACTCACAGAGACCCTATAGGACAGAGTAGAATTGCCCCCATAGAGTTTCTAAGGAGTGGCTGGTGGATTTAAACTGCTGACCTTTTTGGTTAGCAGCCATAGCTCTTAACCAGTGCATCACCAGGGCTCCCACTTCTTAGGGCAGTAGTTCTCAAAGTGTGCTTTGAGGATCCATGGTGGTCCCTGAAACTTTTTCAGGCGGTCGTCAAGGTCAAATTATTTTCATAGTAATGCTAAGACATTATGTGCCTTTTTCACTCCCATTCTTTCAAGTGTACAGTGGAGTTTACCAGAGGCTACTTGAAGTGTGATATCACAACACACTGAATGAAGATGCAAGTAAATTAGTGGCACAGAGGTTAAGTGCTCGGCTGTCAACCAAAAAG
Organism: Trichechus manatus latirostris; assembly: GCF_000243295.1. Lineage (NCBI taxonomy): Eukaryota > Metazoa > Chordata > Mammalia > Sirenia > Trichechidae > Trichechus > Trichechus manatus. The sequence goes on along the minus strand of NW_004444163.1, from coordinate 2,521,001 downwards.
TCTGTGATTTGAACTTACCAGCCTCTACGGGTGAAAGATGTGGCAGTCTGCTTCTGTAAAGATTTCCAGCTTTGGAAACCCTATGGGGTAGTTGTACTCTGTCCTATAGGGTTGCTATGAGTAGGAATTGACTTGACAGCAATGAGAATATTACTTAAATGCTTACTCTGTGCTTGGCTCTATTTTAAATGTTTTTCACATAGTCTCTCAATTAATCCTCGTAGGAACGCTGTGAAGCAGATACTATATTGTCTTCATTTTCCAGATAAAACTGAGGCACAAAGAAGTGATTTTCCCAAGGTCATATAGTCATAAATGATACAGCTGCCGGGATAGGACCCGAGGTGCAGTGTTGCGTTGTTTTAAGTATCAACAACAGTAATAGTGGTGGTGGTAATAGCCGTAGTAGTATTTTAACATTTATGGACTGCTGACCATGTAAAATGCTGGGCACCTTACATGCTTATCTCATTTTGTCCTCACAACAGATCTATTATATTTAGTGTTATTAGCATCATTTTACAGTTAAGGAGACTAAATCTTGCCTAGGGTCATATTTAGTATGTGGAAAACTGTAGGAGTTTTCTAACTATAAGTTTTTGTTATTACTCAAACAGGAAATTACACCAAGATTAGGTGAGATGGTCTAATGTTTCATTTAACTGGCATTATGACAGAATAAGATATGGTTGTTTCTGCAGAAGCCAACTTACCAGAATACTTAAACTTTGCTACTTTATGAGTCCAAACATTTTTAAAGTACAGCTATACTAATGGGAGCCCTGGTGGCTCAGTGGTTAAGAGCTTGACTGATAACAAAAATGGTTGGCAGTTCAAATCCACCAGCTGCTCCTTGGAATCCTATGGGGCAGTTCTACTCTGTCCTATAGGGTCGCTATGAGTCAGAACTGACTCAATGGCAACGAGTTTGGTTTTTTGGACACCAATGGGAGAGGTCATTATGCACATCAAATTTTATTCTCTCTCACCTTTGGGGATGCATTGGAGGCTATTGGGGTGGGTAGGACTCTTATTTCTTATTAAATAATCCAAGGATATGTTGTGAGTTCTGTGTGAGTTTTCTTTTTAGAGTTTGTGGATTTTTCTTTTCTATCTCCTCCATTTCAAACCAACAATATATTTTCTCAGAAAAATCCTTGAGCTTGTTTCTAGCCGTCTCTCTTTTAGCACAGTGTAACTTACTGCTTCTATTGTTTTCTTAGGAAACTAGGCAACCACGTTTTACTTGTATTGTGTATAAAATAAGAGCAAAACCTATCAGAGTCCATGGATTCTGCATATCTGTTTCTACTGTTCCAAATTCTTTTTATGCTCACTTCCATTTTGATTGGCCCTGCCCGGATAAATGAGGTTACTGAATGAGTATTGTTCTTGTAAGTGAGATGTTACTGTGACTGGACCCCTGGTAGCACAGTGGTTAAGAGCTTGGCTGCTAACCAAGAGTTGGCAGTTTGAATCCACCAGCCACTCTTTGGAAACCCTATGGGGCAGTTCTGCTCTGGCCTATAGGGTGGTTATGAGTAGCAATTGACTTGATAGCAATGGGTTTTTTTGTTTTTTTTTTTTACTGTGACCACAACTTTTGATAGTTTAGAAGCCTGAATGTCATTTATTAAGAGGATGACTTATGTGCTTTATTTTCATGCATTTTTACTTTTGAAAGTTATGCTCTTAACTTCGCTTTTTAAAATTCTTTAGAGGAAAACAAATATGCCTTGTTCCAATTCCAGTAAGGTGGTTTTGAATGTTTTAAACTTGTAGTCATGGTTGACGTGACCTAATTTAAAACATTTTTGGAAGTTCAACTGAGCCTAACCCAGGCAGCTTCAATACTTTCTTGGATTATTTCACTTTTTTGTTTTGTTGCCTATATTTATGCCCAGGTGCAGATTCTCTAATAGGCGAGGTAATCACCTTGCTTACCAGACCATCTGTGGTGAACAATTTCACGCGGGTTTCACCACATTAAAGACGCTTGTGTACTAATAAAAGAAGTGGTGAAACCCATGTGAAATTGTTCACTACAGATTAGTAAGTAAGCACAAGTAAGCCTTAGCTTGCTGGGTCCTCTGCCCCTATCAGGGATTGTGACTTTGAAAAGAGGCTTTGATTCTATAAGAAGGTGCTGTGGGGTTGGGAGAGAGACTGATGTCCGCCATACCTAGAAGCAGAATCTTTGATGTGGTGAAAAAAATGTGAACTTGTTCACTACAGATGATCTGATAAGCAAGGTAAGCACCCTCCCTACCTTGTTTATTGGATAACCCATCCCTGTTTATGCCTCAGTATTGTTTACATTCTTCTGTATCTGAGGTGTATCTCTAGGAAAAAAAAAAAGGAAAGCCACCAAAATCATATAGAAAGCGGAAAGGGAAAAAACAAAAAGAAGGAAAGAGGAGGCAATGTTTGAGAAGGAAAGAAATGTAAATCATTGCTTTTCTATATTCTATTCAATTAAACAAACAAATCATCAGAACTGGGACAAGGGGTGGACATTCCCTGGGTGGTGTAAATGGTTTGTGCTTGACTATTAACCGAAAAGTTGACACTTCAAACCCACCCAGCAGCACCGTGGAAGAAAGGCTTGGTGATCTGCTTCCATAAAGATTGTAGCCAAGAGTACCCTATGGAGCACTTCTGTTCTGTGACACATGGAGCCGCTATGAGTTGCAATTGACTTGACGGGAATGGCTTTGGCTTTAGGTTTAAGGGATGGACTTGCAAAGCTTTCCAATCACATTCATGATAAAGTCCAAATCCCAGAATCTGGTTCCTGCCTACTCCTGTGGGCTCCTCATCCACTCCTCTTTGCCTTGTGGTATATGCTCCAGGGTAGTCCTCCAATGACTATAGGGGACCCACTTCAAGTTTCTTCATGTGTGGTTCCTCTGCTCTGAATGTCCCTACTATCTCTTCGCTCCCTTTTTTGTTTGTCAGGCAAAAAAAAAAAAATTATTGTAGAAAAATATATATAACAAAACACTTGTCAATTAAACAATTTTTACATGTACAATTCAGTGGCATTGATTACCTTCATCATGTTGTGCAACCATCACCACTATCCTTCTTCAAATTATTCCACCACCATTAACAGAACTCAGTGCCCCCTAAGTAATGACTCCCACTTACCCTCTCCTCCCAATCCCTGGTGACTAATAAACTTTGATCTCTATACATTTGCCTATACTATGTATTTCATGTAAGTGAGATTATACAATATTCATCCTTTTGTGACTGACTCATTTCATTCAGCATAATATTTTCAAGGTTTGTTTATATAATAGCATGTCAGAACTTCATTTCTCTCTATAGCTAAGTAGTATTCCATTGTCTGTATAGAACGTATATTGTTTATCCATTCATCCGTTTGTTGATGGACGATTAGGTTGTCTTCATTTTTTGACTATGCTAAATAGGCTGCAATGAACATTGTGTCCAGCAAACAATCATCATTTGAGACTCAGCAGAGGCGTCAACACTTTTGAAAGGTTTTTCTCTCTTCTGCAGGCATACTTCTCCACTTCCTTCTTCAAACCCCCACTTTCCCTTCACCCAAGACGACATTTATATTTTTACATGTTTGCTCCTCCACTGTATCTGCAGGCTCCTGGATAAAAGTTCCGGCATCCTTAGTGCTTATCATGATCCTGACATAATAGATAAACAAGACATGTAGATTAAATTTAATTCTGAATGTTAAGAGAGAGCCTGCTCTCCAGGAACTTGAAGACCAGTGGGTAAGACAGATTCATGCATTTGAAACTAGCTGTTAGTAATGTTCTGGTGGCATAAATACACTGACTCATTAATTTGATGCCCTATGGAAAGTTTGTTCAATTTGGGTCTTGACTTCAGAAGTGTGTCTACTCAATTCAAAACCGAAGCAGACACATCTTTGATGTTACCACCCTATTGTTTACTTGTTATCTTATAGGCTGGGTGCATGAACACGCCACTATGAGCTGAAGAATCTGGTCAATTATCTTACTTCAGTTTAGAAAGAGGAATCAACTTGCCACCAAAATGTTGGAGGTTCACTGACAAAGTTCAGCATGGAGCCCAGGAGATCTGGCTCCTAGCCAGGTGCAAAAGCCCCTGAGGCTTTGCCGTTTCATAGTGAATTCTTCATGTAAGCCTGGGAGAGCAGGCAGATTAGACATTTGGAAGGAGTCTGAGCAGGCTGCTATGCTGATCATGGCCATGCTCCAGGGAGAAGACACCTGTGATGTGACTTGGCCATTGTTTTTCCTCCCCTGACTGCTGAGCTACTTCACTTCCTATGCTCATTAAAGGTTATAATTCGATCGATGAAAAAAGGAATATACTCATCTGGCTGTAAGAAAGCCTCACTGTCACCCTACCCAGCACGCCTCCTTCTGCCTTCTTTTCCCACCCAAGAAATCCAATGACTCTGGAAGAGGTTCCTTTTCTACCCTGCAGTGATCCTTTAATGAACTGCAGATGCGTGTGGAGCCCACAGAGAATATGAGAGGAGGGGGTGTCAGGAGGGGTCAAAGATAATGATCTGGCAAATATGAGCAACCGTCCTGAGAAATGCAACCCATAAGTCCACTTCTTTTCCATTTGTGAAGATACGTTTTTGGTTACCAGAGGGTTGGCAAGCTTTTTTCAGTAAAGGGCCAAGTATAAATATTTTAGGCTTTGTGAGTCCTACAGTCTCTGTCAATTACTGAATTTTGCTGTTGTAGTAGGATCCCTGGTGGTGCAGTGGTTAAAGCGCTCAGCTGCTAAATGAAAGATTCGGACTCAGTAGCCACTCCATGGGAGAAAGATGTGGCAGCCTGCTTCCGTAAAGATATACAGTCTTGGCAACCCTACGGGCAGTTCTACTTTGTCCTATAGGGTTGCTATGATTCTGATTTGACTCCACAGCAGCGGATTTGGTTTGAGTTTAGCATGAAATTAGCTGTAGGAAATACACAAAGGAGTATGAGCATGGCTTTGTTCCAGCCAAGTACAACTTTACTTGAAGACGCCGAAATGCGAATTTCATAGAATTGTCATTTGTCACAAAATATTATTTAAAAAACTTTTCTCAGCCATTTAAAAATGTAAAAACAGTTCTTAGCCTGTGGGTGGTATAAAAACAGGTGGCAGGTGAGATTTGGCCCCTGGGTTATAGTTGCTGACCCCTGGTTTAAATAGTTGTAATTCACCTATTTAAAAAAAATTAATATAGCTTGCTTGCTCTTGAAAGGAACGGAACTTATTGACAATTTGTTCAACAAAATGTAGCTCAGCTGGGTGCTTAAGAGCATAGAGTGGTTGGGTTTAGATCCCAGCTCTGCCGCTCACAAGCTATGTGACCTCAAGCAATTTACTTCAACTCTCTGAGCCTGAGTCTTCTCATCTGTAAACTGAAGCTGATTACAACAGGACCTGTCTTACAGTGTTGTTGTATACCAGTACATGTTGAGTGCTCAGACTGGTGCCTTGTAAATGTTAGTTGTTATCTGCTACATACCAGGCCTAGTATAAGGTAACTTCACTCCCTTGTCATGTTTAATCCTTGTGAAAATCCTGCCAAATGGGTATCATTACCATTTGATAAATGGAGAACACAAATTTCAAATAGCTTAGGTAACTCGCTGCAGGTTAAAAATAGAAGAATGATTCCAACCCAGACCTTAGTCACCATCCAGGCTCCTTCCTTCCCCTCAAACCATGCTGCCTCAGTATTCCCTTCAAGGACATTTCTGCAGCTTTTGATGTCGTCGACCACATACTCCCTGGCAAATCTCTTATGTCTCTTCGTTCCATGTTTCTTTTTCTGTTAGTTCTCTTCTTATATTCTCTGGGGCTTTCAAGGATTCCTCTTCTTTTTCTACCTACCTCCAAAATGTTGGCATTCCCCGTTACTCAGGTCAAGGCCCTCTACTTTTTTGTTCTCTACAACATTCCTTTATTGTCTCATTCATGGTCATAGCTTCAATTATGAGCAATTACCTTTCATAAATGAGTCCTACAGCTAATTTTCTAGTTATGACCTGTCTTCCCAGTGCTGGTTCTACATGTGCTGGACTATTGGACTTTTCCAGAGGGCAGTTAACAAAATGGAGTTTGGCATCAGATTGATTCTGCTTCACATTCCTGCATTGCTGCTCATACACTGTGGGATCTTGGGAGAACAAGGAAACCTCCATAAGTCTTGGTTTAGACATCAGTAAAATGAAGAAATTAATAAGAACCACCAACTTGGGTTATTGTAAAGATAAAATGAAATGACGGGTATAGTGCAAGTAAGAGGCCTATTCATTTATTCTTTTATTAATTTGTTCAACAAAGATCTATTGAACATCCTCTATGTTCTACTAAGTGCATACTAAGTAGTAGATGATATTACTAAACTTGAATCTCTTCGCCTCATCATCTTTCCTTCCAAACGTGCTCCTCTCTACTTTTGCCATTTGCCCATCTTTTTAGTGTTCTCAGTTTCAACTTCATAGTCCATAGTAATGCTACTTTTTCTCATCCTCCATATTCCAAACATCAAGTCTTGCTTCTCTTTTCCTTTCTTTCTCTCCCTTTCCCACTGTTACCATCCTAGATCTTGGCTTTGATCATTTCAAATCTGAACTCTTCTTTCATGCCAATCCTCAAATTTTGACTTTCTTTCAGTTGATAATTAGCATCCAGGAAAGTTTTAGATAGGGAAGGAAAAGACCCAAAGTGGCACTTTGGGAAGCTTAATTTGTACTTCAGATGAGTAGGAGTGAGAAGAGTACAGTGGCAAGGAGATAGTGAAGTGTTATAAAAATTTAAATATAAATTGATAAAGACTTAAAATAAGGTGATAACATCAGATATAAAAGGAAGGAGAGAAAGCTGTAAGAGGCGTTTGAAAGAATCTGTGTAAAAGTGAAGTAAGCATGTGATTTGAAGATGATTCTGTAATTTAGAGTCTGGGTAACTGGTAAACTAATGATACTTTTTACTACTTCTGCAGCATCTATTTATTGTCTATGCTGCTCATATGGGTTTTTTCATCTACTGTCTGGTGTAGATTATTTCTTTTTCATATATTACAATGTTTCTCTACAGCTTGGTTATGAGCTCCATAAAGCATGGACTATGTCCTGTCATCCTTTTCTTTTTCATTCAAAGTTTGCTTACATGGATTCTAGGAAGTGTTAATAAGTGTTTTAAAAACTACCAATTGCTAATGAGTCCATTTTTTGTTGTGAGCATTTGGATGGCATTGCAGAGCTGGAGTGAAGGCAAAAGTTAGTGGTTTTCTTCCCCAGACAATTATAATCATGTCAGCTGTACTAGCTTAGAGCTAAACTAAGTCTACTACATAAGCATAAATATCATTGATCAAATATTCAGATTATTCACAAAATTTATTTTCTTGAGTGAAATATAGCCCCCATGATGCCTCCACAAGAATACAGGTAATCTAGTGGTATACCAAAACCAAACCCATTGTTGCCGAGTTGATTTTAGCTCATAGTGACCTTATAGGACAGAGTAGAACTGCCCTATAAGGTTTACAAGGAGCAGCTGGTGGATTCAAACTACTGATCTTTTGGTTAGCAGCCAAGCTTTTAAACACTTCACCACCAGGGCTCCAATCTAGTGGTACGGTACCTCAGAAAGAGATATCAGAAGTGACATTCAAGAGCCTGGGTCTGTGGCAAATATTCTGTCTCAATGGAAAGGGCTGATCATTTTCTGTCTTCTCTGTTCTCACATGCACAATCCATCTGCCTGATGCTTTTTTCCCTCTTAATTGAAAAATAAGCAGGCACTATGCAAAAAAGAGATCCATTCTGTATCTCATTTCTTGTAACACAAGGTCAACCTATGCTACTTTTAGACTGTGTAGTAGGTCCAGGCAAAAAACTTTTTTCTTGTTTTGGTTTGGATCCTTGAAACACATTTTCAAACAATGTGGAATAGGTACGAAGCCCTGTAAAATAACCGCTGCAAGTAAAGTAAGCTGGTATGAAGCAGGAGAATGCATGGGAGGGTCTTTCTGAGCAGTCTTTTGAGTAGATTGTGAGTCTAAGCATACAGGTGCGAATCACTCCAGTCGCACCTGAAAACCAAAGTGGATTCTTTAGAACTGTGGAGTAAGGAGAGTGTTGTTGGTCCTGTGGTGATATTAGGAAAAAGGCTTCACATCCTTCCAAGTTGAAAACAAACAAACAAAAACAGAGCAATAGCCAGAGTCAAGAAGACCAAGGCTGAGCAATAGGAACGACATTGGGTGGAGGTTGGGGTCCTAGCAAAGAGAAGGCAGAAGTCTAGGTTAGATTTAAAAAAAAAAAAAAAAGTGTGCAACTAAGCCAAGCGTATATAACTGCATCTAGGGCTGGATCTAGGCAAGTTCACAAAGTGAATCATACAGCAGTGAGAGAAATGGTTTTAGACTTGCTAACAAACCTCACTTTACCTTGGGTTGGCCACCTTTTCAACATGTAGAAAAGACCAACTTTGCAGAATGATGTAACAAAAAGATCAGAGGCTCTCTAAGGAGACAAGCCTGAGTCTAAATCCCACAGTCACACTTGATCGGTGTGTAATCTTGGGGAATCACTCACCTCATTAAGCCCAACATTCCTTATCTGTAAAATGGAGATGATAATGTCCATTCCTAGGGTTACTATGAGGATTAAATGGGATAATGTATAAGAAGGCTGAACTCAGCCAAGCACAGCTTAGCAAACAGAGGACATTTCAATAAATATGTATTCTTTTTTTCTGTCCCATTCTCCTCTTTTCCTCTAGGAAACTGGGTTCACATAAATCCAAAAAGGGAACAATTCTTTGCAGGCTGCCTTTAGGCAAAGAGAACTAAGCATTGTCTAAAACTATAAAGGGTCTGAAATTTTATGCCACTTGAAAGGTGACAGGTTTCATGGATGCTGGCAGAAGACATGAGACTCCTGGGTCAGAGACAAAGGACTTGATTCCTCACAGCACAGTAAGCAGCATAAGTATCAACATATTTGCATCAGATCCTCAAGCCCCAACACCCACGGAGCAATGAAAAGAGGGCCAGGTGGTACTTGTACACACCATGTGGTACATTATGAGAGAAAAGCCCTGATCTTAAGGAACTCAGATCTTGTATAATGGGCAGTTTAAGAATGTCTGCCCCATGATTTAGACTATCTCTTTCTTTCAATGCTATCTGTTATATAAACATCCTTGAAAAGATAATCCAGAACCAAGGCAGTCAGTTAGTGTTCCTGCTTGCCAGACATGTAACAATGTGAGCCACATGAAAAAATTGTCTTCCAACAGGCATAACAGAAATAATCCATTTCCCTTCCCGTCATCTTACCAGGCTTATTAGCAGCTGCAGGCTTTCTGCACAACATCACTCTACTCTGTGAACATGGGAGCTTTACATATCCCCTGTATTCCCCTCCCCTTCTCTTCTCCTGTAACGTCAATGCTCTCACACCTCATCAGGAACTTTCTATCCCCATTTTGAGCTTCTTAAAGTAATGTCAGAGCCAACAGCTGTGTGGGCTACTGGCCTGACTGCAGAACAAGGCTTTTCTCTGGGAATCTAGTTTAAGAGTCCATGAAAAATGTAAGAAGAAGGGAAGTGGGGTAAGGGGGAGGAGGTCAAGAGAGAGGAAGAGGCACCTCTCTTTTCTCCACACTTGGGGAACATTTGATCCCAGCTTGGAGGTAAAAACTGAGCCAAACCAGCATCACTAAAATGAAGCAGGAATTTTTAAGACTCTCAGACATCGCCCTTCAGGTGCATGGGCCTAGGGCCAGCTGGATGCCTGGGGAGAGCAAGAGGCCGCCTATGTAGAGTTATTTGAGGGACACCATGAACCCTACGTGTTTCAAAACACTTTCCTACACCTGACATTTCCATTATGATCTCCCCTCCAGTAAAGAAATGGTCTAAAACGGATTCTGTCCCAGTGTAAACATGCTATCTGGAAGAAACGACCTCTACTTTTTATAAATGCTCTCAGAGGAGGCCCATTCATTCAGTACACATATGTTGAGTACCAAATTCAATACACATATGTTAAGTACCAACTAAGCACTAGGTGTTGCATTAGCTACTGGGTTTCAAGGGTAATCATCCATAGTCCTTGCCCTCAGGAGTCTCAGGGTAGTGAGGATCAGCAAGAGAATAGGCAATTGGGATGCAAAATGATAAGTGAATTACAGTGTAATATGGGAAGGAGAAAGGACACTCAATCTTGACTTGGAAGATCAAGAGAGGTTTTCTGGTGGAAGTTAAATTTAAGCTGAGACCCTATGAGTTAAGTATTTCTTGTCTCTATTTTGAAGTGAGGAAACTGAGGCTCAAAGAGTTTCCGAACAGGCATAACAGAAATAATCCACTTCCTTCCTATCCTTGCCCATGGTTACATGGTCTGTGAATGACAAAGCCAAGACTCAAACACATACGTTTTTGACACCAGTTTTGTGGGCTTTCCCATAAATACATATATCTTTAACATACCGGTTTACATAAGCAGCTAGAATGTAAGAAGACAGGATCTATGAGAGATGAGTCTTAGTAGTAGTGGTAGATGGAGGGACATGGAATGGAAAAAGATGAAAACAAGCATGTGGAGTGGGGGCAGAGAGAAAGGGGATGATACTGATGGGCTCTGGGGTGGTGGGGGCTTCTGGAAGAGCTGTAGGTAAGGTTTGAAGACAGTGAATCACGGTGGAAGTTCATATTTTAAATAGGAAGTATTTAAGGGGAAGTCATGATAGAAAAGGAGCCCTGGTGGTGCAATGGGTAAGTGTTTGGCTGCTAACCGAAAGGTCGGTGGTTCGAACTTACCAACCGCTCCTCGGGAGAAAGATATGGCAATCTGCTTCTGTAAAGATTTACACCCTTAGAAACCCTATGGGGCAGTTGTACCCTGTCCTTTGGGGTAGCTATGAGTCGGAATCAACTCGACAGCAACGTTTTTTTTGTGTGTGTATGGTAGGAAATTTGGTGTGAGCAGCAAAACCTAACTTTCTCTAATTTACAATTATACTCAAACCAGTGCTGCATATGCTGACGATAGCCATGATTCCAGGAAGCAGCACTTTCTATGCACAAACAAAAGAGGGGGAATTGAACCAGGGCAGCAACACTCAAAGCTAACTGCTTGTTGGACTCTTCATGTCCACAGTGATGGGTGAACTCTTCACAGGACTGAGGAATGGGGCCTAGAGAACAGATCGCCAGGCCTTTTTTCCAAGGTGCCTCTGGGTGGGTTCAAACTAGGAAACCTTCAGTTAGCAGCCGAGTGCTTAGCCATTTTTACCAACCAGACTTCTTGACAAGACTTACTTTATTCCAGAGGGAATTAAGTAACAGGTGATGAGAACCTACTTCCTCACTATATTTTTTTTGACTCTGTAGGAGCCCAAAGTTTCCTGGAACTGGCCTTGACATTTGGAATGAGCATAGTAACCTAAGCACATTAGCAGGGTCAGAGGCAGATCTGAAACAGCAACCAAAAATAGTGGAAAGTGTTTTGAGTTGGGCCAGGACTTATACTATGGTTCATAATTTCCCTCCCAGTCTTAAAGCCAAGCCAAACTTATTCGGGTTTCAAGTATCACCACTGAGCAGTCAATTGGCCCTGGCCTCCTTCTCTTCTGACTGAACTCTCAGCCAACCTAGGCAACATTTGGATCCAATTTGATAGAAAAATTGGGTGAGCTCCTTGCCAAATTCCTGTGAATCCATGTCAAAATTGGTGATTTAGGCTAAGACCTGGGGTGTGGCTCAGTCCCCAGAGTAATTCTGTGGCTGCATAATCCACAGGAAATGAAGTAAAGGGTATTTTCAAAACTGCCTCCAAGGAAGTGGATGCTGTAGAGTCTCAGTCCTTATAGGGCTCTTGATTTCAGAGCTTCACCACAGTTTAAGTGTTTCCACAGCACTTAATGCTCTTCTAGGGGCTGCTTAACCATCTGTTCATTTTTCTTCCCTATCTCCCCATCATATAGTTTATTATCCATTTTGTATCAGAGGAAGCCAGAACATAGGAATGATAAATTACTCATGGTCAATGTCATGGTTTGAATTATGTCCCCCCAAAAATGTCTGTATCAATTTGGCTAGGCCACGATTCCTGGTACTGTGTGATTTTCCTGTATGTTGTAAACCTGCCTCTATGATGTTAATGAGGGAGGGTGGGTGGCAGTTGTGTTAGTAAGGCAGGACCTGATCTACAAGACTGGATTGTGTCCTGAGACAATCTCTTGAGATATAAAACACAGAAGTGAGCAGTAAGACAGGGGGACCTCATACCATCAAGAAAGCAGTGCCGGGAGCAGAGCACATCTTTGGACTGGGGTCCCTGCGCAGAGAAGCTCCTAGTCCAGGGGAACACTGAAGAGGAGAAGGCCGACAGAGAGAAAAAGCCTTCCCCTGGAGCTGACGCCCTGAATTTGGACTTTTAGCCTACTTTAACTGCAAGAAAATAAACTTCTCTTCATTAAAACCATCCACTTGTGGTATTTCTGTTATAGCAACACTAGATGACTAAGACGGTCAAGAAGAAAGAAATGGCTGGACTAGGCTATAAGCCAGACTCAATGGGATTCTGTTGTACAGAATACACCAAAATCTTGCTCTCTGATCCCTTTAAAGATTGCAAGTTGTTTTTATTTTTCCATTATAGTGTAAGTGACTACAGCAACAACATAGAAGACAAATAGACAGAGAGTGATGTTACTCTCATACACAAGTTCCCTGAAATATAGACCCTGAGATGGAGATTTGCATGTAGGAAGTTCATTACACATGCTCTCAGGGAACAATACTGTTGAGGTAGTAAAGGAGTAGGGCTGGGCAAAGGGAGAAGCTGAACTGTGGTGCATTCACAAGATTCAACTGATCTTGTGGGGAACTCTGGAGCTCCGATAGTCCTTCAGAGTTGTCTGCAATTGTGGGGAGAGGTTTCGGCAGTCATTGTATGCCTGGGGAGGAACATGATCCTGTAGTAGGAAACTTCCTTTGGCCAAAAGCAATTCCCAGGGAAGGCTCAGCTATGAGAGTTTAGAGTCAACACTCTGGCAGCTGGAGTGCCTTGGTCCTCAAAAATGTGGGAACCTGGGTGGTGGACCACAGCATCCACTACCGAGGTACAGGTGGAATTCTCTGTTGAGAACCCAGAGTGCTGTGACTTATCTCAGGAAGGTCTTGTCCACAGTGATGGGTGAAATCATTCACAGGACTGAGAAATGGGGCCTAGAGATATCTAAGGCCCCAGAGACTAAAGAAATCCAGAAAATGGTAAGGGAATACAGCGGTAAGTCACCCTATGGCACCTAATTTTTTATTTTAGACGTAAAATCAGGTTTGAAAGAGTAAAAGGTAATGGGGGGAGATGTCAAAGAAGGGATCAAGGGCAGAAAAAACAGTCAGCCTGGGAATAGGAATGTGATTGAGCTAAGATAACTATGGAAATGTCCAGAACTAGTCAAAAATCTATAAGCCTTGAGTTGTATTTTATAAGCATTCTGGAATCCCTACTTCCTTCCCTAAAGCTACTCTGAGGCTTCCTGGAGGCTTGACATTGGTGCTGACATCAGACCCCAAAGCCAGCCTGGCTACGGAAGATCATTAGGCTGAGTCAGGAGACCCAAGTTTGGGGATCCCCTTGGCCAACTAAGTGACCTTAGCCAATTTTCTCTTTACTTCTCAGCACTAAAATTATTGAAAGAGATACTTATTATCTTGCACTAGATAACAAAGTGAGCATTCACATTTTCTAGAATATGAGAGGCTTGGAAAAAGGGTCCCCCTCCTTCTCCTCTCTTTCCCATTTCTGATGCCCACACTGAGATTTTTAGGCCATTATGCTATAGGCAGCCTGGGTGAATGGTTAAGCGCTCAGCTACTAACTGAAAGGCTGGCAGTTTGAAAACAGCCAGAGGCACCTTAGAAAAAAAGGCTGGTGAGCTACTTCCCCAAATTAGCCACTGAAAATTTACTAGAGCACAGTTCTACTCTGAGACGCATGGGGTCGCCATAAGTTGGAATTGACTTGATGGCAACAGGTTTTGGTTTTTGCTTATTATTATCCTATTTTTGTTATTGTTTACATTTCTTCTTCTGGAGCAGATTTTTTTCTCTCAGATCAGTTCACGGTTCTCTGAACATGGCTGGTGTTTCCTCACCTGTATGCACCTGTCAAAGGTATTCCTACCACTCGGAATCTCATCCCATGTGCATCAGAACTCTTAATAAAATGCTCTCCAATTGTTATGGCCCACTTCGATAGCACATTGAACTTACTCCTGTGGTAACATCACACACATTACATTGTAATTACCTGCTAACTTGTATTCATTCATTCACTAAACCTCCTTTATGAAGTCCTTTCTGTTTTTTCCCAACCTGATGGAATTTATCCCTTCTCTGCCATTTCTTATATCACCTATCACATTTCCGCCTTACTTTACAATTACCTGGCTTCTTGTTTTCTTTCCCATTTTAAACTGAACACTCCATGAGGGCAGAAATTACATCTAAATATTATTTAGATTTGTTTGCAACACAACATGAAAATATTTTATATTTTATAACAAATACAGACACACAAACACAGTTACAGAATCAGCCTAGAATTCATAACTCATAAATATTTGTTTAATTTATTTCTAAGTACACTGAGGGGAAAATCAGGAAAATATCCAATGAATAATTTGATAACCCCTGACTTCTGATTCTTAATTTACTTATCCAGACTGGATGAGACAGTCCTGGGCTCAAATTTAGCCTCTCCTAATGACTAGCTTTGTGCCTTTAGATAGTAATAAACCTGGCAGAGCCTAAGTGATCTCATGTGTAAAACAGGGATAATTATAGTAACTACTATAATCAATGAGCTCATACTTAGTATGTACTCTGACACATACTAAAACTAAAAAAATAGTCCTTTATCATTATTATCATTATTGTTTTATTCTACAAGAGCATTTTATAAACCTACATATGTTCAACGGAGGAAGGTTGTAGGATGGAGCCAGAGGACAGTAGCTGAGGACTGACTCTCCAGGCCTTAGCAATGGCTCCTGAATCCTTCACACAGTGTGACCAGTGAATCTCTCTGAAGAGGATAACCTGACTTTTTAAAAATGTGGGCTGGAAAATTGTCCACACTAATTTACAAGGCGAAATTATATTCTAGTCGACACTTAATTATTCATATGGGCAGTTTCCACTTCTAGACCATCAGTGGAATTCTCTCCCCTCAGATTTCAGGCTGCCTTCTCCCTGCCACCCAGCATGTGGCTGAACCACATCCCCTCTCAGCTATTTAGTGTGGGCTCAGGGAATGCAAACTCATTTTAACTTTTTCCTGAGTCGAACATCACTGGGAAAGAAAATCCGAATCCCCACAAGTTATACAAAGCATTCCCAAGTCAAATATAAGAACCATTTTGATAGATTTTCTGTTTTGGATTATCTGTGCCATTATTCAATTCCTTTTTTGTGGATAATCAAGAACTGGCTGTATTATGCTCAACAGGACTTTCAAATTGCTCTGTAAGGCATTGAAATATTTTAAGGGTAAAATTCATAATTGCCAATATCTACACTTGATAGTCTGTACTGCATTGTAGGAGGGAAGTAGAATAGATGCTAGTTCCAATACTTTCAACTTAAGGTATCTTTTTTCAAGAGAATTTTAGCCTCAGCTGTTTTGAATCATATCAGGCCAGTACTGATTAAAATCAGATAAGGCCCCTGAGACAGACAGACAAGGGAAAAAGAAACTCCATCTTGCACTGCAGCATTTTTTTTTTTTTTGGCGGGGGGTCATCTTATACAAATTAAAGAAAGAAAGAAAAAGCTCATTTTCTTTTTCAGCTAAGGAATTTCTTAACTGCGTTTAGCCAAATGTAGACTCCACACCCTTTAATCATTTTAACTCCAGCCTTCTGAACATCCTGGATATGCATTGTGCACTGATAAGCACACAGAGAAAATACGCTAATTGGAAAATTTGTGTTGCCCGTGCTCTCTAGCGTCTATGCAGCACTAGTTTAGATATTGCACATGGTTTCTTTAACTTCAACTTTCAAGGGACTCAGGGCTGCCTAGTTAGTAATGGAGAGGCTCCAAAGTCTGGAGACGGCTCTGGGGCAGAGGTGGGGTTTAAACTTGAAGTCAGAGCAGTTGCGCCCTTTCCTTGTTTTGCGCTCCCAGGTCAAGTCCAGCCTTCAAAGGGTCTTAGGAAAGCAGGCCCATTCTATCTCATGTGCCTAGTTCTACGAGGCAGTGGTATGTTAGCTGCATCCAGTCAGCTCTGCCTAACAGTGACCCCATGTACAATTGAAAGAAATGCTGCCCAATCTTGCACCATCACTATGACTGGCTGTGGATTTTGATCGTTGTGATTCACAGTGTTTTCACCGGCTGATTTTCAAAAGTAGATCTCCAGACCCTTCTTCCTAGTCTGTCTTAGTCTGGAAGCTAAGAAACCTGTTCGTCATCATAACAACACTCAAGCCTCCACTGACAGATGGGTGGTGGCTGTGCATGAAGTGCATCAGCCAGGAATCAAACACAAGTCTCCCACATGGGAGGCAAGAATTCTAGCAATGACCCGCCAATGCCTCTTATGATGTAGTAGGCACATGTAACTAAGATATGGGGTAAAAAGATGAATGAAACATAACTCCTGCCTTCAAGCAGCTCACAGTCTAATATAAGGGACTGATTCACAGATAGATATTGACCCACTGAATCTTAATACAAACCAAACTTAAAGGTTGCTATGAATGCAGTAGGACAACAGAAAAAGAGTGATTCATTCTGGATGGTATCCCAGGGGAGCCCAGCAGAGCTTCATGAAGGAGGGAATATTTGAGCTAGGCCATGAAGAATGGATAAGACTTTGACAGATTTAGGAAGAAGGATGAGATTTTCAAGCCACTTACTGATTTTTCCTAGACAAAGCTCTGGCCCAGGAACCATACACTAGGAGAAAACAACAAAGGACAAGCTCAGGGAAGGGCCAAGAAAAGATGTGCACGAGGTGATAGGCATGTAAGGCACATAAGCCTTACCTGTATCACCACTAGGCTTCTCCCGCAGGCTCAGTCTCACCTGCCCTTTCACAAATTCCTTTCTTCAAAGGAAATTGACCTCCCAGGAGAAGTGCCCCATCCTCTTGCATGGAGTCCTGACTCTTCCAACCCCTACTGACTTTTGCATCTTTTGGCATTATATTTATTGTTATATTATTATTTTTTTTGACAGCAAACATTTATTATCCTACTGCTCTGGATGTCAGACATCTAATATTGGTCTCACTAGGGTAAAATCAAGGTTTTGACAGGGTTGCCAGGAGAGAAAATTTTTTCTGGCCTTTTCCAGCTTCTAGAGGCTGTCCACGTTCCTTGGCTTGTGGCCCCCTTCCATCTTCAAAGTCAGCAATGTCAGGCTGAATCTTCACACTGCTATTTCTCGGACTCTCATGTTTGTCTGCTTCCCTCCGATACTTATGAAGATCCTTGTGATTATATTGGGCTCACCTGGATAATCCAGGATAATCTCCCCATTTCAAGGACAGCTGATTAGCAACCTTAATTCCATCTGCAGCCTTAATTCCCTTTCGCCTTATAACTTAGCATATTCACAAACTCCAGGGTTAGAACATGGATATCTTTGATTGGAGAAGAGGCCAGTAATTCTGCCTACCACATCAAGTGACCCAGTTATACCCAATAAAACACTGGAGAAAATCTACTAGAAGTATTCCAGGAAAAACGTCCTGAATAAAATGTAACAGTGATCTGAGGAATGAGTTTCTCTCTCTCTCTCTTCTTCCCATACCTCTGCTGGAGCTATAATCCTGCTTTCTGCTAAGGAATTTGGCAACCATCAGGTAATAAGCCATGAGGTGATGTTGGAGCAGAAGAATGGAGCATTAAAAGCTGACATGAATGAGTAGTGGAATCAAGCAACTACTTCCATATTTCTTGCTATGTGAGAAAAAAAGAAAAGAAAAAGAACCCTATTTATTTCAGCCAGTGTGGCCCTTCCTGTCTTCCCATTACTGCAGCCAAACATCTTTACTGCTGCAGCCTCAAATGGGAGGAGACATTTTATTTTGATTTTGAAAGAGGAATAGGAGATTTCCAGGCTGAGAAAAGCAGTCAGGAAATTTTAGGCAGAGAGAATTAGATGTGGATATTTGAAAATCATAATGTTTTAAGGAAACTGCAAAAGGTTCTGCGTGCAATGATTGGAGAGAAGAAAGAAGAGATAGGAACAGGCAAGAATGTATGTCAAGCTCAGGCGATCAACAAAAATGATAACAGTACAAGTTTCTCTGCTCTACCTAACAATAACAGTGGCTAACAAGGTTTGGCATTCACTATATGCTGGCAAAGAGCTCTGGTGGTGCGATGGTTAAGCTCTTGGCTGCTAACTGAAATGTCAGGGTTCGAACCCACCAGCTGCTCTGCGGGAAGAAAGACCTGGCAAAGATTACAGCCTAGGAAACCCTACAGGGCTGTTCTACTCTGTCCTATAGGGCTGCTTTGAGTCGAAATCGACTTGGGGGGCACACAACAACAAAAACATATGCTAAGCACTTGTACTTAGCATTTTACATATATAATTTCACTCAGTCAATCTTTACAGCAGCCTTTGAGTTATGCACTTTTATTAAGACATAGTACTTTACAGATGAGGAAACTTAGACTTGGAAACTTTAAGTACGTATGCATTGTCAGTCAGCCAGTATGGTTGAAACTCAGGATTTTCTGATTCCAAGGCCCAAGTTCTTAACTTATTCATTATCCTGTCTCCTCAGCACTGCAATTCTCCCATAACAATAATGTCACAGTGTTATATAGTGCTTTACAAATGCATACTGGGTCAATTCATTTTTTATTTGGTCATAATTGACTCAACGGCAGTGGGTTTGTTTTGGTTTGGGTTTGGGTTGTTATTTTAATTTTCATTGGTTTGGTTTTCTCCTTGAAAATGGAGATACTCAGTAAGTATGAGTTAAAGGATAGAAAGGAAAAGAGAAAGACAAGAAGGAAGGAAAGGTGGGAGGGAGGAAGGAGAAAGAAGGGAAGCAAGGAGGGAGGAAAGGAAGAAAAGAAGAAATTTTTGGATGGAGAAACTTGACTCTAAAATTCTGTTTCAAAAAGATTTACAGTAATGGAAAGGATATTGTGACATCAGTTTTAGGAAATACTTCCCCATATGTAATGGGAAGACAATGTTCCACTGCTATTCATAAAGTTTTCACTGGACAATTTTTTTTAGAAGCAGATTGCTATGGCCTTCTTCCTAGTCTGTCTTAGTCTGGAAATTCCACTGAAACCTGTCCACCATGGGTGACCCTGCTGATATTTAAAATATTGGTGGCATAGCTTCCAGCATCACAGCAACACACGAGCCGTCACAGCACAGCAAACTGACAGATGAATGGGCAAACCTGCTGCAAAAGACCTCTTTAAAGTATTAAAAAGCAAAGATGTCACTTTGAGGACTAAGGTGCACCTGAGCCAAGCCATGGTATTTTCTGTCGCCTCATGTGCATATGAAAGCTGGACAGTGAATAAGGAAGACCAAAGAAGAATTGATGCCTTTGAATTACTGTGTTGGCAAAAAATATTGACTATGCCATGGACTGCCAAAAGAATGAACAAACCTGTCTTGGGAGAAGTACGATCAGAATGCTCCTTGTAAGTGAGGATGGTGAGACTTTGTCTCACGTACTTTGGACATGTTATCAGGAGGGACCAGTCTCTGGAGAGGGACATCACGCTTGATAAAGTGGAGAGTGAGTGAAACAGAGAAAGATCTTCAATTAGATGAATTGATACAGTGGCTGCAACAATGGTTTCAAACGTAGCAACCATTGTGAGGATGGCACAGGACTGGACAGCGTTTCATTCTGTTGTATCCAGGGACACTATGAGTTGCGACTGACTCTATGGCATCTAACAGCAACAACAACAACAATGGGAAGAAAACGTTATATTAGTAGCATGTTGGGGCAAAGTGAGGACATATAGTCAGAAAAGGATACAAATTATATTCTTTAGTATCAAGGAACAAGACTAACAGTAAAGTCACAGAGATTAGCACTTGGTTTTAGTGATGACAAGTCAGTTACAGTACCAGCAACTAAATCCAGCTCATGGATTCCTGAAGTTAACAACTTTTCACTGAGTTGTTGACTTTGGTGTTACAGGTCCAGTATCGTTTTCCTAGATACAAACATGGGGTGAAGAGAGGTTTGAAAAGGTTTCGTTTTGGTTTTGGTTATCAGAAACTATATTGTATGGAAGTATGAGAGTTAACTTGTGGGTAACAACTAATTCTCTCCAGAAAAATGGTATCTGACTTGATAAATTGAAGTCACATGAGTTGGTCAGGGCTTATTGCCATTTACGGCAACCGTCACATACCATGCATTGCGCAAATAGATAGGAGGATAGAGAGATGAGGCTCACTGAGGAATGCGTGAAAGGAATTTAAGAAGCACACGAAGAAAGAATATTAAATATCCAGAATAACAGCTAAGACAGAGCTACTGTGAGGTGTTTTGATGAAATAGGCTAATACAGAAGTCAGGGATGAAGAATTCATTCTGAATGCCAAGGAGAAGCACGCTCATGATTGCCACTATTAGACTGGGAACTTCTCCCAGGATATACCTCCCCCAATACTTACTCCTTGGAACTCCTTGATTCTGAAATTACTTTTTAAAAAGATTTACAGTGATCCAAAGGATATTGTGACATCAATTTCAAGAAATATTTCCCCTCACCTAATGGGAAGAAAAAGTAGAAGTTGTATTAATAGTAGATTAGGAAAAAGTAAGGCCATATGGGCAGGAAAGGATACAAATTATATTCTTTAATATCAAAGAACAAGACCAAAGGTAAAAAATTAAATAATCAACTGAAAGGATATGATTGTGCCTGGCAGATCTGCCCCTTTTACTTCCCTCACTAAGCTTCAAGAGTCCCTGGGTGTTGCAAATGGTTGAGTGCTAGACTCCTAACTGAACGGTTGGCAGCCCAAAATCAACTAGAAGAACCTTGGAAGATAGGCCTGGCGCTCTGCTTCTGAAAGGTTGGTCACAGCCCTGAAAACTCTATGGAGCAGTTCTACTCTGCACACATGGGGTTGTCATGAGCTGGAATCGACTTGATGGCAACCAACAACAACTACTCCAAGCCTCAATCAAACTTCTTCTAATCCTTCCTCCCCGGCACAGTTTCCACAGCTTAATGATAGTTTTCTCGGACATAGAACTGCTATATCTCTCCTTTACCAAGCTTTTCACCCTGAAAATTAACTTATCTCTGAAATGTTAATAAGATAAAAATTACCAATGGAAGCAGTCCCTAAGTTCCTCTGTTCTCCATACATTCTTCTCCTTTAGGTCTGTATCAGATTATAAAACCTTTGAACAGAAAAACTATGGAATATATTCTTTTTGAACAATTCCTGGCTAGGACCCATAGCCTATAGACTTGTTGATAATGAGGATGAAGAGGAGGATGACTATGGCAATAACTATGAGGGTAAACAATGGGATTACTTAAACCACGGAGAGGACGCCTAGAATCTAGCTATCTCACGAAGGTTAAGAGAGCATGATATAAAGAAAAAATGTTGGGCTTTGGGGTATAAGACTGAGGTGGATTCGAATCTTGCCCTTCTTCATCCTGTGATCAAGGTGTCAGGTTTATTCCATGGGTTTATAACAAGATTAAGATACACTGCTAGCATAAGAACTATAACCAGTTGCCATCAAGTCGGCCCCAACTCATGGTAACCCAATGTGTGTTACGGTAGAACTGTGTTCCATAGGAATTTCAATGGCTGATTTTTCAGAAGTAAATCACCAGGCCTTTCTTTTGAGGCACCTCTGGGTGGACTAGAACTGTCAGTCTTTTGTTTAGCAGCCAAATGCATTAGCCATTTACAACACCCAGAGACTGTTGTGTGCTGTAGAGTAATTTTCATAGCAACCCTATAGGACAGAGTAGAACTGCCCCATAGGGTTTCCTAGGCTATAATCTTTACAGGAGCAGATCATCGTCAGGTCTTTTCTTCCGAGGAACCTTTGGGTGGTTTCGAACCACTGACATTTCGGTTAGCAGCTGAGCACTTAATCATTGCACCACCAGTGCTCCTTACCCAGGGACTACCTATGCCTTAATATTTGATCTATGACTGGATTGTTAAACTTCTCTTCCGAAAGTCTCAGAAGTATTCTCCATGCTAGCTTAAAAAAAGGGGAAAAAAAAGTGAGAGACAGCCAACAAAAAAAAGAGAGAGAGGGAGAACAATAAAACTCAACAATCTAGAAACAATATTTAGGAGGGAAATTTCCAAGAGACCGTTTCTCTTTTCCCTCACCTGACTTCAGGAGGGATCAGCAAGTGCTCTCTGGGATGCATCACTTCAAGTAAGGTACAAAAGGCCAGGCACTTATTACAACATGTGAGTTTTCCTAACAAAAGGGTTCCACGCCACCTCCCTATACATGGCAAGGCACATTTTCTGAAAATCAATCAAGTCCTCTCATTCAGCTGAAGTCCAATCGCATTGTCTGCCCCTTCCTCCAAAGCCGATTTCTGCCAGGTAGAAAATTAAGTTTCCTTTACTCTTCTTTCAGACACAAGGCTTCAGCATAGCGCAACTGTTGTTCTGTGTGGGAAACCGACTTCCTGTCTCAATAAACAAGCACACACAGGCTTTTCTGGACACATAATGGAGCCTTTTTTATTTTATACAAAAATCATTCCACACTTAACACATCAATGAAGCCACTTAAGCTCTACTGCATCTGAATTAAAGAGGAATTGTGTGATCAAAGGGTGTGAAAAGAACCACACAGGGTGTTCTTCAGACCTTTTACTTTTGTTACATTTGATACATAACAAACCCAATAAATATGCTGATCCCAGGAGCTAGTTTCATTATCTCACACCCTTAAGACTGGTGAAAATATTCCTGTATTACCCTTCCTTCACTCCACAGTGTCCGTTTTATACTAACAATTTGCCTGAAGAAATGAAAAATATCAGCGTGTCTGGAGGGGATTTGGGGGAAGCTGGAGGATGAAGTAATTTTCTCTTCAGGTTTTGTTTGTTCCTACTTCACTAAAGAGACATGTATAGTTACATGTATATTAATGTATACATGTATAGCTATATATACACTACAGATGAAATATACATAAAATGCAAATATGTATGTTAAATACATAAATATACATATTCCTCAAATTACTATTAGACACACACACACACATACACACACATGGAATAATAACATGGGAAATTTCTTTTACTTACCAAATAATGGAATATAAAGCAGAAGAGACATAATGACAATTCTTTAATGCCCAGAATTGAATAGGTGAATAGGACAGTCTTTAATCCTGTTACTGCTTTTCATGCTATGAACATAGCTTCTTCTAAGGTTACTAGGTATTTAATAGTCATTGTATTTTTTTAGTATAATGCTCTCTAGAGAGATTTGGTAAATTCCTAAAGAGAGTTCAGCTATCCTCATAAGCCATTTATTATAGCTACACACCTACTGAAGTATATTTTATGAATAATAATCCAAGTAAGGTAAAGATATGCCTTCCATAAGGTTCCATTCAGGTTCATAAAAATATGAAATGCAAAATATGCAGTCAATGAATTGAAGTTGATTGAACAAATCATTATTTAAATTTATGTAATCCAATCAATATTAGATTGAGATATATTCCTTTAGCCATCAACTATTTTAAAAAAACAAACCAAACCTGTTGCTGTTGTTGAGTCGACTCCATCTCATAGTGACCCTATAGAACAGGATAGAACTGCCCCTTAGAGTTTCCAAGGAGCAGCTGGTGGATTTGAACAGCTGACCTTTTTGTTAGCAGCCAAGCTTTTAACCACTGTGCCACCAGGGCTCTAGCATCTATATTGCCGGAGTGAATTGTTGAACAAGGACCCAAATTATTGAGATTAAAATTCTCTCATTGAAGAAAAAGGGCTTAAATTGGAATTAATTCATTCAGATATCATTTATGGAGTGCCAGATATGAGTCAGCCACTGTTCTGGGCCCAATGGAATCAAAGATTAAAAAGATATTTCTCCTACCTACTTGTTGTCCAGTAAGAAGGAGAGATATGTAAACCAATAATGACAATGCCAAGTGTGATAATAATTTTCATGGAGATGCAGAGAGGAGGAAACAACTAATTTAGTCCAGAAAAGTCAACAAAGCTTTCTCCAAATAAGTTAATATTTGAGCTTGGTCTTAAAAGATGGATGAGATGAGTGAAAGTTTATCATACAGAGAAAGTGGAAGAGAAACATTTCAGGCAAAATGCATATGAACAAAGACATACTTAAAAACATGAAAAAGCATCAAGTATTCATAAAGTGGTGCATAGTTTATGTAGTTGAGTTGTAGAGTTCATCGAGGAAAGAGAAGCAACAAATGAGACTGGGAAGATAGGCTGGAGTCAGATAATAAAGAGACCTTAATAAAGTGACCTGAATGTCCTATTAAGGCATTTGCACTGCACCTTGTAAACAATCAGGAACCAAGCAGAATCCTAACAGAGGGGAATGACCTGAATTAGATTTCTATTTTGTCCCAATGAATTGTCTCTACTGAGCTATTCTTTGATCAATGCTGACAATCTATAGAGTCCTAAATAATTCAGCCAGTTGCGTTTTTCTTTCCTAACATTCAGCTTTTGGGCATTGCATGTAACAGCCATACAGATGATTGACTGAAAGGTTTGGTTTATATCCAGATGTATTCAGGGTTGTGTAGACAACCACAGGCATTGAATGAAAAAATATTCCATGGGGGTGAAAGTCTCTTTACCATGCTTCCCGAATGAATCATGGTTGATGGTATCACTAATAGCAGTTCAGCTCTGTTTAAACACAGTTATTAAGATCAGATGACCATCTGTTTTCTGCTACAGTTTATGTCATGCAAACCTTTCTCATGGAGCCTACAGGCTGTTCTCTGTTCCAGAGAAAAATGAAGCTCAATAAATAACCATAAAAATAACAACATATTGATACAGTTGTACATTCTCTTCTTGATTAATTCTGTGTGTGTATATACTCAATGTCCAGACATACCTATTTCTACCCAATCTGGCTTTCTCCATGGAAAAATAAATAAATAAGCCATTTTTCCCCCTTCACTAATCCTACCCCAATTTCCTGTCATCTTCCACTTACACTCACATAAAACAACCATGTTTCGTTTTACTCTTGAATGATGTACAAAGAGTCCCTTTCTTCCTTAGTCTCATTTGGGGTTTATTTGTCCTTGAATTGTATGGCTGCACTTGATGTTATGATTTAAATGTGGTCTGAGGCAGGATCTTTTACTCAACAGTTCATAAGAATTTGAAAATAATGAGAAGGGACTCTTCCAGTAAACAAATGCCTACAAACATGTCACTTAGATATGATAAGCACATAAAAATCATACGCGTTGACTATGAGGACAGACTTCACCAAATACAAGAAAATTTGTCCATTGCCCACGTTGAAGATAATATGACTCTATCATGGACTTTTCAAGGCCTGAGCGTGAAAAGATTCTTAACATTCAATTCCAATTAACACATTTTAAGAGATAGAATGACAAAGAGAAGAATTTTCAGAGGTGAAGAACCAAGAAAGTGGAGGGATTTCAAGCCACATCGTAGGAGGAAAAAAGTAGAAGGCTCTGGGAAGTTTTTGTCTCAAAGAAAGAAGATTCAAGGAGATCACAACAGCCATGTTCTACAATTCAAAGAGCTATGTGGAATCAGGAGTCCTAGTTGTTAAGTGGTTAAGGGTTGGGCTGCTAACCAAAAAGGTCAGCAGTTTGAATCTACCAGCAGCTCCTTGGAAACCCTATGGGGCAGTTCTACTCTGTCCCATATGGTTGCTATGAGTTGGAATCCACTCAACAGCAATGGGTTTATGTAGAATAAAAGATAAATTAACTTTTTGGGTATACAATTAAAAGAAACTAATGGGTGAAGAAACATGGAGATAGATGTTGATTCAATGTAAGGAAGAATCTTCTGAGTCATTCTGATGAAGTAAAGAGTTTTGCATTTCTATAAGCATTCAAGCACAAGTTAGAGCATCATGACTTAGGAATGAGGTGATTCAATAATTAAACGGGTTGTTAGATCTCTAAGGATCCCTGGTGGCACAATGGGTAAGTGTTCGGCTGCCAACTAAAAGGTCATTGGTTCGACCCCACCTAGCATCTCTGCAGGAGAAAACACCTGGCAATCTGCTCCTGTAAAGATTACACCCTAATGGGGCAGTTCTACTCTGTCATGTAGGGCCACAATGAGTCGTGATCAACTCAACGGCACACAACAACAACACTAGATCTCTAGAGTTCCCCTTCCTCCCATAATGCTACACGAGCTGAATCTAATCTGGTTTTTCCCTTGGTTAAGATCAAGGTTGTGAACTGTAAGGCTTTCTCTTCTCCACATGAATCTGACCTCTGCTACTCCTGACTTAGTCAGCCTTGTGATTTAGACCTCAGTTATGGACATCACATTCATTCTGATGTATCATCTTTATCCTAGATTCTATATCTGTTTTGTTTGTTTTTTCCCCAGACACCGATATCTGACTGATACTTTCATCTGAAGATTTAGTTTTAGTATTCTTGATCTTGAACTCTATCACACAGAGAAGCAACAAAAAGAACCTGGGCTCTTAGTACAGGGTCATTTTAGGGAATTAAACAGTTAGTATGAAGTTTTTATATAGGTAATAATGTAGTTCATGATTTGAATTGATCCATTATTACTACTTTTCAAACTGTCCACTATTTTAGTTGCATTTTTCTTTCCAAAGTCCTGTGACCTTTTTTCACATGTTTCAGCCTTATGCCACAAAGCTGAAGCCAATCATGAAGCCAGTTGGGAAAAGCTTAGAAGTTCTGGTGTTCAATCACTGATCTCTTGGGAAATCCAGTCAATTGGCCAGTGGCCCATTTCATCTACAGCAATGTTACTCCCCACCATATTCCCTCGGATTATTAACCTGTACTGGGGAAAAGTTTGGGGCCAATTTACAAGCCTCTTTAACTTGACAATTTGGAATTTTCGTGTAAGTTTCTAAATTTTAGGATGTGAGCTATCTCCCCAAAAAACAAACTTCCTTGTGAAAAAAAGGAAGCTTAAATAGGCATCAAGCACGCTCATGCAACTGAGGGGTTTGGTGAATAAAGCGTAAATGAATCACAGGCATATGAACTACATTACTCTCTATGCATCACAGGTCTCAACATGAAGGTGTAACAAGTTGGAAGCTTTGTCCTTGATTCTTGAAAACCAAATGTAACTTATCTGAACACACCATTTGAGCCTATTTGCCGCTTAACATGCCTTTGTTTGTAATGCTGACTATGACTACTACTTTTTGTGGTTTTTCGTTGCTAAAATCTTTAATTTCCAGAAAATTCCCATTGGTGCTGATAGAGGTCGATAAAATCACCTCTGAACAAGCTTTCAAGCCTAGCAGTGTATCATTTTTTTTTTAAATTTAAGTAACTCATACTGACTACATATAACGTCTGCCAAACCACATCCTTACTATATGCAAAACAATTTATCTGTTAGCGAATGAAAAAGAAATCAAGCAAGGAGTCCTTTTCTTTGGAAAGCTAGAAATAGTATTCACTCACTTAAAAGTGTTTATTGGAGACCTAATATGTGCCAGGCACTCAAAATTCAAAGCTATAGTCCCCACTCTTAAGGAGCTCATGGTCTGATGGGAAGACAGATGAGGAAGCAGGTCATGTTAATACAGTATAAGATACAATGGCATGAATGTGTGCAAGGTACTCTGGGAACACAGAGGAGGGGACTCTGGCCAAAGAGGAGTGGAGGAGGTCTGGGAAGTATCCTCAGAGGCATTGATGCTCCTTAGGAATAAGTAGGAATAAGGCAGGAAAGAAGAGTGATGGAAGGTATGGAACATTTCACATTGGGGAAATAGCATGTGTAAAGTCAGGTAGGCATGAGATATTGGGAGTTGGAGAAAGTTTTAAGTAAGGCTGCTAGGTAGGGTTTTGGTTCCATTTAGGGTGTGGGGAAAGTTGAGGCTGGCAGGGTAGCCTGGGGCAAGATCATGAAAGACCTTGTATGCCAGATTAAGAAGCATAAATCAAATACTGGCTTTTATTCATTCACATTTTGGGTCCTAGCCATTATGGCTATAGCTGGGTTATCCACGTGTCTTCACACGGCTGTGTTTTCCTTTCACCTATGTGTTTCTCTCATAAACAAAACAATTTATCCTGCAGGAAACCAAGGGCTAAGAGAGGTAGTGTCTAGGAATTTACTACTTAGCCTCAGAGCTCTGATAGAAATATTTTGGTGCTTGAATCTGTAGTTCTTGGTCAACTTTGCTTCAGGCCTTTTGCATTCTGAGTTGTGGTTTCCCATCTGGCAAAGTGGGATCATTGTGATCTGCTTTGGATGTGCTTTGTGTCATTTGGAAAGAAGTTGTTATATGACTACAACCGCTTTCACATTCTTCATCAGGTTGTATGAATAATTCACTATCGACATCATCTAGGGCTAGATTATATTTTGAATTTTTATGTTGACCAATTCATAGCCAGACTGCTGTGAGTCATCACAACTTTTGATGACATTTTTTTAAGAGACAAAAAAAAGGAAACACAATGAGTTTTTTTTTAGAGATGAGGACAGAATTAAGGAATAAAACTGAATTAGGGAGCCGGGGAGAGAGGTCAAAAGCACAGAGGATGATTCCATATGTGTTTAAGGATCATTAATAAAAAAGAATCTGAATTGCAAACACAGAGGAGGATGTTTATATGGAGTCTGGTACCACTGATAAAAATCTTCCGTGCTCACATTTTCTATACTGGAGGTAATCTTTTTTTTTGTAAAATATATATAACAAAACATTTTCAATTTTAACCATTTTTAAGCAGACAGTTCAGAGAAATTAATTACATTCATCATGTTGTGCAAACATCACAACTATCCATTTTTTAAACATGTTTTCATCCCCCTAAACGGAAACTCAGTACCCCTTAAGTAATAACTCCCCACTTCTTCCCCCATCAACACCTGGTAACCACTAATAAACTTTAGTCTTTATTCATTGTCTTTTCTAAATCTTTCATATAAGGAAAATTACAGTATTTGTTCTTTTCTGACTTACTTCACTCGACATAATGTTTTCAAGATTCACCCATGTTGTAGCATGTATCAGAACTTCATTTCTCTTTATGGCTGAATAATATTCCATTGTATGCATATATCACTTTTTTTGGTTTTTTGGGCATTGAGTTGTTTCCACCTTTTAGCTATTGTGAATAGTGCTCCAATGAACATCTGTGTACATATATCTATTTAGTCGCTGCCTTTAAATCTCTTGACTATATACCTAGGAGTGGAATGGCTGAGTCATATATAATTCTATGTTTTCTCTTTTTGAGGAATGCCAAACTATTTTCCACAGTGGCCATACCATTTTACCTTCCTACCAGCAATGCATGAGGTTTCTAATTTCTTCTGGAGATAACCTTAATTAATAAGAGCTAACATTTATTGAATATTTTGTATAAACTAAGTGCATTAGGCATTCTCACAACTTCTCCAGAAGGTAAATTATTATTATCTCCATTTTATACATGAGAACATGAAGATTTGACAGGTTTGACAACTTGGCCAAGGTCCTACAGCTGATGACTAATGGAGCAGGCATTCAAAACCAGGTCCTTCTTGCTCCAAAGCTCTTAACCCTATCCTTTGTTGTCTCCACTGGTTGCCTCAGTGATTAATCTCGAATACAGAGACAGATTGGGATGAGGACACTAGTACTCTGCCATAAGCGAGAGCTAGTAGAAGGATCTGAGAAGTGAGTCAGGAGTTCTGGTGGAACCATGTTTCCAGGCCTTTCCACAGGGAGTAGAAGCTGCTTCATAAAATGTCCTGACCATTGGTTGCCATTTGTACCATGAGCTCTACAACATCTCCTACCACCCTCCAGCCCACTACCCAGTCACACTGAACATTTTCCCTCTCTTTTCCGTGGTCCTTAAGTATGGCAGCCACTGTGTCAGTTGACACAGTGGCTGCAACAATGGGCTCATGCATAACAACGATTGTGAGGATAGTGCAGGACTGGGCAGTGTTCTGTTCTGTTGTTCACAGTGTAGCTATGAGTAGGAACTAACTTGAGGGCACCCAACAACAACAACAATAAGTACTGCAGGGAAAGTCTGAATGGTAACAATACTTCTGTACCACATTCTGGCTTCATCATTAAAATTTTCTTCCCTATTTTTCTGGGGGGGAATGGGAAAGAAAAGATGAGCCTGATTCAGTTAGTCTTTAAGAGAAAGTCCAATTATAATTCAAAAGAAGCACTTGCCTAGTAAGAAGGATTTTTCCCATTTTACGACTGAGGAACCTAAAGGCAGTGAAGTCAAGGACTTGTTCAACTACTCAGTAAGGGCTGTTATGTGAAGAGACAAAAACACAGGGGCTTTTTAAATGGTGCTGGTAATTGTGCATACTGAAAGGCCTAGGAGGGTCTTTCTTCTTTCTTGTAGTTTGTCTGGATCATACTGGCAACCTGAATCAGTATTTGTGATGCAGGTTGGCTTGAGGAAATAGAGAGGAGAGAGAATCCATCCCTGTTTTTCCCCACGTTCATTTCTGTGCTGTTGTCTATCTAGCTGGTGGGACAGAGAGCAGGACCTCTTCTGCAAGGGTTTGAGTCAGGCTACCTGTCAGGCCTGCGATGAGTTTCAAGTTTTCCTTGTCAACTTGCTGCACAATTAAGTATTTAACTGGGGTTGACATGTAGCCACACGATACTAGCCATAACACTTGTAGACACTGAGCTATAACGTCAGAATCTGCTAGGGATTAAGGGGAGATGGGAGAGAGGAGAGGCCAGATCACAGCATTCAAGACTGTTGAGCCTTGAGAGAAGAGTGAAGGAGCATTTGCTACTTCCATCTCCCTCACTCCAGACCAGGTAGCTGTTTCAACCACCTCCTGCCATCCTCCTCTCAGGATTTCACTCTTCTTTCACACAGCTGTCCAAGTCCTCCCCTGTCCTCCATGCCTCACCCAAATTAAGTTCTCTCTCCTGTACCCGTCAAGAAAGTGAAGCACAGTAAAATATATGCTTTAAATTTTGTGTTTCTCTCACATTTAACATGAATGTGAACTTTGGTTCTGAGTCTTCTATGCTGAGGTGAATTGGCCTCAAGTTCTTAAAGGCAGCTGGTTGACTTCACCTCTCTTCATCTTAACACTATGAGAACACAGTCAATTCCACTGGCATTGAGTACATGGATGATCCTCCTGTACAGCGATGAAACAATTCTGTTCAATGTCTACCTTTTTATTAATTCACCTTTCAAGTCTATTATAAAACTATGCTGTATACATTGTATTATAATAAGAGTTTCTTATAATAATAAAAGATTTAAATAAAAGAGTGTATGCTCAAGTTAAGGCAATACTGTTACTTAAACCTATGTTTTTACATCAACAGACTGAGCCTCAGTTTCTGTCTTAGGGTTCTTTAGAGGAAAAGAACCAGTAAGATAGAGATAGATAGATGATAGATAGATAGATGTAAGAGAGAAAGAGATTTATTTTGAGGAATTGGCTCATGCAATTGTGGGAGGCTGGCAAGTCCAAGATCTGTAGGTCAGGTGACAGGCTGGAGACTCCTGCAGGCTTATGTCCCAAAACTCATAGATCAGGTGAGGGGAAGAGAAAAGTGAAGGAGTTCTGGCAGGATTTTTATTTATGGTCTGGAGGCAGAAGATAGTCTAGAGAAAACTCTCTTTTTGCTCTTGAGGACTGTAACTGATTGGATGAGGCCCACCCACATTATGGAGGGTAATCAGCTTTACTGAAGGCCAACTGATTTAATCACATGGAACTACCGGTAGTGCCCAGCTTACAACTGGGCTCTGTTCCAATAACTCCATCTTAAGTCAGTTCTGACATGTCAAATACCTCTTCCTTTTTTTCAGTTTTCATTACTATTGTCTTTTATTATCAGTATCTTTATAAATTCGATCTTTGAACATCTATGAGTGAACATTTGAGAACGATAACACAGCAAATTACGTGCTGCAACATGGTATGTAGTACATATTACTAACGATAAGATTAAAAAAAAACACGTTGTAAGTGAGGTTGGTTGTAATTCGAATATGTCGTAAGTCGGGGACTACCTGTACTTCATAACAGCTTCTAGACTAGTGTTTGACCAACAACTGGGCACCATAACCTAGCCAAGTTGACACATAAAATTTACCATCACAATTCCCTCGTCTATAAAATGGAGATGAAATTTAATACCTACCTCAAATTGTTGTCATGAAGATCAAATGAAAGAGCTAAAAGT
The DNA here is from genome assembly GCF_000243295.1 of Trichechus manatus latirostris. NCBI lineage: Eukaryota > Metazoa > Chordata > Mammalia > Sirenia > Trichechidae > Trichechus > Trichechus manatus. Next base: position 2,488,552 of record NW_004444163.1, on the reverse strand, counting down.
TAAGTACTCATCACCATGCCTGACATTTTAGTCCTCAAAATATATTAACTGTGCTTGTATTAGTCACATTAGGGTGACTTAGGATAGTCAACTGTCCTGATTTGCCCAGGACTCTCCTACTTTTAGTGCTGAAAGTCCCCTATCCCAAAAAAGCCATTAGTCCCAGGCAAAATAGGGTTGTTATTCACCCTATAGCCTACATAAAGGATCCACATTTTCCCGTGATGATCATTACATTTTTAACACCACTGGAATCCTTCTAAAAATAAAAAAGTTAACAATTAATTGAATACTACTGTTTAATACTGTCTGTATGATAATAATTAAATAAAAATTATTAGTATGCCTGAAGCCAACCCATCAGAGTTTGAGATTAAAGACAAAGGACCTTAAAAAGCACTTTCCCTTTGTTATGGATTGAATTGTGTCCCCCAAAAATATGTGTCAACTTGACTGGGCCATGATTCCCAGTGTTGGGTGGATGTCCACCATTTTGTCATCTGATGTGATTTTCTTATGTGCTGTGGATCCTACCTCTATGATGTTAATGAGGCAGGATTAGAGGCAGTTATGTTAATGAGGCAGGACTCAATCTACAAGACTGTTGTTGTTAGGTGCCCTCAAGTTAGTTCCTACTCATAGCAACCCTATGTACAACAGAATGAAACACTACACGGTCCTGCGCCATTCTCACAATCTTTGTTATGCTTAAACACGTTGTTGCAGGCACTGTATCAATCCATTTTGTTGAGGGTCTTCCTCTATTTTGCTGACACTCCACCAAGCATGATGTCCTTCTCCAGGGACTGATCCTTCCTGATAACATGTCCAAAGTCAGTGAGACATAGTCTTGCCATCCTTGCTTCTAAGGAGCATTCTGGTCATACTTCTTCCAAGACAGATTTGTTCGTTCTTTTGGCAGTCCATGGTATATTCAATATTCTTTGCCAACATCACAATTCAAAGGTGTAAACTCTTCTTCAGTCTTCCTTATTTGTTGTCCAGCTTTTGAATGCATATGAGGTGATTGAAAATACCATGACTTGAGTCAGGTGCACCTTAGTCTTCAACACTTTAAAGAGGTCTTTTGTAGCAGACTTGCCCACTGCAATGCATCTTTTGATTTCTTGACTACTGCTTCCATGGGTGTTGATTGTGGATCTAAGTAAAATTAAATCCTTGACAAGTTCAATATTTTATCCGTTTATCATGGTGTTGCTTACTGGTGTGGTTGTGAAGATTTTTGTTTTCTGTATGTTGAGATGTAATCCATATTGAACGCTGTGGTCTTTGATCTTCATCAGTAAGTGCTTCAAGTCTGCTTCACTTTCAGCAAGCAAGGTTGTGTCATCTGCATAATGCAGATTTTTTTTTATTGTACTTTAGATGAAGGTTTACAGAACAAATTGTTTCTCATTAAACAATCAGGTACACATATTGTTTTATGACATTGGTTAACAGCCCCACGACATGTCAGCACTCTCCCTTCTTGACCTTTTTTTTTTTGGTGAAAATATACATAGCCAAAGATACATTGTTTCAAAAATTTCAACATGCAGAATTCAGTGACATCGATTACGTTCTTCTAGTTGTGCTGCTGTTCTCACTTTAGATGAAGGTTTACAGAACAGAATAGTTTCTCATTAAACAGTACACATGTTGCCCCGTGATAATGCTTAACAACCCCACTACACGTCAACGCTGTCCTTATTCAACCTTGGGTTCCCTATCACCAGCTTTCCTGTCCCCTTCTGCCTTCTAGTCCTTGTCCCTGGACTGCTGTGCCTCATTAGTCCTGTTTTGTTTTGTGGGGTTGTCCAATCCCTGGCTGAACGGTGAACCTCGGAAGTGACTTCACCACTGAGCTAAAAGGGTGTCTGGGGGCCATACTCTCGGGGTTTCTCCAGTCTCTTTCAGGCCAGTAAATCTGGTCTTTTGTGTATGTTAGAATTTTGTTCTACATCCTTCTCCAGCTCTGTCCAGAACCCTCTGTTGTGATCCCGGTCAGAGCAGTCAGTGGTGGTAGCTAGGCACCATCCAGCTGTACTGGACTCAGTCTGGTGGAGGCCTTGGTAGCTGTGGTTCATTAGTCCTTTGGACTAATCTTTTCCTTGTATCCTGTTCTCTTCATTCTCCCTTGCTCCCGAAGGGCTGAGACCAGTAAAGTATCTTAGATGGCTGCTCACAGACTTTTAAGACCCCAGATGCTACTCACCAAGGTAGAATGTAGAACATTGTCTTTAGAAACTGTGTTACACCAATTGAGCTAGATGTTCCCCAAGACCGTGGTCCCTACAGCCCTCTGCCCAGCAATTCAGTCCCTCAGGGAGTTTGGATGTGTCTATGGAGCTTCCATGACCTTTCCTTGTACAAGTTGTCTGGCTTCCCCAGTATTGTGTACTGTCTCACCCTTCACCAAAGATACCACTTATCTATTGTCTATTTAGTATTTCCCCCCACCCCTCCCATCCCTGCTAACCAACAAAGATTGTTACTTTTTGTGTGTAAACTTTTTCATGAGTTTTTACAATAGAGGTCTTATACAATATTTGTCCTTTTGTGATTGACTTATCTCACTCAGGATAACATTCTCCGGTTTCATCCATGTTATGAGATGCTTCACAGATTCATCATTGTTCTTTATCGTTGCGTAGTACTCCATTGTGTGTATGTACCATAGTTTGTTTATCCATTCAAAATAGATGTTGATAGGCATCTAGGTAATTTCCATCTTTTTGCTGTTGTGAACAATGCTGCCTTGAACATGGGTGTGCATATGTCTATTTGTGTGATGGCTCTTATTTCTCTAGGATATATTCCTAGGAGTGGGATTGCTGGATCGTATGGTATTTCTATTGCATAATGCAGATTTTTAATTAGTCTTCCTCCAATCCTGATTACCCCTCCTTCTTAGAGTCCAGCTTCTCAGATTATTTTCTCAGCATACAGATTGAATAAATATGGTGAAGGGTTACCACCCTGACACACACCTTTCCTGACTTTAAACCACGCAGTATCCCCTTGTTCGGTTCAAATGACTGCCTCTTGATCTATGTACAGGTTCCTCACGAACACAATTAAGTGTTCTGGAACTCCCATTCTTTGCAATGTTATCCATAATTTGTTATGATCCACAAAGTCGATATGCCTTTGCATAGTCAATAAAACACAGGTAAACATCTTTCTTGTATTCTCTGCTTCCAGCCAGGATCCATCTGACATCAGCAATGACATCCCTGGTTCTGCATCCTCTTCTGAATCCGGCTTGAATTTCTGGCAGTTCCCTGTTGATATATTGCTGCAGCTGCTTTTGAATGATCTTCAGCAAAATTTTACTTGCATGTGATATTAATGACATCTTTTGATGACTTCTGCATTCAGTTGGATCACCTTTCTTGGGAATAGGCATAATTATGTATCTCTTCCAGTCGGTTGGCCAGGTAGCTGTCTTCCAAATTTCTTGGCATAGGAAAGTGAGCACTTTCAGTGCTGTGTCCATTTGTTGAAACATCTCAACTGGTATTCCATCAATTCCTGGAGCCTTGTTTTTCGTCGATACCTTCAGTGAAGCTTGGACTTCTTCCTTCAGTACCACTGGTTCCTGATGATATGCTACCTCCTGAAATGGTTAAATGTCAGTCAATTCTTTTTGGTATAGTGACTCTGTGTATTCCTTCCATCTTCTTTTGATGCTTCCTGCGTCACTTAATATTTTCCCTGTAGAATCATTCAATATTGCAACTCGAGGCTTGAATTTTTTCTTTAGTTCTTTCAGCTTGAGAAATGCCAAGCATGTTCTTCCCCTTTGGTTTTCTATCTCCAGCTCTTTGCACATGTCATTATAATACTTTGTCTTCTCGAGCTGCCCTTTGAAATCTTCAGTTCTTTTACTTCATCATTTCTTCCTATTGCTTTAGCTACTTGATGTTCAAGAATAAGTTTCAGAATCTCTTCTGACATCCATTTTGGTCTTTTCTTTCTTTCCTGTCTTTTTAATGACCCCTTGCTTTCTTCATGTCTGATGTCCTTGATGTCATTCCACAGCTTGTCTGGTCTTCGGTCATTAGTGTCCAACCTGTCAAATCTATTCTCAAGATGGTCTCAAAATTCAGGTGGGATATATTCAAGGTCATACTTTGTCTCTCTTAGACTTGTTCTGACATTCTTAAGTTTCAGCTTGAACTTATATATTAGTCCTTGATGATCTGTTCTGAAGTTGGCCCCTGGCCTTGTTCTGTCTGATGATATTGAGCTTTTCCATTGCCTCTTCCCACAGATGTAGTCGATTTGATTCCTGTGTATTCCATCTGGTGAGGTCCACATGTATAGTCACTGTTTATGTTGGTGAAAAAAGATATTTGCAATGAAGAAGTCATTGGTCTTGCAAAATTCTATCATGCAATCTCTGGCATCATTTCTGTCACCGAGGCCATATTTTCCAACCACCAATCCTTCTTCTTCACTTTCAACTTCAGCATTCCTATCACCAGTAATTATCAATGCATCCTGATTGCATGTTCAATCAATTTCAGACTGCAGAAGTTGGTAAAAATGTTCAGTTTCTTCATCTTTGGCCTTAGTGTTTGGTGTGTAAATTTTAATAATAGTCGTATTAACTGGTCTTCCTTGTAAGCATATGGATATTATCCTATCATTGACAGACCTATACTTCAGGATAGATCTTGAAATGTTCTTTTTGACAATAAATGCAATGCCATTCCTCTTCAAGTTGTCATTCCTGGCATAGTAGACCATATGATTGTCAGATTCAAAATGGCCAACACCAGTTCATTTCAGCTCACTAATGCCTAGGATATTGATGTTTATGCATTCCATTTCATTTTTGACAATTTCCAATTTTCCTAGATTCATGCTTCCTACATTCCATGTTCTGATTATTAATGGATGTTTGCAGCTGTTTCTTCTCATTTTTAGTTGTGCCACATCAGCCAATGAAGTTTCAGAAAGCTTGACTCCATCCACGTCGTTAAGATCAACTCTACTTTGAGGAGGCAGCTCTTCCCCAATCTTCTTTTGAGTGCCTTCCCACCTGAGGCGCTCATCTTCTGACACCATATCAGACAGTGTTGCCCTGCTATTCATAAAGTTTTCACTGGCTAATTATTTTCAGAAGTAGACCACTGAGTACTTCTTCCTAGACTGTCTTACTCTGGAAGTTCAAGTGAAACCTGTCAGATATAGGTGACTCTGCTGGTATTTGAATACCAGTGGCATAGCTTCCAGCATCACAGCAAGATGCAAGACCCCACAGTACAACACACTGACAGAAGTGTGGGGGAGTCTACAAGGTTAGGTTTTGTCTTAAACCAATCTCTTTTGAGATATAAAAGAGAGAAGCGAGGAGAGAGCCATGGAGACCTTATACCACCAAGAAAGTAGAGCCAGGATCACGCGTCCTTTGGACCCGGTGCTCCTGAGCTGATAAGCTCCTCGACTGGGGAATATTGATGACAAGGACCTTCCCCTAGAACGGACAGAGAGAGAAAGCCTTCCCCCTGGGGCTGTCACCCTGAATTCAGACTTCTAGCCTCCTAGACTGTGAGAGAATAAATTTCTCTTTGTTAAAGTCATCCACTTGTGACATTTCTGTTATAGCAGCACTAGATAACTAAGATGCCCTTGTTCACAGATTCCAAGTTATCTAAAGTTGCTAATTAGGTTAACATATAATTTAGAGCATATAATATTTATTTCCACCACCTGTCTGTCAGTTTGTCTTTCTGTGATGGGGTGCATGTTGCTATGATACTGGAAGCTCTGCCACCAGTATTTCAAATACCAGCAAGGTCACCCATAGTGGATAAGTTTCAGCAGAGCTTTCATAGTAAGATAGACTAGGAAGAAAGGCCTGGCCATCTGCTTCCAAAAACTACGCAATGAAAACCCTATGGATCACAATAGAATATTGTCTGATATAGTACTAGAAGATGAGCCCTCTAGGTTGGAAAGCATTACACAATAGCTGTAACAATGGAGTGAAATGTGAACAATCATGAAGATGGCACAGGACTGGTAACATCTGATCTGTTAAAAGTAAGTTTACCATGAGTCATAGCCGACTGAATGGCTAACAACTAACAATAACAACAACAGCAATATTGATTTTAAAATTAAGGCAGATTATCAAAATACATACTTTAAAAAAAAAAAACACCAAAACATAGAACAAAGAGAAGGAAATACAAATTAAACATATAAGATGTGCTTCTTCTTGTGTTTGTGGATAACTTGAATGTCAAATCTCATTCACGACACTTATTCTCAGGCTGTTTTTAAGCAAAATCTGATTAATAATTCCATACTAGTATACTTTTTTGGCCTCATTTTTCTTGGGTTTCATAGGAGCCAGCTTTATTTTTCTCCATTATTCTGAAGAAATGTTCTCTAAAGAAAGTCTCCCTTCTATTATTTTTTATTTTCTAGGTAGATTTTACCTTACTGGCCATCTCTATGAAGCATGCCTCTGGAAACTCTCTTCCTTACACTATACTGAAATAATTCTGCCCTTAGCTGTCCTTTTAAGACTAAAGACCTGGGATGCTCTGTCTTGTGCGGCTGTAGTGTGCCCTCAAGTCATAGCTACCCAGTATTACCCTATATTCCTAGACTGTAATCTTTATGGGAGCAGATCGCCAGGTATTTTCTCCCATGGAGTGACTGGTAGGTTACAAGGGCTGACCTTTCAATTAGCAGTCAAGTGCTTAACCATTGCACCACCAGGGCTTAGCAGATCTCAAATTAAGCCCTTGTGTTGGAGCTGGATGAATAATTCAACAAGTTTTTTTTTTTTTTAAGAATCCAGGAATTAAAATATATATATACAAAAACCAACATATGTTACATAAAAGATGATCCTTTAAAATTAAAAGCAAATAGATTTCTTCAAAATGTCAATATGATGTCAAAACAATTGGTGAATTCTGTAAAAAATATCAAATGAAATCACAAATAATTAAATTAAGTACTAAAAATATAACTTATTAATTAGTTGTATTTCTTTCATGTTGACATGTCATAGCCTAGATATTTGAAGCTTCGAGAGAAAACTAATATTTAACAGAATTTAAAAGTACATACATTTATTTTTATATGTATGTATATGCATATGTCTTTCATATACACACACATACATATACACATGCATATATACACACTGATACATACATACCCACAGATATCAATTACTTATTTCAAGAGACAGGAAATAATATATAATACATTCTATAGTTGTTATATTTAAAAGGTACGGATGAAATTTTCCGTAAAGATTGCATTAAATACCAAAGTTACATCTGTTTTTTTTTTTTTTTTTTTCTGGAATATGCCATCTATTGAAAGTGTCATCCAGGACAGATATAAAAGCAGCCTGACTGGGTCTGAATCTTTACTAATCTCGAGTGAATGAGGACATTTGCTACTGAGAAAGTCAGTTAATCTCCAGAGGACAACTTGGGTTTTATGCATTTTCAGATGAGAACCACAGAAATTGATCAACATTTGCTTCTTAGACAAGCTTCAAGTGCCAGCTGCAATGAGGTCTATGACTATGATTCAGTATATTATACTTCGAGCCTTCATGAAGAAGGAGACTCCAATGCTGATAAAAATGAATTTTCTTTCTTTAATCTTGAAAACGCCTTACAAACATTAACTTATTAACAGATGCATCTGATGAGAAATCTCCACCATCCTATAGTCTATCTCCCAGAGGTATTTTCAATTTTATGTTATGTAATACATCACCAACTACAACAAAAAATTAACTTAGCTCTTAATAATAATTCATAGAAGCTATGTACAGACTGAGATTGATTCCATGTAGCACTAAGAAAAAAGATTCTTGAGTAGCAAACTCCTTCATCCATTACTTAGGCCAAGGATGTTATGGCTTCAAAAAATATTTTTTAAAGAGAAAAATAATAACCAACCTAAATGCTGACTCTCAGCTAAACTGATGTTAAAGTGAACCAAAAAAAACCAAACCCATTGCTGTCAAGTCAATTCTGACTCATAGCGACCCTACAGGACAGAGTAGAACTGCCCCATAGGGTTTCCAAAGAGCCGGCTGGTGGATTCGAACTGATGCCTTTTGGTTAGCAGCCAAACTCTTAACCACTGCACCACCAGGGACTCTAATGTTAAGGTTAGTGAGTATACAATGCAGTAATCCACTACCCCAGTTGCTGTCGGGTCACCTCCAACTCATGACAACCTCATGTATGTCAGAGTGGAACTGTGCCCCATAGGGTTTTCATGAGCTGATTTTTCAGAAGTGGATTGACAAGCCTTTATTACAAGGCACCTCTGGGCGGGCTCAGCCCTCCAAACTTTCAGCTAAGTGTGGTGTTTGCACTTCCTAGAGATGACTACCAGTGCAGTTCCGTTTTTAGGAAAAAGAAAGTTCTTATTGGCCAGGTGATTTTTTTTCCATGGGATGAGTGACAGTTTTCATATTTCTGGAACTGGAGTTTGGGAAGATGGGTTTTCAAATTCTTGGTTTGTCCAGTGTGAACACACTGATAAGAGTCATTTATAATCACATCTTAACACAGACATCACAGACATACATTTTCTCAAGAGGTATTGTATCATGTACCTAGAATAGTCCACCATAGTTTTTCCAGCCCCTAACATAGTACCCAGTACACAAAATGTATTAGTTGAATGACTGACAAAATCAATAGCACCAAATACATATTCCTATTCAGATCATCAAAGAAGTTTATGTATATGAAACCTTGGTTTTGACTAGGTCTACAGATTACTAGGGACTCAAAATTTACTAGGCCTAAGTACAATCCATACTAGGAGAAACCTTAAGACAAACAGCAAAACATGTCTATATCATAGCAATCAGGTTCAAAAACGTACCAGGTAAGACATGGTTCAAAATAATGGACACATTTTTTGGTACTAGCTGCTTACACGCTAATGCATATGAATTTTTTTTATCTGAACAGTAGGAATCCTTGTGAATCAAACAGATCCATTTTTATTCCATTGACCTAGATACTCTATCCAGTGTTTCAAAAATACTGTGAATAATGTTCTTTCTAAGTCAACCATATAAATACAAAGAACAAATCCACTTTACATTATAGTTCATGTAAAGACTGTTGGTTCTTTTAGGATATAACTGGCTCTAATTAGGCTTCTCACCAGCAAGATTACTCTTTACTTTAGGTGCATAACACTCTGAAAAGAAATATAATTAAAGAAAACGGAAAAGATTGCTTTCGTTCTGATTCTCATAGCTATAATTCTTACAAGCCTAAATAAGGTCAAAACTAACCAAAACTGATATCAAACAGAAAATTGGTAAGAAGACTGCATGCACATAACTAAATGATTGTTACCCCTGTGATTGCTGAATCACATTACGTTCTATACACACACACACACACATTTACACAAATACTTATATACAAACTACCTCATGTATATAGAACAAATTTGTCATTGTTGTTAGGTGCCGTCAAGTTGGTTCCAATTCACAGTGATTCTATGTACCACAGAAAGAAACATTGTCCAGTTCTGTGCCATCCTCACAATTGTTGCTATATTTGAGCCCATTGTTGGAGCTACTGTGTCGATCCATTTTGTTGAGCGCCTTCCTCTTTTTCACTGTCCCTTTACTTTGTCAAGCATGATGTCCTTCTCCAGGGACTTGTCCCTCTTGATAACATGTCCAAAGTATGTGAGGCAAAGTTTCCCCATTCTCGCTTCTAAGGAGCATTCTGGCTTCTAAGGAGCATTCTGGCTGTACGTCCTCCAAGACAGATTAGCTCATTCTTCTGGCAGTCCATGGTATATTCAGCACCATAATTCAAACATAACAACAAGTTTACTACAGTACAGTTACTAAGGTAGTATCTCTTGTTATAAAGGAAAGGATTCAAAACTTTTCTTTAAAGACCTTGGCAACAAAAATTTGATAGCATTAAAATACCTGATTCTGGCCATGACTGAATAATTACTCAAAGATTAGCCTTCTTGTCATAAATAACTATAAAATTGGACAAAATATAGAAAATACCCATTTTCAGATGTTGAACAACAGGCAACACAGGGCAGAGATCAATGTGCAAGAGAAACTAAATGAGGTGAGCTCCGTAAGTTCCCCGACTTCCTTCTTGGATGACCTTTCTGGATTGTGGTGTAAAAAGAGAACACCCAAACAGTGCACAATGTTCTTGCTCAGCTAAAGAGAAAAAGAATATATTTTGAGGCCCCTGTATTGGCTAGAATTTGTGGGTCAAGGTACAAGATAAAGACAGGTATATAGAGAAGAGCTTCAGAAATCTGTACTGGGGGAACTTGAGTGTTTGACCAAACACAAAGCTTCACATGTGCAGGGCAAGAAACTATAAGACCCAGTGCAGAAAAACTATTGGGAGAAGATGACCAACGGGGAAAGAAAAACTTCTGAGGAACCCTACTTGCATAGGACTGAGAGACAGTCAAGTTGCAACCAGTCATAGTGAAGTGACTTCTTTAAGCACCCATAGTACTCAGTAAAGATCCCAGAAAGGCCATGTCTTTGGAGAAGGGCAAATTTATCCCTGGAGTAAAGGCTATTCTAGACCTTCCCTAACAAAGCTTAAAAACAAGACTCAAAAGAATCAAGCTGATATACAAGTAATTTAGCTGCCTTGCAGAACAAAACTCAACACTGTATTAAGGAAGACAACAAAAGCCAGACACTCAGCAATATAAGATCTATAATGTTGAGCATCAAATCAGAAATTACTAGACATATGAAGAAGCTGGAAAATGTGACACATAATCAGGGGAAAAATCATTCAATAGAAATAGACCTAAAAAAGACAGAGATGATGGATTTAACAGGGAAGAACTTTAAAACAACTATTATAAATATGTTTAAGACAGTAAAAGAAAATATGGATAAAATAAGGGAATACTTTATAAGCTCAGTAGACAATGGAAATTTTGTAAAAGAACATAAAAAAGTCAAAGAGAAAACTGAGAATGGGAGTAGGGGAGATCTGAAACATGAAGTTCCAGTTGCCATTGAGTTGATCCCATGTGGGTCAGAGTAGAACTGTACTCTATAAGGTTTTCAATGACTGCGATCTTTCAGAAGTAGATTGTCAGGTCTTTAATCTGAGGTACCTCTGGGTAGATTCATACCACCAACCTTTCTGTTAATAGCTGAACACTTAACCATTTGCACTACCCAGGGTCTCCTACAGAGAATAAAGGCTAAAAAATTAACAGTGCTTCAGCGTCCTTTAATTACATCCAATTACATGTGTGGAATTGGAGTACCAGAGGAAGAGGAGAGAGGAGAGGTGTTGAAAAAAAAATTGAAGAAGTAATAGTTCAATGTTTTCTAAATTTGATAAAAACTACAAACCCAGAGATTCAAGAAGCTTAATAAACCCCCAAAGCAAAACATGTTGCGTCAAGTCATTTCTGACTCATAGTGATCTTATAGGACAGAGTAGAACTGCCCCACACGGTTTCCAAGACTGTAAATCTTTATGGAAGCCAACTGTCACATTTTTCTCCTGCAGAGCAGATGGTGGGTTCAAACCGCAGACCTTTTGGTTAGCAGCTGAGCACTTAACCACTGTGCCACCAGGGCTCCTTAATACACCCCAAAGAAGATAAATACATCGAAAGCAACTCCAAGACACATCATCACCAAATAGCTGAAAACCAGTAATAATAAGGAGAGGAATCTTAAAAGAAGCCACATATTACATAATAATTCAATAATATTATGACGAGAAAAAGTTACTGACTTCTCATCAAAAATAATGCAATCTAGTAGACAATAGAATACCAACTTTTAAGTGATGGAAAAAATTGTCAACATAGATTTCTATATCCAGCATAAAATATCTTTTATCTGAAGATAAAGTAATATTATTCTATTTTTTAACCAAAAAAAAAGAGAAAGTCTGAGAATTTGGCACCACCAGCAGGCTTGCACTACAAGAAATTTTAAGGGAAGTTTTTTAGGATGAAGGAAATGATTTCAGATGGAAACTCAGATCTATATAAAGAAATTAAGAGTACTAGGAATAGAAAATATTTGGCTAAATATAAACCCACTTTTGTTTTTAATTTCTTTAAACAACGATTGACTGTTTAAATAAAAAATAATAACAATAAATTGTGGCATTCGTAAAGTACGTATATGTTAAATGTATGTCAACAATGTTGTCAGCCCCTGACTCATGGCAACCCCATGCAGAATGAAACAAAATGCTGCCCAGTCCTGCACCATCTCCATGATTCGTTGTAGGTTAGACTGTTGTGATCCATAGGTTTTTCACTGGCTGATTTTTGGAAATACATCACCAGACCTTTCTTCCTAGTGTGTCTTAGTCTGGAAGCTCCGCTGAAATCTGTTCAGCATTATAGAAACACACAAGCCTCAGACAGGTGGCAGATGGGTGGCAGCTGCACATGAAGTGTATTGGCTGGAAATCAAACCCAGGTCTCCTGCAAGGAAGGTAAGAATTCTACCACTGAACTACCAACGCCTCAGATGACAACAATAGGAAAAAAAAAAAGGAGGAGAAACTGTTTTAACTTTTCTTATGTTTTATAAGAGGTGTACTAATATTTATCCAAGGTAGACTGTTATATGATCCATATGATAAATCCTACAGCAAACATTTAAAAGGATTCCTTGGGTGGTGAAAACAATTAAGCACTACACTACCAGCCAAAAGATTGGAGGTTAGAACACACCCAGAGGCATCTCAGAAGACAGGCCTGGTGATCTGCTTCTGAAAGCTCACAGACTTAAAACTCTGTGAAATAGTACTACTCTGCCCTCGTGGGGTTGCCATGAGTCAGAATCTACTCAACAGCAGCTAACAGTAACAACAACAACAACAGAAAAAGCATTTAAAAAACCAACCAAAAGGTGTAAATAATAAGCAATAGAAGTGATGAAACAGAATACTAAAATCTATTCAATTCAAAATTATGCAGTGAAGAGGGAAAAAGGAACAAAAATCAGATGGGACAAACAGAAAACAAATAGTAAGATGGTGGTCTTAAACCACATCATTTTATAACCATTTTAAATGTAAATGGATTAATTACTCCATTAAAAAGGTGAGAATGTCAGATTGTATAAAGCAGCATGACCAAATATGTGCTATTTACAAGAGACTAATATATAATTTAGAGATACTGATACCTTGAAAGTAAAAAATCAAGAAAAACATAGGCCATGAAAACACTAGTCATGAGAATGATGGAGCAGCTATATTAATATTAGACAAAGTTGGCTTCAGGAAAAATAGTTTACCAGAGATAAAGAGGTAATGATTTTGATAGAAGTACAAATCATAGAGAATATGTAATAACCATAAAAGACTATCATCTAATAACAGAGCATCAAAATACATGGAGCAAAAATGGATAGAACAGGAGAGAGAAATAAATCAATTCACAATTAAATCTGGGGATTTCTACACTTCCATCCAGTAATTAATAGAATAAGTAAAGGGAAAATCAACAAGTATATAGAAAACTTGAACCATACTATCAAGCAACACAACCTAATTGACATTTATAAAACACTCCTCCCAACAGCTGGAGAATCCACATGATCAATTGATCGTGAAACATTCTCCAAGATAAGCTCTATACTGGGTTACAAAACAATCTTAATAAATTTAAAATAATTTGAATCATTTATAGTATGTTCTCTGATCACACAGAATTAAATTAGAAATTAATAACAAAAAAATTTCAAGAATCCACTTTATTTGGAAATCAATCAGAACACTTCTATTAACCCATAGGTCAAAGACAAAATTAAAAGGTAATTAGAAAATATTTTGAACTAAATGAAAATGAAAATACAACATAGCAAAATTTGTAGAATCAAGTTAAATAGTGCTTACAAAGAAATATGCAGTTTTAAACATTTATACTGGAAAATAAGAATAGTGTAAAAGCAGAGATCTAATATTCTACTTTATAAGCTAGAAGTATCAGAAAAATGAACCAAAAGTAACAATAAGGAAGGAAATAATAGCAGGAGAAATTCATTAAATATACAATGGGCAAATAAAAGAGAAAAAAACAATAAAAACACAAACTGGCTGTTTGAAAAGATTAATAAAATTGATAATCTCCTAGTAATACTAATAAAAAAGGAGAAAATACAAATAATCAATATTAAGAATGAAAGAGGAGATATTACTACAGATCATTCAAACTTAAAAATTTGATAAGAGAATATTATCAACAGCATTATGAGGATAAAATTTGACATTTTATATAAAAAAAATGCCTTGAAAAACCCAAATTAAAGCTGACAAAAAGAAATAGAAAATTAAAATAGCCTTATATATATTAAAGAAATTGATTAATAATTTAAAAAACCTTTCCACAAAGAAAACTTCAACCCAAATGGTTTCACTGGTTAATTCTGTCAAACATTAAGGAAGAAATAATACTAGTTGTACACAAACTCTTCAAGAAAATAGAGGAGGAAGGAACATACACCAACTCATTTTATGAGGCCAGCATTACTCTGATATCAAAACCACCCAAATACAGTTAAGAAAATAAAATTATAGATCAATATTTTTCATTAACATAGTTGCAAAATTCCTTAAGAGAATATTTAAAAACCAAATCCAGCAATATATAAAAAAGATAATACATCATGACCTAGTGAAATTATTCCAGAAATGAAAGGTGGTTTTAACAATCAAAGTAAAATTAATGTAATTCACAATATTGACAGGATAAAATAAAAAAAATTATTTGATTTTGGCATTATTTGAAGAAAAAACATTTGACTCAATTCAATATCCAGCAATGCTTAAAAAACAAATAAACAGAAAATTAAAAGTGGAAAGAAACTTCCTTAACCTTATAAAGGCCATTTACAAATACATGTATTTGTAAAAAACCAAACCTGTTGCCATCGAGTCGATTCCGACTCATAGTGACTCTATAGGACGTAGTAGAACTGCCCCATAGAGTCTCCAAGGAGTGCCTGGTGGATTCAAACTGCCAACCTTTTGGTTAGCAGCCGTAGCACTTAACCACTACACCACCAGAGTTTCTATATATATATATATATACACACACACACACACACATATATGTGTATATATATATATACACACACACATATATGTATATATATATACACACACACATATATGTATATATATATACACACACACATATATATATATACACACACATATATATGTATATATACATATATATAAAACATTGTACTTAATTTCAGAATACTGAATGCTTTCTCACTTAGATAATGAGAAGAAAAAAAGGCAAAACTGTCTTAATCCCAGCAGTCTTTTTAAAAAACAAAAATTTACAAGGTGATTCTAAAGTGTATTTGCAAATGCAAGTACTTAGAATATCCATAATGATTTTGAAAAGTATAATATAGCTGGAAGATTTATAGTACTTTATCTCAATACCCATTGTGAAGCTACAGTAATTAAAATGGGGTGGCATTGGTGTAAATATTAGCAACTAGGCTAATGGAACAGAATTGAGAGTAGCAAATAGACCCCTACTTACATGATCTTTAATTTTTTAACAAGGTGCTAAATTAGTTTAATGATAAAGGAAATTATTTTCAACAAATATTACTAGAACAACTGGCTATCTATATTGAGAGAAAAAGAACTGAAATCCCTTCCTCAAACCATATACAAAAATTAATTTGCAATTAATTATAGACTTAAACCTGAAACTACAAATCTAAAGCTTCTAGAAGAAAACACAGACGAATATAGGGTAGACAAATATTTCTCAGACACAACCCAGAAAATATTAAATATAAAGAAAATATTGTTAAATTGAATTTCATCAAATTTTTAAAAGTTGTACACCAAAAGACACTTAAAAATGAATAAGCAAGTCACAGAATGGATGAAAAATTTTAAAATATATATTTGAAAAGGACTTGTTTTCAGAATATATAAACAATTGATTCAACCTAATAATAATAACAATGAGTAAAAGGCGCTTCACAAAGAAAGATATATGAATGGTTAGATGGCACATAAAAAAGTGCTCAACAACATTAGCCATTAGGGAATGCAAATAAAGACCACAATGAGATACCACTTCACACACACTAGGGTGACTATTACCAAAAAATGGAAAATAATGTGTCAGTTAAGATGTGGAGAAATTGGAAACCTGCTTCACTGCTAGTGAACTGTAAAATGGTGCAGCCACTGTTGGGCAGTTCCTCAAAAAATTAAAAAAAGAATTATCATATGACCCAACCATTCTACTCCCTAGGTATATACCCAAAAGACATGAAAGGAGGGATACTTGTATACCAATGTTCATTGCAGCAATATTCACAATAGCCTAAGAGCCTATCAACAGATGAATGGATAAACAAAATGTGGTATATCCATAGAAGGGAATACTATTCAAAAATGAAGTTCCGATACATGTTACCACATAGATGAACCTTGAAAACATTGTGTTAAGTTAAATGAGTGAGACACAAAAGAACAAATATTATATGATACAACTTATATGAAATATCTAGACCAGGCAAATGCTTAGAGACAAAGGATAATTAGTTGTCTCCAGCGGCCAGTGGGGGAGGAAAAAAAAGTTATCTGTCAATGAAACCCTTCTTTACCCATTGTAATGTTTAAAGTTGTGTGTCAACTTGGCTGGGCCATGATTCTCAGTCACTTGATAGTCATATGACGGAGTGATCACTTCCATGATGAGATTTGATATTATGTGATCACCTCCATGATGAGGTCTGCTGTGAGTAGCCAATCAGTTGAAAGGGCATTTCCTTGGGCATGTGGCCTGCATTGAATATAAGTGGCTATTCTGGCAAGGCTTACGGGCTTTTGCTTGTTCTGGATCCTGCAGCTGGCTCCTGTTCCTCTGATCTCCAGTTCATGGGACTTGAGCTAGCAGCTTACCTGTAGTCTTGCCTGCTGATCTTTGGGATTAATTGATCTTCACAGCCTGTGAACAAGAGCCCTGCTCTACAACCTGCTGATCTTGGGTTCGCCAGCCCATGTGGCTACATGCATCAGGAGAAGCCTCTATCCTGACCCACAGACTTGGGACGCTCCAGCCTCTACAACTGAGTGAGCCATTTCCTCAATATAAATCTCTCTCTATGTATGTATTTATACGCGTTACTGGTTTGCTTCTCTAGAGAATTCAGCCTAAGATGCCCATTCTATTTAAAATTGCAGTATCCAAACTTGTTTCCACTAAAACTCCTAATTACCCTTACTCTGTTCTTTCTTTTTCCATAGCTTATTTAGTACATTTATGGCTTTCTGTTTATTTTATCCATCATAATGTGAGTACTATGAGGGCCAGTTAGTTTTGTGCATTAATATATCCCAAGCACTAGAACATAAACTTGGACATGGCTGGTATTATTAGCTGCCATCAATTTGGCCCCCACATCATGAACAATGCACAATGGAAAGACACACTGCCTGGTCTTGTACCCATGATCAGTTGAGGGTTGGACCACAGTACTCCACAGGATTTTCACTGGCTGATTTTTTGAAAGAAGGTCACCAGGTCTTTCTTCTTTGTCCATCTTAGTCTGGAAGCTCTGCTGAAACCTGTTCAACATCACAGCAACATGCAAGCCTCCACTGATAGACAGATGGTGGCCACAACTGAAGTGCATTGGCTGGGAATTGAACTCAGGTCTTCAGCATGGAAGGCAAAAATCTTACCATTGAACCACCAATGCCTCTTAGAACATAGTAAGGACTCAATAAATACTTGTTGAATGAACTGGATGACTGACTGAATGAATAAATACATAAGATCTTCCTTCTACTGCAGAACACTGCAGAGACATTCAAGATCCAGTCAAACACTTGTCAAATGAATAACATGAATATAAGATCTCTTTTCTACTGCAAAGCACTGCAGAGGCATGAAGGATCCAAATCACAGTGTACACACAAACAGCTAGAGGTTTCAGGGCTGCACATACATAGAGAAAAGCCAATTATGGGGTAAAAATAAAATGGTATCCATTTTGCAGAGACCATGAGAAGAAAGCGAAATTGCTTAGAAATAAAATGATCATGATACCATATTTATAAAATATGAGCATTAAGAAATTGCAGACCTAGAGACTGAAACTTATCTGAAATGCCCTGATGAGGTGACCATTTCAGCACAGACTGTTGTGGGGCAAGAATAGTATGGGACAGTAAGGAAGAGGATCACTGACAAAACAGAATAGGATTCACATTGGATCAAGTAACAGTGGAACTGCTTGGTTAATATTTGTTTCACCAAATCCTTAATGAGAAGGGGAAGACCATGGGAAGAAAGCAAAATTGCTTAGAAATCAAATGAGAAGGACTTGGGGCATAATTTGTTGGATTTACGATGACACCTAAACTATCTATGTACTAACTGAATACAATCTTCACACCAAGGTGTATCTTCCACCATTTTCAAGTAATCCTTTTGCTGTATTCATAAAAATTCCATGTTAAAGAAAACTTTCCAGTATTCCTACAGATAGGTATATAAAAAGTGGATATTAACTAGCAAATGCAGGTAATATTTTTGTGCCAAGAGTAGCCATTTTAAGCAGTGTTTCTTGCCAAACAGGGCCTAAAAACAAAAACAAAAAATATACCCTTTTATGGGAATGTCACTTATTACAAGTGGTGACTCTAAATGTATATTTGTGCACATGTGTGTAACAGTATGCATAGGTCTCATCGATTCCGATTATGGTATTCTTGATTTTCTCACTGCAAAACTATAGTAAGGGAAGTAACTATAGTAAGGGAAGACAAAAGGAAAGTAAACACAGGGTAGAGAGAGACAGACAATAGGGCTTAAAAATTAGAGGCTTCTGATCCTGCCATAGCTTATTTGTCCCTTTTCTAAATGCTGTGGCAAAATAATTACATTCCATCATCTCAAGGGCAGGCTAAAGTTTCCAGGCATCTAGGCTGAGTTCCCCACATCTTAGCTTCCCACCACTTCTTTGCACCCTCTTTTTATAACATCTTGACCTCTGCCTTATCATCTAGTCTAAAGCTTAATGTCAGTTTCTGTTCTAAGAGAGGTGTGTTTTCCTTAGCTGAATGACACCCTTCAGATGAGACCTTATTTTATATCCTCTGGGATGGAGACAGAGCCTATAAAATGACAAAGGAACTCTAATCTGTTAGTTAAATAACCTAAATTCTCGCCCTGGTTTTCTCACCAACTTAACTTCTGAGATCTCACTTACAAAAATGAAGTGATTAACCTTGATTATCTTTAGGGCTTATTCAAGTTTTTTACTTCCATAACCGTGGTTAGCAAAGATTATTGAGATCCTTCTATATGTAGAGCACTTATCAAACAGTGAATTCATCCTCATTTTTCTTTTTTTTTTAAACTTTTTTTTTTTATTGTACTTTAGGTGGAGGTTTACAGAACAAATAGTTTCTCATTAAACAGTTAGTACAGATATTGTTTTATGACGTTGGTTAACAACCCCACGACATGTCAACCCTCTCCCTTCTCAAACTTTTTTTTTAATCCTCATTTTTCAAAAGAAGATAAGTTCAAAAAGGCCAACTGACTTGCTATAGATACACCTACAGTAAATAGTAGAGCCAGCATTCACTTCCAGCACTTCTGCAAATGTCTTTGCAAATATCACACTGTTCTCCTTAAAAAAAAATTGCTGTGACATCACAGACAAGTGAGAAAAAGATCCTATATAATGGACACCTGGGTGCCTACCACCTCCATCCATCCATTCATATGGCTTCCTCAGGAGCTGCCATGTTTTATAAGACCTCTACTGCTTAGCCTCTGACCCAAACTGGGAAAGTAGCATCTTTCCCCAGGATTCAGAAAAGTGAAAGGGAGTTAATCTCTCTGAGGTGATTGAAAACATAAAATCTAGGATATGTTAGTAGCAATCCTTCCTTCAAGTGGAGAAAGCCAGTTTTCAATGAGAGACAGTGAAACAGAGATGAAAAATGGAGAGTTCTGGCAGATTTTGGACTCTAAGTTTTGGCTGTTGAGGCAGTCCAATTGAACGCCTGACTTTCTAAAGGCTTGGTTGTTCTATCCTTGCTTGTATTCTGTGTGTTAATTTTTACTTTTTAGCTTAATTGTTGAATGACCTTTTCAAGGGCTGGGTGGCTTAAAACAACAGAAATTTCTTCTCTCACAGTTTTGTAGGCCAGAAGTCCATAATCAAGGTGTTAGCAGGGATTCCTTCTGGAGGCTCTGAGGGAGAATCTGTTCCATGCCTCTCTCCTATCTTCTAGTGGCTGCTGGCAATCTTTGGCATTTCTTGGTTTGTAGACACATTACTCCAATCTTGGCTTCCATCTTCTTACATGGCTCTGTGTGTCTTCTCCCCTTCTTTTCTCTTCTAAGAACACCTGTCATTGGATTTATGGCCCACCCTAATCCAGTTTTTAAAAAAACCAAACCCCTTGTCGTCAAGTCAATTCCGACTCAGCAACCCAATAGGACAGAGTAGAACTGCCCCATAGGATTTACAAGGAGCAGCTGGTGGATTTGAACTGCCAGTCTTTTGGTTAGGAGCCGAGCTCTTTAACCACTGTGCCACCAGGGTGCCAGGATGGTGTCTTCTAAAAATTCTCCACTTAATTACATCTGTGAAGACCTTTTTTTCCCTAATAAAGTCACATTCACTGATGCTGAATGAACATATCTTCTGGGGATCTATTGCACACCTCTAGCAAAAGAGAATCCCAAATTGCAATGGTGACCAGTTTTGAGGTTTAGTGATATTCATCTCAGTAAGTTATTTCACATACTTAATCAAACTTTCCTTACTCCCACCATGACCATTTTTTTCTTTCTTGACAATTGGTCTGGAAAGTCATTTTGACATTTAGCAATGTAGCACTATAATCCAAAAAAATAACAGTGTTGCAAAGTGTGTAAATACATGCACAAATATTTTAAATTTACCTTTTCTTGTGTTGCAAAGATAAGTAAGATGACCAAGTGATCTCAATTTGCTTAGTTTATGTGATGCTAATGACAGGTACCTAGAGATGAGACTGAGAAAATATTCTATTCTACTTACAACTTCCATGAACTACTGAAAATTCACGTTTTGTTGTTGTCGTTGTTGTTAATTGCTCCAGGACTGGTATCATGATACCTGGAAGAACAGTGGTTTACTGGAGAGTTCTCATGTCTGGACACCACACAGTGGCTTTTTTGTTGTTGTTTTTACTGCCATTTTTTTTTTTTTAATATAAATAACAAAGAAGAGGAAGTGTGTTGGTGTTTGGTGTTTTAACCAATATAAATTGCCTTCTATTCCAGGGAAACGTTCTCTATTATGTAAAGTCACTTTCCACGTAACCAGCCATTTGCTAGGGTAACAAATTTACCCCATCCTGGAATCTCAAAAAAAAAAATCCATTGTAATACCATTATATAGCTGGTTTTATGTTTACTAACAGCTGTCTTCAAACCTTCACTATTGCAGAGTAAAACTACTATAGTGGTATTTAAGAAAAAATCCCCATAACAACAACAACAAAAACACAAAGTCCCTGGTTTACGGGAGGTGTTCTATTGGGAAAATAAATACTAAGGTGTAGATTCAATTAAAAAAAAAGTCTCCACTCAGTATAATCCTATGGATACCCTCTATTTTCCAGAATCATTACTGAGGTGTTATTTAACCTCCATCCACAAAGTTTAAACTTCGAATGTGTGTTCTGCATTCTGATCCTATCACAAGGCAATATCCCACTGAGTATTGACTTTAGAAATAAAGTTTGAATTCGAAAGGGAACCAATCTTGATCTGTCACAAAGATCTATGTCAGAAAATAATATAGAGTCTTCCAGAATAGAATCATTCCCAGCACCCTTCCCTTGGTAAGTTGTAACCCATCTCTTATATATTACAGCATAGACGACTTCTGTTTGAAAGTAAATCCAAAAATAGGAATGCCAAGATTCTGCCATGGTGCTAAAAAAGAAGATATAGCTTTCATAGAGTGACAAAAATGCTATAAACATGTGATGGCAGATTTGTTTGGGGTAGAGTTAATTACTTCCTTGTTAATTCCTGATACAGCTTAGAAGGCGCTTTAATAGCTCACTTTTGGCTTTTGATTTGTCTTTTTCTATAAAGATGCATAGATTATTAATTTTTAAAAAATACCTACTTTTTCTTGTAAGTAACAATTCTGATTTTTTAATTTTCCATACTTCAAATGACTTGATCCATTTTCATGATGTTCATGCCCTTAATGAGCAGTGTATAAACAATCCATATTACAAATTTCCTAAAGACATATGTGAACATTCAACAGGCTTTCGGCGACATTTGCAGTTGAAAATATCTAGATGGATTTTTTTTTTCCTTGAAGAGATTATCCTGTAATAGTAACAGGCAGAGAAACTATTTCCCATGTCTGTGAGTAGTTAGGATTTCCTTTGTGTACCTAGAGTTTTTTCTTTTCCCCATAAAGGGGAAGTGGTGTGCATTGGGGGTGGGCAAAAGAAAAATGACAAGAAGCAAAAGCTTTGCTCCTGGAGGATCAAATTCCAAGCAGAATTCCTCCATACCCTTCCATTTCTGTGAAAGTGCAGCAGGGTGTTCGTTTTCACTGTATCTGCTCGCTTAATTGTTTCTGCCTGTTCCTTTCATTCTTCATTGAAAACATTAGCCTAAGGGACATTTGAAAATCAAAAGGTAGGTTGGAAGTTGAACAGGAAATGAACAGTGGTGTTGCTGCAATATTAAAGTAAAAGTTTAGAACCAATAGGAAGTAGGCACAGTTTTAACTCAACATTTCTTTTCTCCTTTTTGTTGTTTCCTTTTGTCGTGCTCTTTCCCAAAGGTCAAGGTTAAAGAAAAACATTCCATGGTTTCTACATTTTTATATGGCAAAGGTATATAAAGGATGCTCTGAGGTATGCATTAATGGAACTTAACTTGGATGCAATGAAAATGAAGAGATTTTGAATTAGTAGGCAGGTATCTAAAATCCAGGACAGATTTCCCGACAGCTGTGATTATTTAATTCTAGAATTATCTCTTTCCACCCCCAAACCTCCTCTTGCCAGAATTATCCAGAT
The DNA here is from genome assembly GCF_000243295.1 of Trichechus manatus latirostris. Lineage (NCBI taxonomy): Eukaryota > Metazoa > Chordata > Mammalia > Sirenia > Trichechidae > Trichechus > Trichechus manatus. Next base: position 2,465,423 of record NW_004444163.1, on the reverse strand, counting down.
AATCATGGAAGTGGTGGGAAGGTTAAAATCTGAACCATCTCAAAGCCAAAACTGACCAGATAATTGCCGAACTCTCTGTTTCACTTGCAACGTAGGGATATGACTTCCGTGTCTCCATGTGTGTGCTAGTTAAGTTTAACCTCTAGCAGGGAAATTGTCTTCAAACAGAATAGAACTTGAACTTCAGAAGTTCATTACTCCTCAACATGGTCGCCCATTTACACTCAAGGCAGCATGGTTTAATTGCGACAAATGTCAGTTATGTTAATGCTGGGATTTTTAACAACTCAAGGTGAAGTGTTGTTATTGTCCATGTTCCCTCTGATCATTCAGACAGAAGATTAAACAATTGCTCAAAAACCAAGCTTAGAGGATCTCAACTTAAAATGCTGCTGCCTATTTTACAGCTACATTCTCCACCTTAACAAGGAAATCAAACAATTCAAGGAGAGCAAAGCAAAGCAAAGCAATCAGCAGAGCAAAGTTGTTTAAAGTGGACCCCCGAATAAGAAATATTTTAAGAGTTGAGTAATGAGGTAAAAAATATCAGACTTAAAAATAATAAACACAAACCTGGGTGTTTAAACATACAAAAGTTATCAGACCATTTACTTATGGAAATAATTTGGGTTAATTCGAATGGTCGAGATGGGGAATAACCAAATAATAAGTAATTCCGTTTTCCTGCCTTTGAAGAACAATGAATTTGGGATGAATCCAAATTTGTAAAGAGCAATCAGTATCTTCTATTCAATTATCTAATGGGAAGATCACCACGTTTTTGGATTATTTTTTCTAATGCTATATTTCATGGGCATTGCACACTTGGGGGAAGTCATTTAATCAAAAGTTATATCCAATTATTGGTTCATTATGCACCATAGTAATTATTTTTAAGAATAACAGGACAACAGAACTGTTGATTATAACACACAAGTTTAGGAAGAAAAATGTGCTCGTTCAGCTACCTTTACAACGATCATTCTCCATGGAAAATGTAATCCTTTTGCTGTTTCTACTACTGAGTGGAAGCAGGGCTTGTGGTTTTGGGGTGGGGGGGCTGCAACACTAGGTATAGGTTTGAAATGAGGAAGCAAGGCAAATGAACAAATTGCAAGTTAAATACTTTGGGGGGAGGGGATTTATCTTTTACAGGTATCAATTATTGTAGTTACAAGTAATAAATAATGCTAAATAAAACATGTAACTAAACGGGCATTAAAGACCTTTTACATACATAGAAGAAAAGAAAACCTTTTTTCTCTCCTATGCTGCACACTGCAGGCATTTTCCTCTCCCCCTGTCAAGTGCAATTCTTTCTTGATGAATGACAAGGCAGGATAATAGGCTGTGGTTGCCATAGCAACCAGACAGCAGCACTGTGTGCCTAGCATTTTTTCATCTGAAAATGAAACCAGAAGCAAAGAAAAGCTGAAAATGTAACCAACAGATTAACTGATACAAAAAAAAAGCAAAGAAAGGAAGAAAAAAGGAACAAAAAGGCAAGTTAGATTACAAGCAATTAAAATTACAGTACCTAGTCTCTTTTTCTCGCTGTCTCTCACACGCACACCACTGACTACATATTTTCAAATTCTATTTGATAAACATGAAACAATCATATTTTATCTTAATCTTTTTAAATGACTCATTTTTTGTTGAAGTTTCAAAATAAGGTTTTATTTATCTATTTATTTTTTTGAGGCACTTAATTTCACTAAATAGTGCAATTTATTAAGTACAGTGTTTGGGCTGGGATTTCTAAATTCCTCACACCCATCCCTGAACTAACCTATCTAGAGACCATGGGTTTAATGTGCAACAGTTTAATCTGGGGGCAGGGTTAGAGAAGAAAGGAGAATGACCTGGAGCTGAGAAACAGAAGGATGATTCTACATTAACCCTTGGGGATTTTACATACTCCATCCACTGTGTTTATTAAGTAAGCAGGATTGCTCTTCTGTTGAGTTAAAAGAAAGATGCAATTCTTTCTTATATTCTCATTCCTAAGCATAAGAAGTTTCCTCAATCTCCATTCTGCCCATATAATTTCCTTTCATTTACAGATTTCAAAATTTTTCTTGCAGCTTTTCCTTTTTTTTTTTTTTTTTTGTTCTCTGACTCTACCAAACGCTAATAAAAAAGAAACCAGACATAATGTTTTCCAAGAGCAATAGTCCCTTTGCACTGGATGTCTGATGGAGAAAAGGAACACTGAGTAAGAAGTCAGAACACAAAAGTCCTGTGAGGAGCACAGGGTTGCAAGCTCAGGCCAGTGAGAACAGTAGAACAAAACCAAGCTCGGGATCAATATACTTGACTTTGAATCCTAGCTCTGCCCTTTTGACTATATGACCTTGGGTGACTTTCAACCTCTTGGGAATCAGTAGTTTTCATCTCTAAAATGGGCAAGGATTCCCTGGGTGGTGCAAACGTTTGACAAATTCAGTGCAGCTAACCAAAAGGTTGGAAGTTTGAGTTCACCCAGAGGCACCTCAGAAGAAAGGCCTGTCAATCTACTTTCAAAAAATCAGCCATCAAAAAAGCAGACAATAATGAGGAAAAAATAGACAAATTCATGGAAAAGGCAGAAAAATTCATGGAAAATGCAGACAAGAATTCAAGAAAATCATACAGGAACAAAATGCTAAAATAAAATCACAACTAAAATCATACAAACACAACAATCAGAAATCCAAAAGATAAACAACAAGATTTCAGAAATGGACAGTGTCATAGAAGGGCTGAGGAGCAGGTTTGAAAAGATGGAAGATAGGATCAGCAAAATTGAAGACAAACACTTGGATACAACTGTTTCAGGAATAATCAGAAAAAAGAAAGAAGAAAAATGAAGAAACCCTGAGAATTATGTAGGATACAATCAAAAGCAAAAATCTGTGAGTGATCAGAGTTCCAGAGCAGGGGGAGAAAACAGAAAACACAGAGAAGATCATTGAAGAATTGCTGAGAGAGAACTTCCCCAATATCATGAAAGATGAAAAGCTGACCATCAAAGAAGCTCAATGAACCCCATATAGGATAGACCCCAAAAGAATATCACCAAGGCATATCATAATCACACGCACTAAAACAAAAGACAAACAAAGGATCCTGAGAGCAGCTCAAGAAAAACAAAAAGTCACATACATAGGAGAAACAATAAGACAAAGCTCAGATTATTCAGCAGAAACCATGCAGACAAGAAGACAATCAGATGACATATATAAAACCTTGAAAGAAAAAAATTTCCAGCCAAGAATAACATGCCCTGCAATACTCTCATTCAAATATGATGGTGAAATTAGGTCATTTCCAGAGAAACAGAAATTAAGGTACTATGTAAAAACCAAACCAAATTTATAAGACTTATTAAAGGGAGTCCTTAGATCTGAGAACAAACAACATCAGACCACAGGCTGAACATAGGACACAGGATTGTACTAGCCAGATACCAACCTAGGAAATGAACTCTTAAGGACTACCCAAAACAAAAAGAATTACAAAAGGGAAGCAGAGAGGTTAATCTGTAAATGACAACAACTTCAGAACAATAAAAGAGGGAATAAACGGTATAGAACCTTCTAATGGAGAGGAAGGCAAGGTGATACCAAGTAATAATAGACTGGTTCAAATCTAGGAAGGGAAGGGTAAATTTCAAGGTAACCACAAAGAAAGTTAACAAACCTACTCATCAAAGAAGAAACACATAAAGTCTCAGTAAAAACAAAACCTACAACAACAAAAGAAATGAAAAAAGAATCCACAAACAAAAGCAACTCAGCACAAGAGAGTAAGAGGAACAAAGAAAATGTCAGCACCACAAAAAAAAAAAAGCATTACAAAATGCAATCCCACTCCTAGGAATATATCCTAGAGAAATAAGAGCCGTCACACGAATAGACATATGCACACCCATATTCATTGCAGCACTGTTCGCAATAGCAAAATAATGGAAACAACCTAGATGCCCGTCAACAGATGAATGGATAAACAAACTATGGTACATACACACAATGGAGTATTATACAAAGATAAAGAACA
>NW_004444163.1:2446112-2460206 GCF_000243295.1 Trichechus manatus latirostris | reverse complement strand
AGTGAGAATAGCAGCACAACTGGAAGAATGTAATCGATGTCACTGAATTGTACATGTAGAAACCTTTTAAATGGTGTAACTTTGGCTATGTATATTTTCACCAAAAAAAAGGTTCCTCCAAGGTTAAGAAGGGAGAGTGTTGACACGTCGTGGGGTAGTTAACCACTGTCATAAAATAATATGTGTACCTCTGTTTAATGAGAAACTATTTGTTCTGTAAACCTTCATCTAAAGTACAATAAAAATAAATAAATAAATATTCTAGGGGCTATTGTTCTTCTGAAGAATAAAACAATGTCTCTCAAAAATAAAATCATCCATCAAAAACATTATGGAATATAGTTCTACTCTGACATGTATGAGGTCACCATGGGTCAAAATTGACTCAATAGCAACTAGTTTTAAAATGGGTACATTTTACCTACTTCATGAGGTTGTTGAGAAGATTAATAACCTAATGAAAGGGCATGGTATGTGTTAAACCAAAAAACCAAACCTGTTGCCATCAAGTCAATTCCGACACATAGTGATCCCATATGTGACAGAGCAGAACTCCTCCGTAGCATTTTTTTAGCTGTAATCTTTCTGGAAGCAGATCACCGGGTCTTTCTTCCACAGTGCCTCTGGGTGGTTCGAACTGCCAACTTTTAGGTTAGTAGTTGAGTGCAAACTATTTATGCCAACCAGGGACCTCGTTGGTATATAGTAGGAGTCAGTAAAAGAGTCTCCCTTCCTTTAATCAAAGCTCTCATTTTTCTAATTTGTGTAGTAAAACTGTCTATGTAGTGTGTTTGAATGTGGTGTGTGTGTGTGTGTGTGTGTGCATGGTTTATGTATACATAACCACCTGTTTCAGAAGGATGTAGATTAAATAAGTTAATTAATGGGAATTGCTTTGAAAGTACAACATGCTCGTGAAAAAGGTAGGTGGTGTTACTTGGAGATGTTGAGAAATTTCTTTTCCAGGAGAATGCTAAAGAAAGGTATCTAATTCCAGTCGGCCCTCAGGCAAAAGGATGGACTGACCGGCTAAACTCCAAACATGGAACTACCCCTCTATGGATAAGAAGATTGAAAAGTAGAAAGAGGCCCACAAGGCAGGTCCAAGGAATTTAGCTCGAGGATGGGGGTCCAAGTGTTACTGAAGAGCGCTTCCAATTCTCCTCTAACATGCCAGTGGTTGCACTGGCCACCCACAGCAAGGCCTAATAAATCCTTCCTTTGTCCGGATTTCCCCCAACACACACAAATGCAAAGTAAACAATTGGATCAAAGCTTTTAATGTGCTTTGTACTGTTTTATTTGAAAAGATCAGGTCTGATATCTGAGAGAGAGAGTCCATCTGGCTAGGCTGAGCTCAAGAAACCTCAGACAAATTGTAAACAAGACCAGGGCACAAACTCTTCTCCCTCCCATAGCCTGCTGCCCTGGCCAAGGCACCGTCCCGTGGTAGCTGTGTTTCCCTGACCGCGCATGCACAGCAAGCTTGGTGCACTGAATGGATGCTGTTACAAGATTTTCCGGAAGTTTTATAGCAGCTATTTTGCCCATGACCACTGCCAGTGCTGTGTAAGCCTCTGTTGGCCTGGGACCATACCGCTTCACATTTTACAAATTTCCAGCAGTAGATATCATGGTGCTTTACATACTGTTAGGACTCTCAGTTGTTCAAACAAACTTCTTACTGTTGTTAGCTGACATCGAGTTGAACGCCAACTCATGGTGACCCCATGCTCAATGAGATTAGGCAACTGTGATTCATAGGGTTTTCATTGGCTGATTAAAAAACTCCTTAGTAACTTACAGTAAAAAGATGAGGAATGAAGATCTGAGAGAAGATAATAATTGGTTCAATAAACGTGGTATACATTTCTTAAAACATTTAAAGTTAGCACTTTTTACTACCTTTGGAATACAAAAAAGAGACACATTGATTGCATTTTTTCCATCACCAAATTTATCACGCTTGGTATTGTTATTTCTGCAGTTATCTGCTCTTCTGGCTGGATTCTTAGCTCTTTCCAGACAGAGGTCAAGCTTATCTTGTTCACTTCATATATCCCCAGGGCCCGACAGAGCACTTGTCCCATAGTACCAGTACCAGTCGCTGTGGAATCAATTCTGACTCATGGCAACCCCATGTGAGTCAGAGTAAAACTGTGCTCCATAGGGTTTTCAATGGCTGATCTTTCAAAAATAGATCACTAGGTCTTTTTACCGAGGCGTCTCTGGGTGGACTTGAATCTCCAACCTTTTGGTTAGCAGCTGAGCGTGTTAACAGTTTCCACCACCCAAGAACTCCACTTGGCCCATACCAAAACAAAACCAAACTGTTGCCGTCAAGTTGATTCCAACTAATCATGATCCTATAGGACAGACCAGAATTGCTCCTTACTTGGTCCATAGTAGGTACTTAATATTTGTTAATCAAACCAATGAGCTTTAAAATCAGACAAACCTATGTTGATAACTACAGTTCTACCTCTCACGAGTTGTGACTGTGGACAACTTAACTTCTTTGAGACTGTTTTCTTGTCTGTAAAATGAGACGATAATTCTTCACATAATTGTGATTACTAAATAAGAAAAACGCATGAAAATACATAGTGCCTGGTCTAACACTGTCAATGTCCAGTAGCTAGTAGTTTTCCCCTTTTTATTTCAATTCATTTTGCTGAATTTTTAAGTGAATTGCTTGGCATTACAGAAGCTCTTTCCTGATAATTTTTGGAGGCCCACACTATGCTAGAAGAAGGGTTATAGGTTCATAAAAGGCTCATTCTTCATAAAGCGGCTATGTGGACCTATTCTGAAGACCATGTCTGATGCAAGTACAGAAGAACAAAAGCCATCTGTAGTTAACTAGAGCAGGACAGGTTGAATCTGATTGGAAAGGCTGAGATGGTAAGTGAAGATGGACGTCTAGGTTTGGCAGAGGCTGATAGGCAAAGCATAAGTGCACAGCAATAGAGTCATTAATCGGAGATGACTGCCATTATGTAAGCACCTGGAGACCAAATCACAAGTTCAAAAATTGGTCTGAGGAGCAGGACAAGTGAGATGCAGCCACCATTGGCTGAGATCAAAGATTCAACTGATATTCCAGCAACATTTGTTGGGCACCTACTGTATATATACTAATATAGTTGCAGCTATTGTACTGTGGTGGCGTGTGTGTTGCTATGATGCTGGAAATTATGTCACTGGTATTTCAAACACCAGCAAGGTCACCCATGGTGAACAGGTTTTAGCAGAGCTCCCAGACTAAGACAGACTAGGAAGAAAGGCCTGGTGATCTACTTCTGAAAATTGGCCAATGAAAACTCTATGGATCACAACCGAATATTGTCCAAGTCGCTTGCTTTAGACACATCATCAGGAGGGATCAATCACTAGAGGAGGACACCATGTTTGGTGACGTAGAGAGCCAGCAAGGGGGTGGGAGACTGTAGGTGAGGTGGATTGGCTCAATAACTGCAAAATTGACTCAAACATGCCGGTGATCGTGAGGATGACGTAAGATCAAGCAACGTTTCGTTCTGTTCTACATAAGATCATCATGAGTCAGAGCTGATGTGATGGAAGCTAACAACACTATATATGGGGCAAAGAATAGTGCTTTCACATTTGTACATCACTAACTTAGGAGGCAGTAACAATCGTAAAGCACAGGCCCTAGAGTCAAATGCCATGGTTTCTATGCGGAGTTTCTTCCGCCTATGTGATATTAGGTAAATTCTTTTTATCACAGCTTTTTCACCTGTAAAAGAGGGATAACAACAGTACCTACTTCACAAAATTTTTGTGGTGATTAAATGACTTAATACACATAAAATCATTTAGGATAGGGCTGGCATACAAAAAGGACTCAATACATTTTAATCATTGTGGTTGATTTGTACTCATTCTATTTATTTTTATTATAGTTAAGAGAGATGTGAACTTATGGCAGAAAGGGGTTCTAAACTTGGGATAAGGAAATCTGAGTTTGAAAACCAGTTCTGCCATTTACACTCCTCAGTTTCTTCATCTGAAAATGGAAGTAAGAAGACCTAGTTCAAAAGATGTGTCATGAATAGTCCATTAATTAAAACAGATCAAGATTAGATGTGTCTATTGAGGTCACGTAGGAGATAAGTAGACTTTCAAATCTTAGGCAAACAGTATGAGGGAAATTTGGCACTGATCCCAGGCCAGGGCAGCAGGGGTTAGAGTCCAGACCCTCAGAGACTAAGACACAAGGATAGGGACCAAGCACTGGGGACACAAATCACCAAGATTAGCACAACGGCCGCCTTAGCCCCGAGACGCAGTGATGTCAAATTAATCTTCCAAAAGCACCATTTAGATGAAGTCATCGTGTTCTTAGGCCTCCAATGACTCTCTGCATGGTCTAAGAATGAAAATCTCAGTTCCTGCGACTAAGCATACAACTTCTTCTAGAATCTTCTTTTCCTTTACTCTTTCTGCATTCTCTCCCTTTCAAGATCACTAAGGCATTGGCTATTCCCTCTACATGTACGTGGCACTCAAGGGGTAGAGACACAAACTTTTGGTCACTTCTCTCCATCTAGAATACTATTCCTTCCCATCTCCACCTGTCCAAGTCCTCCATAAGGTGCCAAGGCTCAGCTAAAGGCCACTTCCTCCCTGAAGCTCTCTCTAGTCCTCCGAATTGGACACTTGGGCACTTCCAGATTCTACCTTGTATTAGAATCATCTGTGTACCTGCCTTTTCTCCCCTAAACAATTATAAGTTCCTTCAGTGGAAAAGGCTTTTAACTGTTGCATTCTTGTTTGCTTTCAAGTGGTTTAAACATAGTAGTCATACAATATGTATTTGTTGTTATTTATTTGGAGGTTGTATTGAATAAATAAATGAATACGTAAGTAGAATCTATAAATTTTTTACCTATAGCCGGGTTTGGTTTTAATAATAAAGACAAAACTAATTATAGAAGTTATGAAGACCAGCAAGAGCAACAGAGATAATAATAATGCACGTAGTCCTTGACTTAAGACAGGGTTCCATTCTGATGACTCCGTTGTAAGTCGATTCTGAGGTAAGTCGAATACCTCATTTTTTTCTTAGTTTTCATGTATTATTGCCTTTTATTATCAGTATATTTATATATCTGATCTTTGTCTTTGGGGGTTGGCATGAGAACAATAATATCAGCAAATTACATGCTGCAGCATTGTATGTAGTACATATTACTAACCATAAGAGGTACAAAAAAAAAGACGGTCGTAAGTGCAGTTCATCATAACTGGAATACGTCCTAAGTTGTAATAATAATGCAATACCTGTAATAATAATAACAATAATAACAATAACTATGAATTAACATTTATCAATACCTATTATGAGCCAGGCATCAAACTCAGAGGTAGGAATGCAGTGGTGAGTAGAACATACACAATTCTCTCTGATAGAACTAACAGTTCTATGGGAGGGATGTTCATGAATCAAGTTGTTGCACAAATATATAATTACAAACCTGAATGGCATAAAGAAAAGCATTACAGCAGGTTATGATAACACAAACAAAGGGACAAGATGGAATTGGGGGGAGGTCAGGGAAGGCTTCCTTGAGGAATCGATGTTCTATTCAGATTTGAATGATGATAGCAGTTGATCACGGCACAGTAGTGACTTGATGGCAGGAGACTGAATAGGATGGCCAGTTACAAGCATTCCTACCCTGCAGTCAGATGTTTCAAGGACTGTGTGAGATGACAAGTGGCCTTGCTGGAGCTTACACATCAGAGCTAATAATTTTGAGCATATGTTGAAAACAAAGTAGACCAACAATAAGAAGCATGGTAGGGAGAAGAACATGATAAAGGAGGAAAGAGATAAAGACAAGGAGAAAAAAAAAAGAATAATTAATAAACCTGAATAGGTAGAGACATAAACACAAGGCAAAAAGGAGGAAATGATGAGTATATCATCAATCTCCATTCTAGATGTTTTAAACAAATCCTATAAACCTTTAACCTATAAGTATGTTTTGTTTGAGTTAAGCTTTTTGCGTTTAGAGTTGAAGAGAAGAATTTTGACAAAAGGAAAGCCTAACCCAGCTTTTCCTGAGAATGTGCATGAGTATGTCCAAGTCCTGGGCCAATGTAATGTTCTTGCTTCTTTGGATGGATGAGGCAATTAAAGCAAAGAAGAGTAGGGGATAGATGGAATCAAATGTGAGGGAGTCTCTCTGTGCCTCTGCTCTAGTGGGATAGCTATTTGCAAACATGCTTCTCGTTAAACTTGTGAAAATAAATGGGACGGCGGAATGTTACACTTTGGTGAAATAAGAGAAAGAAGGTGGAGTGGTATGGATGATCTCTAAGGCCCATTCCAGCTGTTAAAATTCTTAAGAATTGAAAAAGGGAGAAGATGCATAAAGAACTCTGAGGCACTGCATTAACTATTCCATATCCACAGTGAATCTTTGAGGATAAAGAATAGTGTCCCTGTACTCTGACAGCCTTTATATACATTCCATACTTTCTGGACCTCCCTGGGTGAATTGAATTAACTCTTCTAGCTCTGTTGGCGCAACAATGATGGAGCAACTTATATGGAGAGAAAATCTCTGTTTCTGGGCACATCATTTAAACTTCAGTGGGTTTGAATTTGAAGGTGGGTAGAAGCATGAGGCTATTGGACAGAGTCATGGAGATCAAAGAGTGTAGAAAGTAGAAGCTGTGGCTACAGAAGATAAGCCTCATCTGCTTAACAGTTTTTTTTCCAGGCAATGGTGTTGAGAAACATGAATAAAAGTGATTTAGCCTGGATTCCTCCCTTCGCCCCTCAAGTCTGCCATGGTGTCAAAAAAATCTATCACTGAAGAATCATTCTCTGATTCTTTTAAATCTTCAAGTTTCCTTTATTAAAACACTAATACCCATAGGAGAAACCCACCTTATTAAATAATACCTTAAAAGAGGATTAATCTATCAGTTATTTTCTAATAGGTACTGAGAGCTGAGCCTGAGGCCATAAAGGCAGGAAACACAAGCTTATGGTTGGGGTAGAGGCACATTCAAGTGGGAGACTGCTGGAGAAAATTCCATCTGACTTCATAAGTAAGGCTCAGCCAGGGCCTCAACTGTGCAAGAGCCTCTGTTGGCTTCCAGTAAATAGCTGCTGCCCTAACACAATGTCGCTGTAATAAGCAAACACTTTATTCACATAAGATCCATTTACATAAATTATACAATAAAAACGTGCACATATTTTCAGGAAATATTATGTTTTGAGGCATTTGAGCTTAATTTCTAGAACTTCACATAGTCAAATTTTTGGCCAGATGCAAGGAAAAGTGATTATAAACTACATACAAAATAAAAAATATGCAAGACTTCCTTACTGCAAGCATGATGCCCTCACCCTATGGTTTTGTGGATGGGTGTTAATGAATGGCATTCAGACCATAAGCACATCAGCCAATCAAAACTCCACAGCACCCTGATCCCAAACTGGTCACACATAAGAAATGCCAGTTTTCAAGACCCAATAGTTAAATATTATATGTTCTTGATAACAGATTTTTATAAGCAAAAAATCAGTTGAAAAATGAATTACTTACTCAGGATCATTAACTAATAATAAAATAAGACTATAATCATTGAAAAAAAAATTCTCTGAGAATGCAAGATGGTGAGAAAGGTTGAAAATGGAAACAAGATTGTGTTAAAAAGGCAAAAGTGAGTGACTTAGAAAGAAGGAAATTTGTCTTTTACATGACTTTGTCTTCTAGGGCTCAAAAGACGCTTCTATAATTTTTCCCAGAACTGGCTCCAAAAGGGTTATCATTTCATTTCCGGGCTCAAGTTGGCTGTACACGTAATGTACTCAACTCTTCACAGACAGTAGAACATCTTCTCTCTTAAAGGTCTGAAGAAAGACTCTCATAAAACTGTCCTCTGTCCCACCTTGGGGAGTCTCAAAAATCACAATTTTTATATCAATTTATGTGTTGAGTTAGGGTTATGTCTTTGGAAAGAAGATACTGAAAAACTAAAACCAAGATTATCTTCCCACTCATTATATGGCTCTACCATTTATGAATTCATGAGTTTGTAAATTCAATCCCTATGTAGACCAGATAGCTTCTACCCTACAAGCACTTTTCAGCCTTCACTATGTACCATGAACTCAGATAGCCCAGACCATTTCCAGCCAGACACTTAGCAAATGCCACTGTGTAAAGGATATTGGGCAAGAAAACATAAGTCAACTGACGTGAATTGTTAACATAAGTGTTCAGCAAAATATAGGTCAGTCAAACCCTCTTGATATATAAAGGAAAGAACATATTATTACATAAGTAAATGGGCTGTCTTAGGAACAGAAATATAATTAGAAGAATGTGTTTCTCCATTGCTAGTGATTCCCCTGCAAACATGTTTTTAATGTATTTGACTTAATTATAAGAACAGAGAGATTGGGAACATAGATTACCCAAACATCCAGATAATCTGAAAGCCATTTTATCTGACCTTGAAATACAATGTTCACCAGGTCTACCTTCCTCATTATCTAAAACCTGGATTTACTAGAGAAGGTCATTGGAAGGCATTGGATATGATTTATTACGCATTGTCTCTCAAATTCTTATCGTTTACTTTCCTCTAGACATTGTCTCTAGTCTCTTTATCTCCCCCTCTCACCCCCTATGCCTGAATCAGACAGAAATTCCCAGCAATAATTTTCCTGAGATTGAATGTTGCTTAGAGCCAGAGAAGGGTGATCATTTCTTTACAAGCCTGGTTCCCCTTACTAGCTGAGCAGCTTGAGGACCAGGATCATATATTATTCAAGTTTGTGTTCCCAGGATGTAGTAGATTCTCAATTAATGTTTATTGAATGAATTAGGTGAAAAATGTGTAACAATCCATTAAAATATTTTGCCAGTCTATTCTTTAATTTTTTAAACTGTTGGTTTAATGTAAAGCATTGCGTTGCCCTGGGCAAGCAAGTAAGGGGCTATTTACAAGGCAGATTTATATGTAATTGGATATAATGTATTTCAATGATTTGAATTGATTTGGTTAGTCTAATTTGGATGAAAGACACCCAATCCATTGGTGTTATGTATTTCCTTGGTGGTAAGAAATGAGAATCCTTCTAATACCTTGCTAATGGCAATTTTTGTGTCAGTCGAACAGTGGGAGCCTTTCACTTTTGCAGCAGTGGTTTAAAGGCAAATAATAGGACCTTTAAAGACCCATATAATCTAACCTCATGGTTTCATAAACTGTCAGATTCTTCATTTTCTTTGTCATGATGGGACGACAAGACAGCATATAAGAAAAGTAGACAGAGGACCCAGTGGTATCACTAGGGGAGTGCAGGGGGCGAGGGAGTGGGAAGGACCACACCAGGTGATACTGTCAGGGTGGGTGACATCAAAATGACTGTCTATAACATTTTGTGCAGTGTTTCAGCAGAAATTTATTATTTTTTTATAAAAATGGCCCTGCAGTTAGTTATAACAACAAAAAATTTTTCTTAAGCCCAGCTTACATGTATCAATATACCTACAAGGCTAAAACTTTATGCTAATTTACTTTTTGAAACTTCTAATGCCCTCTGGTCACAGCTATCATTGTCACCCAGTTACAATGATGCTTCAGATCATGTGGTTTCATCTGCACGCACTACAAAGCAGGCGCTGTTGTTTTTGTTGCTGCCAGTGTTCTTACGGTCACTGAGTTTGTCAAACTTTCTGGTGTTTTAGCTACCATACTGTGGTAATTAGTATTTGTGAACCTATATCAAGAATGTTTTTGAACCAGACTTACTGACCTGACAGACTGGAGGAACCCAGAGACTATGGCCCTAAGACACCCTTCTGACTTGGAACTGAAGCCATTCCTGGAGACCACCTTTCAGTAGAACAATAGACAGGCCCATAAAATAAACAATAACACCCAAGAGGAATGAGTTCCTTAGAATAATCAATTCTAATAGATCAAAATGACAATATTTGTCCACAAGTAAAGAAGAGGCAGGAAGGGGTAGAAAATCTGGATGAAAGGAAACAGGGAACCCAGGGCAGAAATGGGGAGAGTGCTAACCCACTGAGAAGAATGCAGCCAATGTCATGGCTTTATGTACAAACTATCAAATGGAAAACTAATTTGTTTCTGTAAACTTTCATCTAAAGCACGATAAAAAAATTAAAAAAAAAACTTTTTTGAAACTGGAGTAGTAATTAGAGGGAAAGAAGAAGTGATATAAGGGAATTACCATTTATGAGTAACATTAGTAGAAAAAACATTACTAAGGATTCTGTATGTTCTGGTACAGGAGGAGGTCCGTGACGGGTGACACCATGAGTTACCGCACTGGATGACACCAACTCTAATGACACCACTGAGAGGACCATGAAGCTTAAGGACCTAAAAGGCTTTGAGATAATGTAAATAATAAAATCGGCATGTTGAAAAATTGCTTTCACTCTAGTCTCTCATACTTTCATTTTTTGGAAACATGTAGTACATAAAATCAGGTAAATTATGAATGTATAAATTCCTGTTTATCTTGTGAAGAGCAAGATTGCAAAAATAAAACTAATATCATAACCAATTTATAAAAGCAAGTTGCAGGCTATTTTTACTATAGCAGGTAAAATTTGGGGACATCTTGCACCCAAATTAATACGTTTGGTGAACTGAAAGCCAAAAGTGGAATCAAAAGCCAATACATGTGATCATAGAAAAAAAGGTCATAATAAAAGAATCACAGTTACAAGTCAATACATGCGATCATAGAAAAAAAGGTCATAATAAAACTTTCAAATATTCATAGTGTTTGAATGGAATTCTTTAAATTGGCTTCCTTTGTATCTACACAACCAATGACAACTTGGAATAAGAAGCTCACCATTCATTGGATGAGCCAAATCAGACTTTGGATTTTAGAAATTAAACAATCTTCCAAGGATTCAGATAGAGTTGTGGGGTAGGAGTCAGGAAAGCTGAGTTCAAGTCTTGTCCTACATATCTTCATCATAACTGTCCAGTATTTCTACCCTCAAATGTCTCCTTTACCAAAATAAGACAGTATCACATGGACATTAGGCAGACAAACAAGATAACACAAATAAGAAAGTACTGCTCCGACCCTTTGGGAGAAATACATCATAGAAATATAAGACGTTGTTATTTTCTATGTCAGAATTGGCTACAGTCCTGTATCCAGTTCTAGCCATCCAGATAAGATGGATTTGGAAACAGTTCAAAGAATAGTCACCCTGATGATTAAAAGTTCCGGAAATAGATGTTGTTAAAGACAGTTAAAGGAACTGGGATTATTTACCCTGTTGAAAAGAGTTGTTGTTGTTGGAGGTGTAATAATAGTTGAGAATTAGTGCAGTCATTCTCAAATTGCGTCCCAGGACCAACCACAGCAGCATCACTTGGGAATATGTTAGTAATGCAAATCCTAGGGCATCACCCCAGAACTCTGGGGATGGGGCCTAGCAATCTATGTTTTCTAATAAGCCCTGCAGGTTATTATAGTGCACACACCATTTTAAGAACCACTTAGAGAATGGGGTGGTGTTCACAGGGATAGTCGTGAAAGTGAGTGGTGTTAACCACTGGGACAGAAAAGAAGGGAGGGTGGGTCTCAGACGTTGAATCTGTCCTCCTGTCAAAGATACCAGATAGCAGCAGAGGAAAGTGAGGAAGTAATTTACAGGAAAAGATAGCACAAATCACCAAGGAGTTCTTTCTTTTTTTTCTTTCAAGGAGAGTGCAGAACACAATAGCTACTTTCTACATTTCTACATGAGGTGCTGTCCTCAGATGATATTTAATATAGTTTTACTCAAAGATGAAGTCTTGAGAGATAGTAGCATGAGAAATAAAGCCACATGCACACACCAAACTAAAGCAGCAATGGCTTTTAAGTAGCTCATAATTAGTGGAAAGAGTTGTGACTTTTCAAAAAATCAGTGGAAAATAAAAGAGGAGAAAAACAAACATTAAAGAAAAGGAAGAAAGAAAAAAAGAAAGAATGGAAGGATTAAAAAGTGTAAAAGAGAGAGAGAGCAGAGCACAGAGAAAGAATTACCAAGCCTCACACAAGAGGAATGAGAGAGGAATGAAAAGGGAACTTTCAATATTTCTGGATAACATTACCATCTGATAACATGGAGCCTTGCTAAGAATTCTGTCCTCTGGGACAAGGTTGTGGGACTGCTTTATCATGAAAATCTTCTTTTTTCAGTCCATGTGAATCAAACATGTGAATGAGATAACTCTGAGAGAAATATCTAATATATCAGGTATCTTAATTAGGATAAAAAATAATATAGAGAGGTGAAGTAATGGGCTGAATCTAAGGATGAGGAAAATGGTGTTTGACAGTGGTATGTATAGAACAGACTTAAGTGTTTTAGTACATAGTAAAATAATATGGGGAGTGTCTTAGTTATCTAGTGCTGCTGTAACAAAAATACCATAATTGGTGGCTTTAACAAACAAATTTATTTTCTCACAGTTTAGGTGGCTAGAAGTCTGAATTTAGAGTGCAGGCTCTAGGGAAAGTTTCTCTGTCGGCACTGGTGAAGGTCCTTATCTCTTTCAGCTTCTGTTCTTTGGCTCCTTGCTGATCTTCATGTGGCGTGGCATTTATCTTCCCCCATCTCTGTTTGTTTGTTTGCTTAATCTGCATGTTTTTTTTTATATCACAAAAGAGATTGACTTAAGACACACCCTACACTAATACTGCCTCATTAACATAACAAAGAAAACCTATTCCACAATGAGATCATAACCAAAGGAATACGAGTTAGGATTTACAACACATTTTGGGGAGACACAACTTAATCCATAACATTCCAAAATTCATGTCCTTCCCACAATGGGAAACACATTTACCCCTTCACATCGTCCCACAAGTCTTAGATCAACTCCAAATCTGAAACCTCATCCTCTGAATGATCTAAATAAAATATGGATGAGACTTTAGGCTAATTCCATCCTGGGGCAAAATTGCTCCTCTTCTGTGAACCTGTGGAATCTAGAATACAAGTTATTTGTTTCCAAAGTACAATGGTGGAACAGGCACAAAGTAGACATTTCCATTACAAATGGGAGAAATTGGAAGGAAAGAAGGGATAACTGGCACCAAGCAAGTCCAAAACCCAACAGAACAAATTACATTAGCTGTCTAGGCTTGAAAACAATCCTCTGTTCTTCAGGACCATCTGAGCAAGGGACCTGCCCTCCAGACTCTGGGAGTTGGCCATACTTTTGGGATTCTGGGTATAGGACCCTTGGCCCTGGGTGGAGGCCCCACCTTTCAGGCCTACTGGTATGGAAATCTCATCCCATGGGCTTTGGGTGACCCCATTCTCCCAGTCTACCTGTATGGTGACTTCCACCCCCTTAGCCCCAGTAGACTCTGTTCTCCTATCCCTTGGGCATGGCAGCCTCACACCCTCAGTTTTGGGTGGTGCCTCATACTCTTGGTTCACCTGGGTGACAGCCCCACATTCCTGAACCAAGTCGGGGAGATCTAACTCTTTGAAAACCAGGAGGCCATGGCTCTACTCTTTGAGATCTAGAAGGCCGTGGCTCCACCCTTGGAGACGTGGGAGGCTGTGGCTCTTCTCTTTGAAACCAAGGCAACCCTGCTTCCTACGTTTCTTCCACCAGTTCTGCTGATCTCCTAGCTGTTCCTGGGATGGTCCTTTTCTTTTCCTGAAGGACAACAGATGTAGCTCCTTTGGCCTGTTTCCTACCTGTAGAATTCCAAGAGGCAGACAGCTTTCCTTCCTTTCATTCTGTCTCTATCCCCTTCAGTCTAAGCTGATGGGTTTTCTGCTTTGGTAGTTGTCTAGATCCAACAGTCACAGGCTCAATTTATTTAACAAAAGATTGTGTAGCCCAAGAAAATACAACACCTCTACAACAAAAAAACAGATAATCCTATTAAAAAATGGGCAAAGGAAATGAATAGACACTTCACCAAAGAAGACATTCAAATGACCAACAGACACATGAGGAAATGCTCGCGATCACTAGCCATTAGAGAAATGCAAATTAAAACCACAATGAGATACCATCTCACCC
>NW_004444163.1:2374597-2444996 GCF_000243295.1 Trichechus manatus latirostris | reverse complement strand
AAAAAAAAAAAAAGTTTGAGAAATTAGAGGGTTGACATGTTGTGGGGTTGTTAACCAATGTCATAAAACAATAAGTGCACTACTGTTTCATGAGAAACTATTTGTTCTGTAAGCCTTCACCTGAAGTACAAAAAAAAAGATTGTGTAGCCATGTGCTTGGTAAAAGTTCTAGGACATATGTCCTTAGTTTGCACAACAGAATTTCCCTAATCTTTAAGTTCTGTTTTCATTTTGCATAGTTTATTTTTAAGTCTATGTCTTTTCTCTCACATTATACTGTAAGCAGCCAGGAGAAACCATGCCGCCCCTTTAAGAGCTTGCTTAGAATTCTCCTCAGACAAATATCTAAGTTTATCACAAGTTGTACCTCCACCAAACATTTGAACATAATTCAGACAAGTTATTGCCACTGCATAAAAAGCATTTCCCTTCCTCCATTGTCCAATCACATGTTCATCATTTCCTTTTGAAGCCTCACCAGAAGCACATTTAATGTCCACATGTCTAGCAACATTCTGTTGATGGTTCCGTGTGTATTCTCTAACACAGTAGAGACTTCTCTATAGCTCTCCTCCTCTCCTCACTTCTTTCTGAGCCCACACCAGAATTGCCTTTGTGTTCATAACTCTACCAACAGTCTCCTCAAAGCAATCTAGGGCTTTACTATGAATAACATCAAAATTTTTCCAGCCTCTACCCATTACCCAATTCCAAAACCACTTCCACATTTTAGGTATTTGTTAGAGCAACACTCCACTTTCGGCTTCCAAATTTTTGGGGGACACAATTCAATCCATAACAAGGGCCACCGGTGGTTCAGTAGCAGAATTCTCACTTTCCATGCAGGGGATCTGGGTTCAATTTCCAGCCAATGTACTTCATGTGCAGCCACTACCCATATGACAGTGGAGGCTTGCATGTTATATGATGCCGAACAGGTTTCAGCAGAGCTTCCAGACTAAGATGAATTAGGAAGAAAGGCCTGACGATATAGTTCCAAATATCAGCCTATGAAAACCCTATGGATCACAACCAATCAAGAAGATGGTACAGAACTGGGCAGCATTTTGTTCCATTGTGCTTGAGGTTGCCATGAGTTGGGGACTGACTCAATAACAGCTAACAATAGCAATAACATGATATGGATCAACACTGTTAAAGGTTGTCAAGAAGATTAATTGAGATTTTGTTCATAAAAATTCAGTACTTAGGGAAAAAAATTAAGTGATTATCACACTCTACTCTCCATTTATCAGTCCACATCTTAAAAAAAAATGTCTTCAATTCTGAAAAGCACGTTTCAAAAAGCATATAGACAAACTGGAGGAGTCCCTGAGTGATGCAAATGGTCAAGTAGTTGACTACTTGCCGAAAGGTCGACAGTTCAAACCCTCCCAGAAGCACCTTGGAAGACAGTTCTGGTGATCTGCTTCTGAAAGATCGCAGCCTTGAAAACTCTGTCAAGCATTTCTACTCTGCACACATGGGGTAACCATGAGTTGGAGTCAACTTCACTGCAGCTATCAACAACAGACAAACTGGAATGTGGAGACTAACAAGAATTATGAAGGTATTTGAAATAATGCCGTGAAGGGAAAAATTGAAGGTAACAAGTATGTGGTAACCTAGGAAGAAAGAAGACTCTGGAAGGAACATGATTTCTTGCTTTAAATGTTTGGAGTACTGACACATAGAAAAGAGATCATACTTACACTATACGGCACAAGGGTAAAACAAGGAACAACAGAAGTCCTTGTGATTCAGTATAAGAAAAAAATAGTTAAACCATCTAAGCTATCCAAAGATGGAATTACTGATCAGGATGGTGGTAGCTTATAGCAGAGAAAATTGAAGCAAAAGATAGTAATTGGACCAGATGACCATTATGGCTTCTTCATCATTGAAAGCATTTGAATTTGGAGTTAAAATGGAAATTTGACTGAAACAAAAATCAAAAGTGCATTCTCAAAAATCTTTTTTTTTTTAAATATCTGTAAACTTACACTTCTCTATTGATGTGAGAGGTGTGTAATCTAAAGGACTTCGCAAAACAATTTACCACACACCTACTCCTCTTTATCAACTATTTCATTATCTGATATTTCACATTTTACAATGACAGTAAAAATTCTACTATCCAACTATTTTACCATTTATGACATATGTCTGGCAATAATAAACACCAAGTTGCAAGGCAAGGGTAACACTGGCTGTGATGGTTAACTTAGCTGGGCTGTGATTCTCAGTTGTTTGGCAGTTATGTAATGATGTAGTCATCCTCCATTTTGTGATCTGATGTGGTCATCCTCTATTTTTTGCATAACACTGATTTTTGCATAACGACCTGGCCATTGGAACATAAATATGTTGATAAGTGAAGAGTGGGTGTATTTACTTTTAATGTCTTTGTAAAATAGGTATGAGTAAAGTACCATTTTTCCCATTTTACAGAAGAGCTAACTCAGCTCCAGAATTTTAAATGAAATAAATCATCAATCCAGTTAGATCTAGAACACAGGACCTTTGATTTATTCAAATAAAACTTTCAGCATGTGCCTCTTGACCTTCATTGTCTGACAAACCTGATGTTGGTTGTGATCATAAGTTGATTAAATCAAGGTCATTTAACGTCATCTGAAGTCCTGACCCATTATTCTATAATCATGGTAGAATTTTATGAGCACAAGTGCTGATGATAACTAGAAGTGAACGGGGAAAGTTGTAGAGTGTCCTTACCTAGAAGTCTTCAAAATACTGAGATTATCCCACTACTGATTAAGTCTTACTTTTCTACTGAATCCCCAGTTATAACTGGTAGAGTGTGATAAAATAAAACTCTAGGAATCAAAAAATACTGATGTTTGTCCCTTACAATGCCATTACATTTTGTTTCTTTCCATCCCACTACTGGTAAGCTATGATACCACTGTCCTCAACACAACATCTAACCCTATATAGTAATAATCATATGCTGCTGTCAGTCCCTGTGGCAAATGTTTAAACTGCTCTTAGCAGAAATGGATTCTTTCATGGTTCTTTTTTGTCTTTGAGTTTATGATAGGTTTAACACTAATCAGATTTACCTGGTGTCAGAAAATAACTCTGTGCTTTGGCAGTTAATATCCCAAGGGGTAATAATCAGAGGGTTGAGAGGAGAAGCCTAAAGTGAGAGTTTTCTGATGGGCTAACTTAAGTGAATTAAATAATTTGGTACAAAGAATATAATCAGAGCTAAGTATAAGCTTCATGTTCCATGTGATTTTTTACTAGTAGAGACTAATCTGAACAGTCTTATCCATAGGGAACCCTCCTCCCTAGGGATATATCAATCATTTAGGGATCCCCAAAATGCTGAGGCTTACTTCACCATTATTATAGCTCTGCCAAATTGTAAAAATTCATTGGAGTCTGTCAAACCAGGATAACAAATCTCTCAGTGTAGAAATGGTTGAGGGTCAGTATATGTATAGGCTAAGTTATGTATATAGGTTAATAAAGATTACACATACACACACACACACATACACACACAATCTTTCAGGACTGGTTTGCTTGAAATTTGACATCATAGAATGCCAAATAATTTTAAAATGTGATTATCTAAGCCTACTAAATGGAAAGACAGTAAACTGGCAGAGAAATGGCATAAGATGACAATTTAACATTCCACATTTTTTGCTAGCTATATATATATATATAGAGAGAGAGAGAGAGAGAGAGAGAGTTAAGACATGCCAGCATTCCTAGATCAATTAAGTAGAGCCCCTAACACAGACACACAGCTTCCTTTATGAAAACTGAATATACTAACACAATGTTGACAATAGCAAAGATTTTTTTAAATACCTTTTTTATATTATTTTTTAAGAGTTGTTGTTGTTTAAAATATAGTAACCTAAAAATGCACAGAAACCAAATGTTGATGCATTGTAGGAGCTGCATGTTATGATTTCCTCATTGCATCTGGTAACTGCATGTTATTAGCTACACTTGGTACAACTTGATACAGCCTGACATATTCTGGGATTTATTAAAATGTAAATGACAAAGCAGAAAAGAATGTTCAGACAATTGGATTACTCCATTGACTGAATGTTCTAATACTGAATCTATTTTTGTCAAAGCAATGATGGCTCCTGCTGTGGAATGCTGAATGGAATATTCTATTGCAGAGTATGGAGAAACTGCATAAAGGAAATTGAAACCTAATCTTCTTAATTTTTAACTCACCTCTGTAAAAAGCAACAGATTGCCAATACTTTCTAAAAGAAATTCTGATTATTTTGGCTCATAATTATTGGAAGATCATCATTCTCAACTATTTATTCACTGTCTATTATTGGATCTGTAACTCCATTTATGAAAACAGTGATACATTTGCTTGTCTTTGCTCTTGGCTTTGGCTTGTTCTAGTTATGAAAATCATGTGATGAGCATGAATATACATGATATGGCAGTAACTATACACAATCCAAGAGAGTCATTTTCCTGATGGTAACTCTTATTACTTATTCTGGGGTAGAACAGACAGAGAGATGTCTTTAAGAACATGAAGGGGTTGAGTTTAGAGACAATGGAGACCAGCTGTTCTTTCTCTCCACAGGGAACAATAGAAAATGGGATTAAACTACAGCGTGAGGGATTTAGGGTAGAAATAAGAAAGAATTTCCCAACTGTGTAGGCTCTCAAACACTGAAATGTGTCTTAAAGGAAGTATGTGGACATTAGATTCATTTTGATGCCTTAACAAAAATGGAAAGGCACATTTTCATTATGTGGTCTTGCATGGATGCAGAAGAATGGACTAGATGACTTAGAGTTCCTAGATTCTCTTAATCTATGAGTAGAATCTAAAAATGGGGGATGGTGGTGACTAAGGAAGGTGATTATTATTTTTTTTATGGTAGTTATTTTTCAAAGTCAACTTTTCTCATGGGGACAGACTGTCAAATTTTACCTGTGCTGTGAAATGTTAAACTGAGTGGAATGTCATGTAATAATGTGGGTGGGGTCAGAGAATGTGGGAACACAATGAAACTCTTTTATTTTCTCCTCCCACTACCATTCCTGCTATTGAGTAATTCAAGTTTAAAGGTAAAATGTCCTTCCTAACAATGTGTGGAGCTTAACATTTGTAGATTGATTTTTGAATTTGTAAGAATGTGGTTAGGACTCTTGGGGAACTGAGTTCTTTCTTTACACTAATATATAATGTATTTTTTTCTAAAAGGCAGTTGCATTTTATTTATTTATTTTTAATCTTTCTTTATTGTACTTTAGGTGAACATTTACAGAAGGCAGTTGCCTTTTAGCAAAATGAATCTATAGTTTGATTAGTAGAAAAATTTGAGTATATGGGATTCAAATCAAACCCAGAGTTAAGTCTTCCTTTTAAAAAGTATGATCCTAGTGGATATTGGCTGTTGCTTGAGTTGAAGATAATTATATTTTCCATTTCCCTGGCACAGCTTGGTGTAGTAAGAAGAGCGTTGTGTTGCAGTCAGAAACCTGGGGTCAGGTTTTATCTCGATCATTAACTGGCTATTTGACCTGGGTACTTCAGTAACTCTTAGTATTGTTTCAGCTCTTGGGGAATAATAAAAAGTTAAAATGAGGATATGTTGGACAGATGACTTTCTAAGTTTCTCCTTTTGGTTCTAATAGGCTACCAATTCTCAATACCAAAAGTCCTTGGTCTTCTGCACTCACTTGCAGACTATGTCTCCCTAGGTCAATAGTTCTCAACTTCGTTGCCCATGACAATCACCAGGGGAGCTTTAAAAAAAAAAAAAAAATCCCAATTCCCAGCCCATACCACCTACCAATTAAATCAGAAATTTTTGAGGAGGAATCCAGGCATCAGAATTTTTTAAACTTCCCAGGTGATCACAATGTGCAGCCAAGGTTGAGCAATCCTGCTTTGGGTACAATATCCAGGGAGAAACTGAAATAATTATGTTAGTTTTGTTCACTGTAAGTGCAAGAATTGTGTCCATCTTGTTTCCTTCTACGGCCTCAGGACCTAACAAAGTGGCTAATACGTAGTAGGTGCTCAGTAAATAATTAATATTTTTAATAAACTCCAGGCAAGTCCCTAAAAGAAATAGGGCCAATCAAATCTGCCATGTACTTTGATCATTTTCACTTTGATCTTATTCACTGAATAAGAGCTCAGCTCTCTACTTTTGTTTCCCTGTGTAAACAATGAAGGAAAATGAAATAGTGGGCAATCCTATTTCAGTGATATAATTCACCTATCCTTGGGATTAAAGAAACGAAACAATCTATCACAATATTTTCTAGAGAAGAGGTCCTTTGGAATCTAAATTAATCAATTAAATTAAATGTCTAAATATTCATTCCTTCAGCAGTTATTTACCAAGTACTTTCATGGTGCGAAGAACTGTGATAGGCTATTGCAGACTTTCTCAAACAGGGTTTCACACTAATTTAACCTTAATGCCAGGGGCATCTTTACATGTAATAAATTAACTTCCTTCCTGTGCATCTAGTACAGTGTTAGCTATATCTCATCCTTGGAAGAATGGAGAAAATTGGCACTCAAATTTTCTGTGCTCTGTGGTCCAGATGAGGAAGCTCAGTTGAGAATTGTTAGAATCTAAGGAATTAAAATGACAAAACGCAGTACTTGACTTTTAGAACAGTGCTGTCCAATAGAACTTTCTGTGATGATGGAAATGTTTTATATCTGTGCTGTTCAATAAGGTAGCCACTGTAGCTATTAAGCATTTGAAATGTGGGTAGTGCAACTGAGGAACTGAATTTTAAATTTTATTTAATATTAATTGATTCAAGTTTAAATAGCCATGAGTGGCTAGTGGCTACAACGCTGAACAGTGTAGCTCTAGAATCTCATATTCAAATGGAGACAGGCACATATGGAAGTTATTGCAATGCTGGGTGATTAAGTTCAACTATGAGGTAGGCACAGAATGCTATAAAAACACCTAGGTGGGGAAGCTAACCTAGTCCTAAGGCTGGTGGATGGTTGCAGTGAAGACATCCAAGAAGACATGATTTCTAAGATGAAACCTAAAGGACAAGTGATGGGGTTTGGAAAGGATAGTGGAGAGAGTACTAGGCAGAAGGTTAAGTGTGTGAGAAAGCCCAAAAGATAAAACAACATTGAGAAATGGCAAAGATGCATGTCTAGAGCCTTGAAAAATAGTGGGAGAGAAGAACTTCATGAGTCCAGAGAGCTATGCTGAGGCCAGGATGCAGGATATGAAGGATTTCAGGTGTAATGATATTTCAAGGTCAATGGGAAGCCAGTGAAGATTTTTGAAACTGTGGAATGATATGATCATATCTGTGATTTAGAGAGATGTCCCTGGCTGCTGCTTGACGGTGAAGAGGGAAAAACTGGAGTATGTTGTAGTAACTCAGGTGAGAAATGAGAGTTGGCTTTACTAAAGTACTAGCATAGAAGATGAAAACAAGTATGTGTATTTGGGAAACATAAAGGACAAATCAAAAGGATTACATGATGGACTGCACATGGCAAGTGAGGTGGAAAGGGAAGCAACAGGACCACACTCAGGTTTCTGATTTGAGTAGATGATAGTGCCATTTGTTTTTTAAAAAAATGGGTGTTTTAGAAATTACCTCTAAATTTAAATTTTTCCATCACATTTCATATTTGTTCCTTATGAATCTGGAAACAAGCCTTGATATACAATAGTGGCAACAAGCAAAATTCTGAGATTATGCTTTTCCAAAAAATCAAGACAAGTTCACAGTTGATTCAACACTGCTTTTATTAGGGGTTCAGGGGACATAACAGAGTTGCATAAAATGTCAACAAAATCACACTTTGTGCTTGGCTACTCTTGTAAAATTCCCGCTTATTTATGAACTCACTTAATGAAAACTGGTGAAATATGGCCAATAAGGATCTCATCAGGATGATGAGAGCCAAGAGGAGGCCGAAGTCTGACCAATGCCATATATCTAACTGGGAATTTTATAACAGTAAAGTATTCAGATACTTCCAAATATCTAGATGCTTGTCCTTACATAGACCCAAGTTAAGACTCCTTCAGGACAGAATAGCATCTTGAGTCTCTGTGTTATCCAGCTGACCACCTTATTAATCATTACTAAAGGCCATCTAAATGCAAACAGGCTGTTAAAGAAGAGTGAGATTTTTCTCACTTTCAGCTTTTTATGGCCAAAGTGTTCTTGAGTTACTTCCATGAACAAGTGAGGATTAAAATAGCAAATAACAATCATTGATAGTTGAGTAACATAAGTACTATTAAAAGTCATTTATAAATATTCATACAGAAAGACTTATAAATATATACTATGCATAGAGTTGGTTAGGAAGGTGCTCATTAGAAGAGCTAATTTGTTTAGGTGAGCTAAAAATTTCAAATAACTGAAAGATATCATTGAAGACATTGTACACATAAAACTTCACCCATTACATGGTCTTTGGGGATGAACCATTGACAATTTCTGAATTTAAAGACGTTAGTTCAGAGATGGTTAGGTTTTCATATTGAGATGGTAAGCCAACAGAGGTGTGGAATTGAAGCAATCTATTAGGCACAATGCTCCCTGATTAACTAAAGGATGTTTCCATTGATCAATTTCAAGTTTATACTTCATTTAGGCAGGGTTCAAGAGCCCTGACACTAGTTCACAAGCCACTGAGAGTGGACTGGAGGGCCTGGTTTCTGGACCCAGGTCTGCCACCCTCAACTGTATGATCTTTCATAAATCACTCTAACTTTATGAGCTGTAGATTCATCTCATCTGTAAAAAAGGACATTGCAATAGATTACCCTAAATCCTTCTCCCTGATTTTCATTCTCAAAAATTTGAGATTTTTATGAAAACCAAAGTAGAAAATCTCATCAAAGTCTGGCCAAAAAAAAAAAAAAAGCCTAAAATGCTGACGAGCTCTGTTCCTCAACTGTTTTCAATACTCTATCATGAAAATACATTCTGTCACTGTCATGTAATTTAACCAGACCCCTGAAAAATTTGAAGGAATAATGAAAAGAAACACCTATTTGTTTACCATAGAAAAATACCAAGGAATATAAAGAAAGAGGTAATACTGTGACATTGATCACAATATTGTGACTTAGTACTTTAGATCACGAACTTTGCAATCATAATCCTGAATGTAAATCCTGTATATGCCACTTTGGCAAGTTATTTAACCATATTAAACCTCAGTTGTCTTTACTGTAAAATGAGGATAATAATGATACCTATTTTGCAGGGTTGCTGAGAAGTTGAAGTGAGTTATCATGAAAAATGCTTAACATATAGTGAGAACTAAATAAATGCCAATTATTATTAAGTTCACAGAAAAAAAAATCACAATTCTCCATATCACCAATCACCCACACTAGTTCTAATGGCAGAGAAATATGATTATAATTGTAGGCACCCCTGAGGTAGGAGAGGGAAGGTATGAGTGCAGAGTTGGTCTTGAAAGTCTGGGGTGAGATCAGCTAGAGGTGGGTATTCAGAATCGCCTAAACTCACCACATGGATTTCTTCTTTCCTGGCTAAGCTCACAATATTACCTCCACTGAAAGGACTCTATTTTCTCCTTCCTTTCTGTTTATCTACATTTTTAACATCATTCAAGATTCATCTTATACTCTACCTCCTTTGGGAACTTTCTTCCTAAACAGGCCCAGTTTATGGCAACCTCCTCTGAGCTCCTTGTTCATATCTTTTCTTTTTTCCTCTCTCTTGTCATCTACTGACTCAATTTACTACTTATCTTGTCACATAGAGTTCATGTAACTCTAACTACATGTAAATTCTTGGGAGGCAGCAACCATGTCTCACAGAACTTAGCTTGCTTAATAAAAATAATGGTCAGCTGGTTGGTGTCAGGTAGAATAATGTGCTATTTCTATGCTGCGGTATAGTTTCTACTAATATTTTATCTTTTGGATTACCTCTGGCTACATTGTTCTTTCAAAAATACTTTTTCTTCTCTAGGTCATTGTTAGATTAAACTGTGTGTGTGGCTAAAAATCAATCTACTTATAGCATTAATTTTGTTCCTTAAAACATTAACACATTTGTGCAATTTAAATTTGTGCATTTTAAAATTGGTGCATTAATAAACATATTCATACTAGGCAAAATTTTAAAAAATGAATGTCACACTAAATTTAAATACAAACAGAGGAATACATATAAGCAAGGGAAGGCTCGTGGCTCATTAGAAACCTAGATGTCATTAATTTTTACTGTTTCTTGAAAAGATTGCCTCTTGCTCTGAGAGTTCCATTGGCAGAAACTGCACCATTTGGGTGTGCTGCTTAGCAGGAGAGGGGTCCTCAGGAGATCCTTTCTTTGTTTCAACTTCATAGCTGGCTTGAGGGTCCATGTAGCAGTCTCGTGGTCTTTGTCTTTTCACTGGGAGACATTCCTGGGGGGGAGGGGGACTATAGGACCAGCTGAAAGGAACATCAACACAACTAAAAAAATAACAGAACAGGTCACAGAAAGTTACCACATTGACTCTTTAATCAAAAGAAATACATGTAACGATACTTCAGAACATGCTATTTCTAACTATAGGTGAAGTGCTACATCACTAGGAAAATGTAGCTTTTTCTCATTGTTCACGTCTCTCAAGAATAAGTCCATCAAGGGCATCACCTAAGGGTGTCTGAGAGCCCCACTCCAATCTCTCTGGGCGAAAACGCTCTATGAGAACAACTTCAGGCTTATCCAATAGGGGGTTTACTGCAACAGGACACACATGAAAAGAACAAAAGGACACAAGACGTTAAGGACACATTTAAAAGGGAGGGAGGGAGGAAGGAAGGGAGGAAGGGAGGAAGGCAAAGAGAAAAGGAACGTTTCTGAAAGGTGGAAGAGGCAGAGGGACAGAGTGTGGCAGACAGAGAAACCAATCCAAGCAGGGGTTCAAGACTTGGAAGCTAGGGAAAGCAGGTTCACTTAATTCAAGAAGAGACTATACATTCTGAGTGGTTTTAGAAAACAGGGCGGGGCAATTTCCAGGAGATTTTTGAGCATGTTAAGATTTAATCTGGGGAGTATGGTGTGTTAATTGTAACTATTGTGGGCTGCTGAAGGGAATATTAGCACGATTCAAAGAAATCAAGTGGAAAAGGAACTGTGAACCTCAAAGGTGTCAAAGAAATGGAAAAAAAAAAAAAAAAAACCAAGACAGAAGGACTAAAGAATATGGTCTGAAAACAGAAAGGCAGGTGTTTGTCTGGGTTTCTTCTATGTTAATGTTGAAGGAAACGGGCTTAGAACTCAGATCAGGAATTTCCTTCTCCCACTGCGTAGCTTTTTTCATTCTTCAGCTGTTCCTCTTTTCTGTCACTGTCCCTTCCTGAAAATGAACTCCAGTCTTTACTGTTTTAGCATCAAGGCAAAATATGTTAGTAAATACAGAACCTGGAGGTGGAATCAAATATAACTTCAGGAGGGGAACTGTTGCCACAAACAGATTCACGGGTCCCAGAGTTTTTCCTGGGTCTCTATCCTTTAGAATAGCTTCAAAAATTCTTAGAGCTGTAAAAGAATTTAGAGACCAGCTAATCCAACCCACTCATTTTTACAGCTAAGGATATTTGCGAAGAGTTGTATTACTGTTTCTCTGTTTTGTTCTACAAAAGTAGTATGAATAAAATATACTTTGCAGGTGGATTTTAATTTAACTAAAGTCTTTATTGTCTACCTTTTCATTATGCTAGCAGAAAGATGCACAATGGGTTAGGCACACCAAAAGGGACGTCCTACTACATAGCCCTGCTCTCTGCCTTCAACACTTTGGATACAGTTAGGATGATGAGTCTCCAGCTGGCAGGTATGCGTGTTTTTTTCCCCCTAAAACCTGTGAAATATGAGTGTTAAATATTGTTAATATATATTTTTCTATTCTGATCAGGCATGCAATAACTGATCCTGGATAAGTAATTAAATATACGTCTTACTGAGCTTAGAATTTATTATTTTGTCAACCTATAGAGGAAGGGTGGAGTGGAAGGATTCTGATACACATGTGTAACATTCGTTTATGGATAAATTAATATGTAACTGTATTAAGGAAGGATATTTCATACAGTTTTTTTCGTGACTCCTTTGAATAGCTAATAATGGAAAGCCTGTATACATGAGCAGGTGAAAAGTAAAACAATGTGTTGTTCTGGTGTTACATAAATACAGCCAAGAGAAAATGTCCCCTTTATAATAAGCACTTCATTATTAAGATGAATTTTAAGTAATAAATAATATAAACAAGTGAACCACCATATTCTAGATGTCTATTATAAGTCAAATGCTTAACAAATTAGCTTTCTTTGGGCTCTATGCCTATTTAATTAGAATGAGTAATACCTTGTATTAGCTCATTGTGTGCCTCCTGTGGAATCCTTTTGGTCTCCCAAACATATGAGCATAAATAGAGGCCCCTGTATCATCTTGCTCGGGGCCCCTCTGTGATCTTAGGGTAATGCTCTGGGAATTTGCATCAAGAGTCTATTCACCTACTGAGCGCATGGAAAGTGCCAAGGGCCAAGCTGACCAACTAGCTGTTGCTCTGCCTGGAATTTTCATTAGTAGATCTTCAGGGGCAGCTTCTTGGAGGGGGTCTCCAGTAGATCTCTGGTGTCATGTCAAGACACCAAAAGAAAAGTTGATGTTAGTACATAAATGACCCCAAGGCAAAGTTTCATTATTCACTATGCACCATGCAAAGTGGAGGGAAAAAAAAAAAGAAGAAAGAAAAGTTGTTCATTATTGTGATTATTCTGATTAAATTAAAATCATTATCTCTGCCTAAGGCTATTTCTCTGGCATTTTATCTTATTATTTCAACAAAGGAAATGGATTTTTCATGAATAAGATTTACTATTGTAATGTTCTCCACTGTTTCAAGTTGTCCAAAGTCAGGATGGCAACTAAATCAAAAAATGTGTAGTGAATATTTTACAAATCATGCAAGTGTCCACAGCAATCACCCTTTTGAAGATCATTAATTTCCAACATCTAGCTCATGCATATGCGTTCTAGCATGAGAACATTGACCATACAGTCCTTTTACTGTTCTATTAATTAAGAAGGAATTTTTAAAAAAATAAGCTGACTTTAAAAGCATTCTGTTTTTACCTATTTAGAAGTCATTTCAAATGCAGAGAAATGCCCACGGGAAAAAAAAAAAAAAAACTCAAGTAGGCGACATGTAAAGCAACACACAACTATATGCACATTAGTATAATTACACATTGCAAATTATATCGGATGTATCTAATATCTAATTTTTTGAAAGCTGATTCCACTTGAGATTTCAATAACAGCATCAACATTTTGCAGGTGGCTCCTTCCGCACAGTATCCAGAGGGAATTATTCCTCTACTGTGCTTACTACCCTCAAGTAAAAGCTGAAGCTCTTCCTTAGAGGACCAGTGAACAATAACACTGGGACTATTACCTTGATAGAGAAAGGAAGAAGGGAGGTATTGCATATAAGATATGCAGCATGGTTCTTTATTCTGTTCCTTCTGTGCGCATGATACTTATTTGCTTCGAGCAATAAGAAACAAACTTAAACATTAGAAAATGTGGAGGAGGCTACATATATATTCTGAGGCAATGATATGAAAAGCTAAGCAGTCGACAATTTTTTAGATCAACTGATAAAAGAGAAGTATGCAACAGAATGGCAGATTATACCTTTGATTGAAAACAGCCCTACGCTAAACTCAGCTCTTCTAAAACAAATGATTAATTTGTCCTGAAGAGGACATCAGATCAAAGCTGTGTTTTAAGGGAGAGGAATTTGTCCTCATTTTTTCTGTATGAGTAAATCAATTCATCAAATAACCAAATATGTATTTGTGATCTTGGAGAATGAAGCATATTATTCAAGTTGATTGGATCCATTCTCTTGATTCCTCCTTAAAGATCTTTTTGCTAATTAGTCAGGGTTACTATTGAATTATTTAATTATCTGTACTTTTGTGCAATGAAATATGTTGTCATATCACACACTTTATCGTGCTGTTGCTGTTCACACTTAATGATGCCTCTATAGTTTAGCAGTTTCCTTTGTTCTGCTCAGTAAGTGGTTTTTAGAAAGGGGGTGGGCCAGGAAGGAGGAGCCTTGGGGTTTGTAAAATAAAATCATACATTTCTGGTGTAGATGCAAAACTTTATGCACTTCCATGAATTTCTTTTTTAGAAATTAAGTTGCAATTCCATTTGGCATAAGCTAAGAGGCACATGTCGGTGACTTCTAATGCAGCCACAATGGTATTCCTAGACCTTGAACATCTCTCTAGCGCATTTTCCACTGCAGTGCAATGGTAAAATGATGATTGAATTTTTTTCTTTTTTAAAGCAGCAAGGAATGTCTTTAACAAGGAAGAAGTAAATTATGATAATTACTCTGAATGGTCAGATCCTTGAGCATTACTAATTAGCATTTATAGCCTGGATTATAAGAACAATGCATGTGAAACCGAACTGCGGTTGCTCTTTTACATTGAAGACTTGAAAAAGGCAACAGAGCAGAGAGGCAGGATAGTATAGTCATCGGCAGTATACTATAGTTAGTAGTCTAGTCAGTAGTTTATAGCTCCTTGATACTCTGAAGAATTCCTCACTTCTGAAATACACCAGTATGCTCCTCAGTGTTTATGGCTCATTCATTTTTCGTTTCAGGCACATATTTATATATGATATTATAGTCATGGTGGTCATTATAATTTTGGCTATCATGTCATTTTGGGGATAATATTATCAGTTGTGAGAGTTTAACAATGAAAACAAAAAAACTTGCTGTTTCATAAAAGTATGACTTTTTTTCTGGAGAAATTTTGACTTAAAAATGAAACAAAGAACTCAGTTCCTCGTGAATAAAATTTTACATTCACTTGTCCAGTTTCTCTCAGAAGCGCTACAGTTGAAAATAATTTAGGAAAGGCAATTGGTTTCTGGCTTAAGATTCTTTTTTCATTAGGAATTTGCAAAAAAAAAAAAAAAAAGGCTCTGAAATTAGAAATAAATTAGATATTAGTCAACAGGCCAACACCAGTCGTGTAAATAAATGTCACTCATGTAATCTGGCAACTCAAATTCTTAAATAACCTGGCAAGTGGAAGTAGAGAAAGAGAGAAAAAATTAACCATTCATCATTGTCGCTGCGGTCGTCTGTCTCACTGTTCTTCTCCACAACCCATTATAGCCAAGGAAGAGAAAGGAACACGGTGGCATATAAAGCCAGTACAAAATACGGTTGCTAGTCTCCCCAATACCTTCCATGCATCCCCTACCCATATCTCTTTTAGCTTGAAAGAATAAGTTTGACTAAATCTTTGAGGAGATTAAACAAGCTGGTGATAAAAATTAATTCTGCTGAATGAGCAAATGCATTTGGATTGCAGAGATGCAAATAAGATGATACTTTTCTTTTCCTTTGACATACCAGTCGGATTAGTTTAGAATGTTAAATTTGATTTTATTAGAATATATTAGCAGTGTTTTAATTAATAACAATCAAACATTTTCTTTCCCTGGGGCTTGATGTGTTCCTAACACTTTCTAAATCATCTGTCTTTTTTTCCAATCAAAAAACCCCCACCAAATTACCAAAGCCTTTTGTTACATTCTTCATAATTTTACCATATTCAACGGAAAACTATGAGTGGTTTACCTAAAGGTGCCTGGCCAATAAAATTAGTCTCCAGGTGCTGAATTTCAAATGAATACTGTTTATGAGCACACTTGATTTTTAAGAAAGGTGAAATTAAAGACTTGAGAATAAACATCATTTGTAGTTTTTAAATTTGGGGGGACAATGTTGCAAAAGGAGTTTTGGCTGGTTCCTATTATTTGGCTTTATGCTCACTAGAGCTTCCTAGAGCTGTTACATTTCCAGTTGCCTTGGTTTTGAGCTGGCGCTTCTTTGGAAACAGGAAAAAATAAAAAAAACAAAGAATTAAAAAGGGGGGGGATGTCGTTAAAAATACGGTGCACCAGTATGCCCTGTAAACGAATTGTAACTGTGTGCTCTAAGGAGGTGCTGCATTGCATTTCACTTATTATCCCCTCCTTTTCTCTTGAGCTTCCTGTCCTTCTGTGTCCGAAAGCTCCAGTTCACTTCTTTCTCTTTGCTTCCCGCAATGCACCCCCTCCCCAATTCCCCGCCTTATTTTTTTTTATCTGCCAAGCTGGATTTGCACTTTTAAAGATCAGTATCAATAATGCCCTGCTTGTTTCGGTTGCACTCTCCCTTTAAAAGACAGCCCCCTCTAATTGATGCGTCTGGGCTAGTCTAGACTGGTAGTGATTGAACCAACCACCAATTATGTTATTCATTTCACTGAACTTCACTGATGGGCTCGGTGAGGAAGAAGGGGTGTTGAGAAATCTGCCCTTGCACTAAAACAGTTCCCTGCTGAAATATAAAATCTGTGTGTCGTTATGCACTCCTAAATGCCAGTGTGATCAGCTGCATGATAGCAACCTCAGAACATGAGCAATCCACTTAAAAACATGTAAAAAACAGAAAGAGTGCATTGGAAGACAAACCAAAACACTGGTATTCAATTACTATCCTGTTAGCATTTAAAATCACAGAATTGTATCTTGCATGCTTTCATTGATCCATGTGGATATTTTCATTGAATAAACTGCAGATATATTTTGACTTCCAGAAGCTCCAAATGGTTTGCAAATATTTGATATGAATCATGTGGTAATATAGACCTATAAATTAAATAGATGCCTTTTCATAATTTCCAAATACCTATGCATGCACATCAGCTAAAATGGAAAAAAATCATTAATCGATTGTATATAAACCAAAATATGACTAATAACTCTTTTCTTTGAAGCACATTCAGAGTATCAAAGGCTTTAAGTATCACCACTACACAAGAGGTTTTAACAAAAGACACAGTGCTATTGCTGCACAGTTAATCTTCTCATTTCGGTTTTCCGATACAAAATGGTTTCTTGACTATGATTTGGAATCAATGACTAAAAATTGCAATAAACATTTTAAAAAAACAACAGGAAAAGAACAGTTTCCTTAACCTTTGATTACATGTAGAAAATGAGGTTATAACCAATATGAAGTCTTCAGAAGAAGAAAGCATTTGAAGTCAGAGTTGATTTAGGTATTTTCCAAAAAGAGAAGACAAATGTTGGCGAAGGAATACTAAAATTGCTTAAATGAAATTGTGTATTGGAATTTTTCACAACAAAGGAAAGTTACTATTTCTCTTCTCCAACTATGAAATTGACTTAAATCACTGAAATTATTCTGTTCAAAAAGTTACATTTTCAGCAAACTACGAACTAGGTAAGGCTAATAATTACCCTAAGAAAGGATAATTTTATAAATGCACAGTTTGGTGTTTAAATAACTTTTTGTTGGATTGAATTTAAATCCTGATAAATTTTATCCCATTTCAAATGAAGAATAATAGGCATGGATGTCTCCTAAAGGACACCATAACTGTGTGTGTGCTGTAGTTGTTTGTTTCTTTTGGTATATTTAGAAAATCTATTTTCAATCTCTATTACTTTTAAATTCACTATGTATACAATTTTTTAAAAAGCTACCAAGAAAGGAGGCTATATTCCTCCTTGTATTTTATTTTACTAAACCTTGCAAAGCAATACAAATTTAATCTCTACTAACACATACATTCCACCCTTCATGTATAGCAAGAGTTAGAATTTTTAACCTGTTCACATTTTAGCCCAAACTGTCGGTTCACACTTATCTGTGTCTGTGTGTTCACTATCTAGCTATATATGATACATATATATGGGCAGTGAATATATAACATGTTCACATACCCATTTTAATTGGGCAAAATTTTCAGATTAACTGTTGAGTTTAAAAGTTGGAGGCACGGGGCATGCTGGGACTTCAGCTGAGACGTTCTGAGGTCAAGCACAGGTACTGAGCTGTTCGTGTTATGCTAGAATAGTACTGTGTGTTGCTCTCAAGGAAAATAGCATGTAGATGCATTCCACAAGCACCAGGCATCTATAATACGTAGACATATACATAGCAGCGACATGCTATTATAACAGAATATATACCTACTGTAACAGAAATCCAAGAGCTGCCGCTCTCTAGTCACCTGATTCTCTCTAACAATGAAAACCTCTGAGGTGCACTCAGTCACTTCAGACCAACTTTCTTTTCTTTTGTTTTTGCTTTAAAGAAAAAAGTTCCACCAAATTTCCAGGACGCAAAGGCACGACTCGCAGCTCCCAAGAGCCTAACCCGTGGATTTAAACGGTAAACATCACAAGTTAGGGTCTCAGGGATTGAGAGGAGCGCAACACATTTTTCTTTCTTGAGACAAAACAAAGCAAAGCAAGAATGACAGGCAATTTCTGTTCAAGGTTCTTGACTTAAAGGCAACAAACAGGTGGCACGGCATTTCCTCACTTCCTAAGCTTCCTTAGTTCAGAAAATTTAGATTCCATTTAAATAAATAAATATATACATATATAGATATATACATATGTATGTGTATATATATGTATACACACACACACACACACACACGCACATACGCAGTATCTATAGGTTCCTATACATACCTGAACATACAATCACAAGTCTATCAGTGAAAACTCTTTCAAGCTTTGGGCAAAATATTTTACTAAAATGGAAAATAATATGAATTGACCCAGAAAAGCCCATGCTTTTTTAAAAACACAATGTACAATAAGA
Source organism: Trichechus manatus latirostris (assembly GCF_000243295.1). Classification (NCBI taxonomy): domain Eukaryota; kingdom Metazoa; phylum Chordata; class Mammalia; order Sirenia; family Trichechidae; genus Trichechus; species Trichechus manatus. The sequence continues at coordinate 2,426,257 of NW_004444163.1, read as the reverse complement.
ATTCAATGTCTCTCAAAGCTTTCATTGACTTCACCCAGCACAAATGAAAGTAAAGGAAATAGGCATTTCTTTCCCCCAGGGCGACCATGCCGCATGCAAAATCGTAGAAACCAGGTTTTTAGGAGAAGACCAAGAAGTGGGATTCGGAGGCTGTGAAGTATAAATCGGAAGAGCGTTTGAAACTCACCCATTCGAAGTGAAACTGGGCTGCAGGCTCCTGCACCACCATCCCAAGCAAGGGGGGAAATGCGAGCTCGCAGCGCGCTAGTGTGAGCGAGGTGTTTCAATAGAGGACGGTGACCGGGGCGGGGAGGGGGAGGCGGGGGCAGGAAGCGATACACCAAATCTAGAGACTGTAACTCTAGTTTATGCTCTGACTGGGGTGGGCGGATGAGGGGGCGGGAGGAGATGGGGGGGCAGTTTGGTAGGAGTGGAGGGAGGGGCTGAGACTGGTCAAATACTGAAAAATATTCAGTTAAAAATCCAAAAGGAAAAAAGAGGGAGCAACCTTGTCAGAGCTGCTTTGAAAAAATTTCTTCTTCTTTTCTTTAGTGTCCACTTTGCCAGTCCGGCAAACAGGGATGTCTTCTGCATCAGCTGCTTGGCTGAAGCCAAGGCCAGATCCCCAAGAGCCGGCACCAGGCTGTCATTTGGTAGATGCGAAGTGGGAAGGGGTGGGGGCAAGCTGGGGAGACACATCCCCCCACCCCGCTGCCGCGGATCCTTGGAAGCCTTTTGCCAATATTTCCCAGGAATCGGAAGCATAATTCCCCTCCATCTTCGCAGACAGCTACTGGGTCTGTACCTGATAGATGGTCGCTTTCCCCATTTGACTGGAAGCTGCGCTTTCCTATGCAAAGACAGTTCCTGTGCTGCCTCCAAAAATGAAACGAAAGGGAGGGGAAACGGGTGGGAAGATGACTCTTTAAAAAAAAATTTCTGCCTCTTTCTCTTTCTCTCTTTTTTTTTTCCCAGGCCTCAGCAAGGTAGATGGCTGGCTGGTCAAAGAGAATGACAAAGCAACCACAGCAAGGAAGACACTAGAAGGGGCCTCAGTCACTTAGTAAATATGCTGAATATTATGTTTATACATCCATATGCAACTGAAACTGTTAAGGATCCAGGCTCTCCAGACCCCACCCCCCTTTTAAATACAATCAGACCGGCAAGGCAGCTGAACTATGTCTCTTCTCCCTCTGTACAGGGTCTATTCAGCATCCCCCCACCCCCCGACTTTTTTTTCTCACCTCTGTAGGTTCTTCTCAGGCACAATCCTCCGTTCAGTTCAGGGTCTCTCCTTTTTCTCTCCCTTCCCTTTTCCTCTTCCTCTCGGAAAAGCTAAGTCAGTCATCATCGTACCTAATTTCTCTCTCCCTCAACCTCTCTTTTTCTTTTACTGTTAAAGCATAATAAGAAAGGCCCTTCCGACATAGCAGCATGAAGTGGCTGCCTTTGAGAAAGCACATTTAATCTTTACTGGCTCCCCTAGGCTTCAGTGAAGAAGGAGAAGACAAGAAGAAAAAAAGGGGGGGGGGGAGGAAAAAAGATTGTAAGGGAGGTTGCTGACGGACAGCAAGCATCAGGCACAAATCAGCGACAAGTTGAATTTTCCTAGACCACACTGCCCCCTTTCTTCTGGGCTCTCTCCCGAGGCTCCTGGAAAGCCTGAGTGTCTGGTTACAGGAGGCAACGGGGCTCCTTCTGCCAACCATCGTGCAGATTCCTCGCATGCCTGCTTAAATCTCTGGCAGAATAAGGAATCAATATCCCCCTCTAATCACCTTTAGCTCTTCTACAGCCCCCCCACTTCCCCCAAGAATCCACTTGGCTCTCCTCGGCCACTCCCCCTCCCTGCCAGACTCCCACATACAAAGCTGCAGTCCTGTCATTTCTCACTTCCTTCCATATCTTGGAGACAAGCCTCCCTTCTAATATCCTCTTGCGCTCGCTCCCTCTCCCTGTTGTAGTGTGGCTCATCCCTGACTCGCAGCACCGGATGCACCAAGGCATCTCCCTGACTACCAATGAGACCAAAAATACACCACCAGGTCAGGGGGAAGGCCAGACATTGTCCTGTACAAATACAAAAATCCTCAGCCTGCTAGACCCAGAGAGCAGGTATCACATTTTCTAAAAGAAAAAAGAAATGGGGGAGAGGAAAGGAGTGAAGAAGAGGAGAGTGTGGGTCTTTGCCTAATTGTTTCACATTCTGTGGGAATTTAAAAAACATGTGCATGTGTGAGTGATAGGGATGTTTTGTGAATGTGAATCTCGGGCAGTTTTCTTTATGGACACAACGTCGCCAGTGCCCAAGCATTGCTTTGCAATCAGCATTTAGAGGGTCAAGAAAGCAATGATTTAAATCTACATTCAAGATTCGTAAACACTCTGTTCAGACATGTGATGGCTACAATGCTAAAATGCTCTCTCCTTTCAGTGCCTGGGTTTTGCTCATTGACTATATTTGCTATATGTACTAATTTACCACTTAGATCTTCTTGGATTTTGAAATGGACTCATTGGTCGCTGCAGCTAATCCTAACCCTTTGCTTCGACTGCAGACATTTTCCTTATTCCTGAAGCATTTTTCTCCTCAAATGTCTCTTTGATACATATACACTTCATGGATGAGCTTGAAGTTCCTTGCTAATGATAAGTAATAATTCAGGTGGCAAAAAGAAGCACAAGAGCAAGAGACACATCCTGAGTTGAAGAACAGAGCATCTTGTATTGTTTCTATTGGTACCTTTTTAAAAAGCTCTGCTAAAGGATGATCCTTTAAAGCCGGCATCCCACAAAAAATTTAGGGTCTCCATCTGTCTATACACACAGTGGATATACTGCTGTCTTAACCCAGTTTTCCTGGCTAGAATCATGCGGACAACAAGCAGTTCGGCGTTAAGTGTAACACCGCGTTCTGCAATAGCAAGAAGGGGAGGGGAATCTGAGGATGCAGGTTTTTCTAAGTGGATGTTTTTAAAAGGTAGCTTCTTTGTGCTCATCTCAGATACTGTGCTTTGTCTCTTACTGTGAGACCTGCAAAAGCACAGCTGGGTGCCAAGGAGAAGGAGAAGGAAAAGCATAAATGAGAGGGAGAAATTGAGAGAAGAGAGAGGAGAGGAGAGGAGAACAAATAGAGGCAAAAAGAGAAAGACCTATAGTTACAGTGTTGGATTTCCTTTAATACCTTTGTGTGTGTGTGTATGTGTCATTGCTGGTAAGGCCAAAGACATAGTTGCCAGGGGTTGTGACTAGGTTAGAATCTTTTTCCAGATTTGGCTAACAGGGTGTTTGCACTAGACTGACGGAGAAAAAAGAAACATGCTAGAATAATCATAAAGGGTGGAGCTGTAAAAAAAAAAAAAAAAAACATCTTTGAGTCACTGGGTGCCTCCCGGCAAAGCCAAAATGAATCATTCCCAACCAGAATCATCAAAATTGTTCTTAGTGTACTTGCTTATGAATGCCAGATTATGGAATCAAGTCGTTGTACCCATCTTGAAAAGGAAAGGTAACTAGAGAATGAAATTTCCTGAGACTCTCTTAAACCTCTCTATATCTGCAACAATAGTTCCACATGATTTTCACATACTAAGCTAATTTGCCCATCTGTCCACTCTGCTTACAAAGATATACAAATACATGACTTATGAAAGTTTTACTGTGAATACATCATTTTCTAGCTACAACTCAGCGATGTCTTTGGAGGATACTTATTTCAAGCAGTTAACACCTGACCCCAATTTCTGTGGGTAATTAGTGAGCTAGATAACCACACAAAGTGGGTAATTATTTAGTACCCAAGGGTACGCTAGAAGTGGGTAATGGCTTTGATAACAAAAGCACATCTCTAATTATTGTATCTATGATGGGTGTTTTAAAAATACCAGTTACTATATCAAGAGAACCGTGATAAATAAGGGAACTTTTTGCTGTCCTTAGCATATATATACATATGTATGTTCTATCATGGTTAATCATATTTACCTCCCCTGTATGGAGTGTTGTGAAGATTAATTAGTTAACAACTGTAAAACTCTCAGAATATGAAATGTGGTAGAGAGCTTCTAAATGCAATATTATTATTGTTATTATTACCTTGGCTAATAATCCCAGGATGGGAAAAGCTGAGGGAGTAGATGCAATTGTCTGGTCTATGTCCTGGTTGGAAAAAATGTGGAGATCACAAATGTGATGAGTTTGATTATGGGGAGTGGTCTCCTACCTAACAGAGTCTAGCACAGGCTGTAATAGAAAAGAAAGGTTGATTACATTTCATTGACAGCTGGCTCAGGTTGAATCTGGGGAGCCTGGTGGGAGGTGGGGAGAGGAAGGAGCAGAAAGAAGGAGTCACTGATGGGCCAGGAGGAAGTTGAATCATCCGGACCACACCCTCCTTCCTAATCTTTCTATCCTTCACTTTGATGGGTAGCAAATATGCACAAAAATCCTCCAATGTGAAAGTCTATGCAAGTTCTGGAGCAAATTCAGCATAATCCCAACTAATCAGCCAGTTATCGAGAATTATGCCGGAGAAGAACCACCTGTGCAAATTGTAGAGATGATTTTCACAAATGCAGTTGCGCTTTTAAATATTACAGTATTGAGAACAGACACACAGAGATCAACCTCTGGTATCCTTAAACCAGGGTCTGAGCAGCAATGAAGGGTTTCTTTCAACGTAATGGCTTTTACGAATCACCGCAAGTATGGGAGGGGTGTATCCTTTGTTTTTGCTGAGAAAGAAAAAAAAATCCATGCTTTCACGACCCTAATTCTGGAGATCAATCAAGCCTTGAAAACAAACCAGAGCAAAAAAAAAAAAAACTTACTGTTTCTGTCTCTGTAAATGTCCATCTCCTTGAGCAGCTGTCTGGGAACTGGCTGAGGATGACACCCAGAGGCGTCTGGGATCCAGATCTTCAAGTAGGCTCACCACATTTTTTTCTCCCAAAGCAATGTTGTCCTGGATGGAGATTAACCCTAGGGGTCTGGGAGACTTGAAACATGTGAGAAGGGTGAAGGGAAATATACAAAAAGATCGTTGTTCAGCGCAGTTTTTGGCTCCTAGGGAATAAGAAAAGGAAAGGACCCCCTTCCCTGCCAACAGGTAACACTGCAGAGGTCACTTCAGCAAGAGAGCCTCCTGGACACGTGCTTATGCTGTGTAGGAGGCCAGAGGTACCCTGAGCACATTTTATGAGGGAAAATTTCTCCCAAAGCTACCCCAGTCAGGCTCCTGACTGGAAGCCCAGTATTCATCACCCCCTCTCTGAGCTCAGAACTACAAAGGCTGACTGGCATTCTCCAACCACTCCCCCCCACAAAAAAACACATCGACTGTGCCAGACTGGCCCCACCTCCCACTGCAGGAAATGCTGTAGCCCACTCCATGCTGTGCTGTAAGGAGCCAGATTTCAGTTTTAATCTCGCTACCTGGTCTTCCCCTCTGCCACTGCCCCCTGGCTCCTGGTTCCTGGCATGGTTTGAAAGCCAGAATCAATTGCTTTCCTTCCCCCATTATAATCTTAAACACCTCTAGTTCTTCCTCCCCCAAATTTTTATCCTTCTTACACTAAAATGTTTTTGGATTCACAGTTTCTTTCATCTCTGGCTACCACTGCCTCCTTTCTTTGGCCTCTGTTCTCTTGGTTTGACTTTTTTTTTTTGCCATGTCAAACTATCATGCTGTCTCATGTTATGGACTGAAAAGTGAGAGTCAGCTGCTACCAGCTTGTTCCCCACCCTATCCCTTTTCCACTGGAGTATCTAACAACCCGGTTCATCTCCAGGCATTTCCCAAAAGCTCACCTAACAAGAGTTGAAACCAGTAGAGAAGAAGTGTATGTGTGCATGTACAGAAATGTTTTAACTGACCTAGCTACAGCAATGCGGGCAGTGGTGGTTCAGTGGTAGAAATCTTGCCTCCCATGCGGGAGACCCAGCTTCGATTCCCAGCCAATACACCTCATTCCCAGCCACCACTGTCTGTCAGTGGAGGGTTGCATGTTATTATGATGCTGAGCAGGTTTCGGTGGAACTTTCAGACTAAGACAGACTAGGAAGAAAAGCCTAGCAATCTACTTCTGAATATAAGCCAATGAAAACCCTATGGATCACAACAGTCTAATTTGCAACCAGTTATGGGGATGGTGCAGAACTGAGCAGCATTTTGTTCTGTTGTGTATGGGGGTCACCATAAATTGGGGGCCAAATCCATGGCAGCTACCATCAACACCGACTACATAAACGCAGGAGAAAAAGGCCCGATGTACATGAGTGGAAAGAAGAACAGAAGAAGAGAGTTTGGTATATTTGTGAATATTTAGTTTGGTATATTTGTGAATATTCAGCTAATGACGGCAAGAACTGACAGGAAAAAAAATATAAAATATAAATATATATATTATGCATATACAGTCATGCACTGCATAATGTCTGTTCGGGCAAAGTCCGAGCACGTATACATCCATGGTCCCATAATGTTCAGAAATCCTGATTGCAGCTGTAACTGGACATAGCGAACACAATAGCTTCCCGAATGCAACACATATATCTCATGTCTCTCCTATATAAAGTGATTGTGCCGCCAGGCATATAATAGTAGAGTACATATATAACCTATGATACATTTGTCTTGATAGTCATAATAAATGCCTATGTTACTAGCTTATATATGTACTGTACTGTACTTCCTATCATTATTTTAATGTGAACTTTCCCTATTTACAAATAAAAAGTTTACTGTATAACAGTGTATGCTTCGACTCGTAGGCAGCAGCATCCAATCTCTTTCTGTATCGCACGTCTCTTGAGTGTTGTAGTGTTATCTCTCTTATTAATTTTCTTTTGAAAATATTACTGTGAAGAGCATCATGGCTCCCAAATGCAGCAAAACCAGTGCTAGTGATAGCAGCAGGAAGAGGCAAAGGAGAATTATCAATTTGGAAGTGAAACAAAAGGTTATTAAACAACACAGAGGTGGAAAATCAGTGGTTACATCAATTAAAACATTTGTATACATACGTACACACCTCTTCTCTACTGGCTTCAGCTCTTTTTAGGCGAGCTTTTGGGAAATGCCTGGAGATGAACTGGGTTGGCAGATATTCCAACGGAAAAGGGGTAGAGTAGCTCACGATTTAGGTATGTTCACACAATGTTCAAACCACATAACGTCCTATTTCATGGAACGTATCATGGACCTTAAGGAAGGCATGACTGTATATGTACATAGAGATATAAATAGATACAATATACTGTATATAATGCATATTCTACAGTACATATTATATTTATCTATAACTCTAAGGAGCCTTGGTGGTGCCACGGTTAAGTGCTAACCGAAAGGTTTGCAGTTTGAACACACCCAGCAGCTCCACAGAACAAAGACCTGGAGAGCTGCTCCCTAGAAAACCCTATCGCGCAGTTGTGCTCTGTCACATGGGGCCACTGTGAGTCAAAAAGCGATTCGATGGCACTGAACAACAACAAAATACCTGTATCTGCATCTGGTCTGTAGAAGCCTCCACAATGAGCAGTTAAATCCCAATACCCTCACATTATCTGAAGGAACATTTGCTGTATTGTGAAGACTGACAGCCAGGGCCACATGTTTCTGTAGTTGAATAAGCATGGATTGGAAGAAAAAGACAAACCCGCATCTGCCTCCCTCCACCCTTGTCTGGGCTGTTGTTGTTGTTGTTAGATGCCTTTGAGTTGGTTCCGACTCAAAGCGACCCTATAGGATAGAGTAGAACTGCCCTATAGGGTTTCAAGGAGTGGCTGGTGGATTTGAACTGCTGACGTTTTGGTTAGCAGCTGAACTCTTAACCACTATGCCACCAGGGCTCCATGTAATACACACGTACAGTTAATTAATATCCCACTTAGTCCTCAAGACAGTCTTTGAAGCTATCATCAGTGTTTTACAGATGCAGAGAATAAGGTTCAGCGTAGCTAGAATTGCCCAGCTAATGAATGGTACATCTAGATTTGAACCCAGGACTCTCTGACTCATCCTTTGGAGTTATCCTTTTTTTTTTTTTCCCATCATTAAACTCTGACTCCTTTCTCGGTTAGATGACACTTTCTGCAGCGTGTTCCCCCCAAACCAGTTTAGTTTCTCCTCCTATGTGTTTTCTGTAGCACCCTATACTTATTCTATCTCAGTATCTATTCATTCTTCTAATTTAGTTCACTTTATCCAATAAATATTTATTGAGTGCTGTATGCTAGGCAGGAGCCCTCGTGGCACAGTGGTTAAGCACTTGGCTGCTAACTGAAAGGTTGGCAGTTCAAACCCACCAGCCCCTCTGAGGGAGAAAGATGTGGCAGTCTGCTTCCATAAAGATCACAGTCTTGGATGCCCAGTGGGGCAGTTCTGGTCTGTCCCACAGGATCACTGTGAGTGACCAATCAACTGCAATGGATTTTTTTTTTTTTTTATGACAGGCACTGTGCTGGGCAATGTATTTTCTTAGCTGCAGAATAGAAAATTACGCTATAGTATCGGCATTGCCTTTTTACCATGTTATCTCCAACTCTGGAGTCTAAGGTCACTGAAGAGAGTGGCTGTGACATGGCCACTTTTCTATCCCCAGGGTGTACATAGCACAGCAAGTGGCACATAGGAGGAGCTCACAAAATAGTTTTTGAATAAACTTTAATGCTAATGTGTTTTAGATTGTACCTTTTTGAGAGAACAGATTTCATGTCTAAACTTTTGGAATAATGCTTAGTAAAATGCCGTACAAAGGAGCATTTAATAAATGCAGCATTATTTTCTAAGACTGTGTTTTGGCTGAGGTCCCATTCATAACTATGTTTATTTGTGTTTCTGAAAGATAGCAAATTGGTCTGTTTAATTTATTCTAAAAGTTCTGAAGTCATGCTGTTTCAGTTTGAAAGCCAGACAAACTGTCTGAAAGCTTACTGATCTGTGGATTAAGAGGTAATGTCAAGTGACAAAGTGTCCAGAATGACGTGGCTGTGAAGGACTATTCGGGGCTCCATGCAGGGTGGGAGATTGCTTACACTTTATAGAGTGTGTAGGTAAGTCCACATCTGAAGCAAACAACCCAGCTCAGATGCCCTCATCTCAGAAAAAGAGGTTGAGAAGACCTAAGACCATAAGACCTAAATGACCCCAGGGTATCATAAGATGTATTCTGAAGAAAGATTAGACAACTCTGTATTTTCCCTAAGGAAAGAACTTTAAATATGTATAATTGATATCCATGGCAAGCTACAGTCTATCCTAGTCTTCATATGAGTGGTTCCTATCTCTGGATAGAAGAGGGCAAAGGGGACATGGTAGCAGTCATTCTGTCTATCTACAAGCATTAAGACACATTCAGAGTTTTGGCACTACTGAATTTGGTTACAAATATGTGACCGTCTTCACTAGGCCAGGATAATTTCCATAACATCAACCCAGAAGACAATTTCTAAAGGCATATGCTGAGAAGGCTGGTGGCATTCCTCAAGTAAGAGTTGGGTGGGCAATCACTATTATTCTACTTTAGCCCCTAAACTGTAAACATAGTTGATATTGTTGGTAGTTGCCATCTAGTCAGCTGTGACTCATGGCTATCTTATGTATAACAGAACAAAACATAGCCCGATCCTGTGCCATTTTCAACTATTTTTGGTATGCCAGAATCCATTGTTGCTGCTATTGTGTCAATCCATCTCATTGAGGGCTTCCCTCATTTCATTGGCCCCCCACTTTAACCAAACACGATGTCTTTTTCTAACAATGTGTCCAAAGTAAGCCAGGTGAAGTCTAGTTGTCTTCACTTCTAAGGAACATTCTGGATGAATTTCTTCTAAGGCTGATTTGTTCATTTTTTGGGCAGTCTATGATATATTCAATATTCTTCACCAATGCCACAGTTTGAATGCATCAACTCTTCTTCTGTCTTCCTTTTTCATTATCTAACATTTGCATTCATATCAGGTGACTGAAAAGACCATGGACTTTAGATGTATACTATCCAAATTCCCTCAGCAAGAGTCCCTTACTAAATGATAAAAATATCCCTTATTACCCTTTACAGGAAGATGAGGGGGAGGAAGCTTACTTACGTACTCTTTTGTAATCAAAGCTCTTTTCCTAAAGCAACGAGACTTTAAGCCAGTAGGGAGCAGTGTTTGGCACAGGCAATCTGTAGCTCAAGTGGTCTCAAAAGAAGTCATCTGGAAGATTTCTATACACAAAATCCACACAAGCCCTAAGTGTCAGCCTAAGTAGATGGATACTTGGATTTTAGCCTAGTTAAAAAAAATGTTTTTTCTTTCATTAGCCGTTTAGGATATTAGGGGAAATCAATGATGGGATAGTTGTTTAGCGAATACGTTTGATATTTATTGATATGAATATATAAAATAATTGTGTTATCTCTTCATGTCTCTTTGGGTGAGTTTCAGGGCACTGCTCCTGGCTTCCAGCCTAACGCCATAAAAGAGCTGGAGCTTATCTGATGAGTTATAGGCTCATGTGGCTTCTGAAGTACTCTGAAAGGTAATCTATGGTCCATTGCCTTAGTGCCTGACTTTCCCAGTGTGTAAGAAGCAAATTCCAATAGCCTTTGGGGTCTAGGAAGGTAAAAGGGAAAAGCTTCCAAGACCTCTATAATAATGAGTAAACTGAGAGAGAGAGAGAGAGTGCTAAACCCATTGCTGTTGAATCAATTCCGACTCATAGCAACTCTCTAAGACAGAGTAGAACGGCCTCATAGGGTTTCCAAGCAGCAGCCGGTGGATTCAAACTACCAATCTTTTGGTTATCAGCCGAACACTTAACCACTGCGCAACCAGGGCTCCTAGAGAAAGCCAAGACCCCTCAAAAGGTGAGATGCCTTATTACCTATACACTAAGAGGATTGAGCCTCCTGGCATTATAAAAATCATTATTCTTGGCTGACGGGTGTGATCTAAGAGCCAAGTTCTAGTTTGGTCTAGGTTCCCTGACATTCAGTCATTAAATTTAGGCTGGCAAGAAAAGAGGCATATTTCTGCCCCTGGGATTTTTGAGAAGATTGAGATTGCTAGGTCGATTGTCCAGAGATGATATGTAACCAAGCATGCAGGTCAGGGGCTTCATGTGGAGTTGTCTATTTCTTGAAACTGCTATAAAGTCTGGAAGTTGTGAGGTCTAGGACAGAGGCAGGGGAAAGGTCAAGCTTTGGAAACCAAGAGTGTTTTCATCTCAAATCCACTCTTATTGATGTCATGATTCCTGAAGACATTGCCACTGACCCAATTAATGCTCTTTAGAAGACTGGGCCCCTCTGATAGCATTCACCATCTTTGAATCTCCAAGCACTTTCCAACATATAAGCAGAGCGGTAGATAGGCCAGTGACCACCATTAAGGAGAGTTGGATTACAATTCAGATTTCCCCGGTGGTACAGTGGTTAAGAACTACAGCTGCTAACTAAAAGGTCAGCAGTTCAAATCCTCGAGCCGCTTCTTGGAAACTATATGGAGCAGTTCTACTCTGTCCTGTAGGGTCACTATGACTCGGAATTGAATCAAAGGCAATGGGTTTGGTTTTTTTTTAGTCAAACCCCTAATACTGTCTGTTACCCTTCCTTTAATATTCATGAAGTCATAACACACTCCCTCACTTTTGGATTTTTCAGTGTTGTTTTTTGGTTTTTTTTTTTTTTTTTTTTTTTTTACTATTCAGGCTTTAAAGGTTAGGATAAGGAGAGAGGGAAGCAAATATCATCTTATTATTATTCCTGTTTCATAGTAGGGGGAACCAAGGCGATTAATGACTAATTACTTTTCCCAAGAAGGTTGTTATAGCACCAAGAATAGAATCCAGGCTTTTTAAGCCAGCTGTTGTGAGAAAAAATGAGCTAATGTGTATGAGTTGCCTTGAGTTCATTCAAGGGGTGGTTTGCATAAATCCAAGATATCACTGACAGTAATCAGGAGCCTGCGTGGCAAAGGCTGTTTGCCATCAGCTGCTAACCTAAAGGTTGGCAGTTCAAGTCCACCCAGCACCACTCTGGAAGAAAGAACTGCTTCTATAAAGATTACAGTCAAAAAATCCTATGGAGTACAGTTCTAGTCTGTAACGCATTGGGTCGCCATGAGTTGGAATCAACTCAACATCAATGGGTTAATGGGTGCATCTTCATTTTCTCATTATTAACTAACAACAGCACAGTAAGGAGTCTCCAAAAAAACAAAAAAACAAAACAAAAAAACCCAAACCCATTGCTATCAAATCGATTCTGACTCCCAGCAACTCTACAGGACAGAGTAGGACTGCCCCATAGAGTTTCCAAGGAGTGGTTGGTGGATTCCAGCTGCCAACCTTTCGGTTAGCTGCCGTAGCTCGATGTAGCTCTTAACCACTGTGTCACCAGGGCTGCGGGTCTCAAAAAGAGATGATTAAATTTACTTGAGCATTTGTAAAACAGATACGCATTTCAAAAGTGCTTAGCATGCAGAACTAATAAAACTAAAAGAATACAGAAACATATTTTGAGACATATTTTTGGGAGTAAGTTGCAACGACAGTATCAGAATTCCTGCTGAGGTTAAAACAGAGCACAATGAGGAGGGAGCACTGTGGAGAGAAGCCAAGGAATATTTTAAAGGTGGAAACTGCTACCTCTGAGATTTTCAATTTGGCGCGTTCGACACTTCTCAAGGAGTCTCTCCTTTCTAACATGAATGCAACAGAGAACTGTGTCAAAGGGAGCCAGGCTCGTTGTCTAGGGTCTGATACTTTGCCCTTCATGAATGTTGACTATATGCTCCAAACCAGACTACATATCACAACCCAGCTAAAGCCTGCAACAAACTGCCCCCAAATGAGGAGGAGTTAAGTAAATTTGATCAGCATTCTTTAGTGTTTAAAGACTTACTGTGATATTATAACTATCAATGCCAAGTCTGGTTTGCACAGTTTATGGGCAGTGTGCAGTGAATGAGGACAGGGGACATAGTGTGCTGATTTTGATTCTACTGATGCTTAGTGCTGTGCCTACTACATAATAGGCACTTTGCAAGTTATTGATCATTCTGTGCTCTTCTAGGAGTTTAATGTAGGGTCATAGTGTTATGGAACACAGATCAATCCACTGATTATACACAACCAATCAGTTGCTGTGGACTCGATTCTGACTTATGGTGACCCCATGTGTTTCAGAGTAGAACTGCACTCCATAGGGTTTTCAATGGTTAATTTTTTAGAAGTAGATCACCAGGCCTTTCTTCTGAAGTACCTCTGGGTGGACTCAAAGCACCAAGTTTTCTGTTAGCAGCTGAGCATATTAACCATCTGTACCATCCAGGGACACCATACAGAGACAAGCCACCTTTGATTGATGGTTTTCCTTTCCATGCCATGAGCTAAATTAATTACTGAAAATCCATATCTTAAAATTTATGAAAAAGTGAGGAAATTTCTAAGGTAACAGAGGAGGAAAAATACTCTGAGGTAAAATAAATGAAGATACTAAAAAAACACAAACCAAAGTCATTGCCGTCGAGTTGATTCCGACTCATAGTGATCATTTAGGACAGAGTAGAACTGTCCCATACAGTTTCCAAGGAGTGCCTGGTGGATTCGAACTGCTGACCTTTTGGTTAAAGCAGCCATAGCACTTAACCACTATGCCACCATGGTTTCCATGAAAATACTAGGTGGCCTAAAAATCTGACTGGTGTTCAGATACTGTTTAAAATGTAACAGTGCTTTGAATGTTTCTAGTAAACATATACATGTCTACTTGTCAATATCTCTCTAAAGACAAAACAAGCAGAGAAAGTACGTTAGAAAATCAAACTAAAGGAGAAAATAATTGGTGAACAATATCTTTCCCCCAGCTAATCCGTTTTTGTTAGCTACTGTTGAGTTAGCCCCTGACTCATGGTGTCCCCATGCACAATGGGATTGTTATCAGATGTATATTGCCAGGTCTTGCTTCCTAGACCGTCTTAGTCTGGAAGTTCTGCTGAAACCTGTTCAGCATCATAGTAACACACAAGCCTCCACTGACAGGTGGTGGCTGCGCATGAGGTGCATTGGCCAGCAATTGAACCTGGGTCTCCTGCATGGAAGGCAAGAAGTCTACCACGGAGCCAGGACTGCCCTCCCAACTCATCTACATATGCATAAATCCCTGGGCCTGATGACCTGCTTTCCCCAGTGCAGTAAGAATTAGTTGTGGTCAGTGCCAGGAAACCAGTTTTGTTCAGAAAAGTCATGGAGAACTGGTGAGGTACCTAAAAACTGGAAGTGGAGGTAAGCAAATTATCTTACATATGATTTCTCTCCTGTTGAAAAGAAGAGATTACTCGGGAAAATATCAATGCATAACATCAACTTCTGTGCTTTGGTAAGGAAGGGAACGGGGGAGTAAAGGTGGGAGAAGTATCACCCAATCTGCTCAGCCTTTTTTGACGCCTTTGGGTGATCTCAGTCTCTCCTTAGCACTCCCTCGGCACTGTGAGCATATCTTACACAGAGCATGGCACACTGTGTTTGTAATTAAGAGACTGTGAGATACGTCTCTCTGTATGTCCAGTGCTTTGTACGATTGTAAACTGGCATACAGTAAACACTCAGTAAATGTTGACTATAAAATGAGTGAAATCAACTAGAAGATAAAATTTAAGAACTGTAAGATAGAGTGCAAATGCAACTATGTCAAAAGTAAACACTGAAATGCAGGAATTAAGTTTGATCCAGATTCTGGGCTGGGTCTTATGAGATAGGAAGAGGCTTCGGCAACCATAAATCCTCCATCCTCCATGAAAATGCTAAAATCCTTGCAATCGAGTTAAACACACTGGGTCAGAATCTGGCCCTGGAGAAAACCAAAGGCTTACATATCCTTTCCTGGTCTGCTTACTTGGAACTTCTGGTTATTATGGTCGAAAGACACATAGACCAATAGTAAGATAAGAGATGTGGGTTCTCCACGTGGCTCTGCCAGAGTGACCTTGGATGAGACAATCAGCTTTCAGATCTTTAGCTCCCTCAATAATAAAATCACAGGATTGGACTGGATAAAATCTCAAATTCCCTCCAGAGAAATTCTAGAATTGCAATAGTCCCTCTCTCTGACTAGATTCATTCTCTTACAAGAATATTTCTTTAACAGTTATGATATAGATGGAATTTGGATTTAGAAAATAGTTTCTCCCTTGATGTTAAAAACAATCTAGAGTCTGAATATACAAAACAAGAGAAGATAAATGTTAAGAGACTCAATATGAAACACCTTGGTGGAATTAACCATAGCAGACTGGGTGATGAAAAGGGGATCCCCATTTAGCTGTCTCCAAAATACCATAATCCTTGAATGGAACAAATAAATTTTGACAAGATTCTTGCTCAAAAAGAAAGCATGTTGTAGGGAAGGGGCAAGTATTATTCATCCCATTCATACACAGAGAAACTGAAGTCCAGAAAAGACAGGTAACTCACTCAAGATGACAATTTGAAGATGAAGTCAGGCTTGATACCCAGGTATCCTGACTCCCACCCAGTTATGCTGTTCTAATTTGTCAATGAAGAAACCACCACTGCTTCCAATGAACATGAGAACATGGTGCCAAGACCCAATAAAATTAACTAGTCTCCTAGCTGACCTGACTCTCATGATCCCTGCTGAAATCACACCTGGTAAAAATTTCTGTCATGTTCATCTCTAAATAAAGTGACTACATTCAAGACCCAGGAGACTTCTTAGAAAATTTCCTGTGGTCAAAGATAGCTCGATTGGCTTAGGGTCAGAAAATCCAGTTTCTACTTCTTAGTGTGTAATTTTAGGCCTTTGCATAATAATTTACTTCTATGGCATTCAAAAAGACTTACAAGAGAAAGTTATAACATGTAAAATGATTCCAGATCAATATATGTAAAATGTCGTTAGGTAACACTGAGTTTGTTCCGATTCGTATGTACAACAGAATGAAACACTGCCTGGTCCTGCGCCATACTCACAATCCTTGCTATGCTTGAGCCCATTGTTGCAGCCACTGTGTCAATCCATCTCATTGAGAGTCTTCTTCTTTTTCGCTGACCCTCTACTTTACCTAGCATGATGTCCTTCTCTGGGGATTTTTCTCTCTTGAAAACAAGTCCAAAGTACATAAGAAGAAGTCTTGCCATCCTCCCTTCTAAGGAGCACTCTGGCTGTACTTTTTCCATGACATACCTGTTGGTTCTTTTGGCAGGTCATGGTATATTCAATATTCTTTGCCAATACCACAATTCAAATGCATCAATTCTTTTTTGGTGTCCCTTATTCTTTGTTTAGCGTTCACATGCATATGAGGTGATTGAAAATACCATAGGTTGGGTAAGGCCCACCTTAGTCCTCGAGTAACATTTTGCTTTTCAACACTTTAAATAGGTCTTTTGCAGCAGATTTGCCTAATGTAATAAGTTGTTTGATTTCTTAACTGTTGCTTCTGTGGGTGTTGAATGTGGATCCAAGCAAAATGACATCCGTGACAACTTCAATACTTTCTCTGTTTATCATGACATTTCTTATTGGTCTAGTTGTGAGGATTTTTGTTTTCTTTATGTTGAGGTGTAATCCATACTGAAGGCTGTGGTCTTCATCAGCAAGTGCTTCAAGTCCTCTTCACTTTTAACCAGGACGTTTATGTCATCTGCATAACACAGATTTTTAATGAGTCTTCCTCCAATCCTGATGCCCTCTCCTTATTCATGTAGCCCAGCTTCTCAGCATACAGATTGAATAAGTATAGTCAAATGGTACAAGCTGGACAGACATTTTTCCTGAGTTTTAAACCACACAGTATGCCCTTGTTCTCTTTGAATGACTGCCTCTTGGTCTCTATATAGGTTCTGCATGAGCACAATTAAGTGTTCTGGAATTTCCATTCTTCCCAATGTTATCCATAATTTGTTATGATCCACACAGTCAAATGCCTTTGCATAGTCAATAAAACATAGGTAAACATCTTTCTGTTATTCTCTGCTTTCAGTCAATATCCATCTGAAATCAGCAATGATATCCCTTGTTCCACATCCTCTTCTGAATCTGGCTTGAATTTCTGACATTTCCCTGTTGATGTACCGCTACAACCATTTTTGAATTATCTTCAGCAAAATTTTACTTTCATGTGACATTTATGATATTGTTTGATAATTTCCTCATTCTGCTGAATCGCCTTTCTTTGGAGCAGGCACAGATGTGGATATCTTCCAGTTGGTTGGCCAGGTAGCTGTCTTCTAAACCTCTTGGCATAGATGAATGAGCACTTCTAGTGTTGCATTCCTTTGTTAAAACATCTCCATTGGTATTCGGTCAATTCCTGAAGTCTTGTTTTTTGCCAATGCCTTCAGTGCAGCTTGGACCTTTCCCCTTAATGCCGTTGGTTCTTGATCATACGCTGTCTCCTGAAATGGCTGAATGTCAACCAATTCTATTTGGTACAGTGACTATATTCCTTTCATCTCCTTTTGATGCTTCCTGCATCTTTCAATATTTTGCCCATAGAATCCTTCAATATTGAAGTTGAGATTTGAATTTTTTTTCAGTTCTTTCAGCTTTAGAAATGCTGAGCATGTTCTTCCTTTTTGGTTTTCTAACTGCAATTCTTTGCACATTTCATTATAATACTTTATTTTGTCATCCCAAGTTGCCTTTTGATATCTTCTGTTCAGCTCTTTTACTTCATCACTTCTTCCATTCTCTTTAGCTACTCTTCGTTCAAGAGCAAGTTTTAGAGTCTCTTCTGACATCCATTTTGGTCTTTTCTTTTTTCCTGTCTTTTTAATGATCTTTTGCTTTCTTCTTTTTGATGTCATCCCACAACTTCTCTTGTCTCTGGTCATTAGTGTTCAATGTGTCAAATCTATTATTGAGATGGTCTCTAAATTCAGGTGGGATATACTCAAGGTCATACTTTAGCTCTTATGGATTTATTTTAATTTTCTTCAGCTTCAACTTGAACTTGCATATCAGCAATTGATGGTCCGTTCCGCAGTCAACCCCTGACCTTGTTCTGACTGATGTTATGGAGCTTCTCCATCATGTCTTTTCACAGACGTAGTTGATTGATGAGAGATCCATGTGTAAAGTCACTGCTGATGTTGTTGAAAAAAGGTACTTCCAATGAATAAGTTGTTGGTCTTGCAAAATGCTATCCTGTGATTTCTGACATAGTTTCTATCACCAAAGTCATATTTTCCAAGTACTGATTTTTCTTCTTTGCAACTTTCAAATTCCAATCATCAGTAATTATCAATGCATCTTGATTGCATGTTTGATTAATTTCAGTCTGCAGAAGTTGGTAAAAATCTTCAATTTCTTCATCTTTGGCATTAGTAGTTGGTGACTAAATTGGAATGACAATCATATTAACTGGTCTTCCTTTAAGTGTATAGATATTATCCTATCACTGACAGCATTGTACTTCAGGATAGAACTTGAAATGTTCTTTTTGACAATGCATTTGACCAAGTTCGTCTTCAATTTGTCATTCCTGGCAAAGCAGCTCCTGTAATTGTCTGATTCAAAATGGTCAATACCAGCCCATTTCTGCCACTAATACTCGGATATCAATCTTCAAGTGTTCGATTTCATTTTTGACAACCTCCCATTTTCCTAGATTCATACTTCATACATTCCATGTTCCAATTATTAATGGATGTTTGCAACTGTTTCTTCTCATTTTGAGTCGAGCCATATCAGAAAATGAAGGTCTCGGAAGCTTTACTCCATCCACATCATTAAGGTTGACTCTACTTAAGAGGGGGCAGCTCTTCCCCAGTCATATTTTGAGTGCCTTCCACCCTGAGGGGGTCATCTTCCGGCACTATATCTGACAATGTTCCACAGCTATTCAAAAGATTTTCACTGGCCATTTTTGTCAGAAGTAGATTGCCATGTCCTTCCTAGTCTGTCTTAGTCTGGAAGCTCCGATGAAACCTAGCCACCAAGGGTGACCTATTATTTGAAACACTGAAATAATTTCCAGCATGACAGCAACACACAAGCCGCCACAAACTGACAGACAAGTGGTGAAATATTACTAGAAGAATTTTTTTTTGCAGCACAAATTTTTTAATCTAAATAAGTACTCTTACGTACTTTTGAAATATTCATACACATTTAATAAATATAATACATTAAATATATGTATATCTTCACTTATCTATAGGTTCGCTATGAGTCAGAATTGACTCAACGGCACTGGGCTTGGTTTTTGGTTATGTATTATATATGACCATACTCCATTCTTGTAAAAATTACATCTAGGTGTAGGTGTGTGTGTGTGCGTGTGTGTGCACGTGTGTGTGTGTGTGTGTGTGTGCGCGCGCATATATATATTCATACACACACCTCCTTCAGTCTAGCTGGGAAATCTGTTTCAAAATTAACTGCTGCCCTCTCCTCAGACTTGATATGTAGCCAAGCAAGCCATTCTCGAGTAACACAGCTCCTTTCTGGGAAAATCACAGAATAACTTTATTGATTTCCCTTTACCCTTCTCCACATTTCTTTGCTGCAATGTTGCCTTAACTCTTAAATGTAAAAGCAAAAGGAAAAGAAAACAAAAACAAAGAGATTTGTTTTTTTAGGCCTGTGCTGATTTTTAAATATTTTTCTTATCTTCTAAAATAATTTTTTAGAGCAAAGAGTACAAGTGTGGGGTGTCTATGTAGTAAAGAAAAGAGAATAACATGCTTCCCAAGGTTTTTATGCAACAGATTTCTTTATGGTGAAACCTGTGCTATATAGACAATGCTGGATCCAGCACTGCATAATCCTATTCTTATTCTCATTCCCTTTATGACTTGGCCAGCCATTGTTGAAAACTGCCAAGACTTTTTGGCAAGCAGTCCCCCCAGTGTTTCCAGGAGCATACCCAATACACAGGAATATAGGCATGACTTGTTTCTTACTATTTTTTCTTACCTCTAAAGATGCCAGGTGAAATTCATTTTTTAAATGCAGAAGCAGAAAATTCTTTACTTATAATGGTGTCCAATCATGGATACAATTTAGGAGTTTCTATGATGCAATTCTAGAAGTGTAAAAAGGGAGCCCCTCCCAGGCAAATTCTTTCTGCCTAGACCTTTTAAAATTACTAGAGAAAGAGAACTCCTTTCAGCTTCTGAGTTGAGTTAGATTCTGACTGTGGGGTTGATTGAGGGTGGGGCATAGATGGAATCAGCTAGTTGAAAGAAGCAGAGAAGACGGACATTGGAGTGGCTTCAAGAAAAAACTCTGAAGAGACCATTTCCATTTTCTTCCTTTTTTTTCCCACAGACTTAGCTCTACTTGCTCTAATAACTGGGTTCATAAAAGACCAGTATAATTTCTATTTCTTTCCTTTCTCTTTTTTAGCATCCACAGCTTTTCCTGTAGAGGGAAGGAAAGGATTGACTTATTTATAAAACAATCACAATCTATCTTTCACTTTAAGCAAACAAAGATGCCTAGTGAAATAAATGGGTTGTGCTATTTAAAATTGAAAGCTTATGTGAACCCCACTCAGAAACAAGCTTAAGAAAATTATAGAAAGAAAAGGAAAGTCTTGTGACTAAACAAGGTTAATACGATGCCCAGTGCTGAGTGTATAATTTAGTGGAGCAATTATTAACAATATGACAAATATCTACTTGCATCGTATAAATGAAATACACTCAACACTACAAAAGGACAGGGATGCGCTATGCTGTTCTGAGGTTTAATCGCAGAAGTTTTTTTATTACTGAGAAAAATACCTTTTTTTCATTATTTTGCAAGCTTAGTTTTAATTAAATGCCAATTCTACTTTAACTAGCCAGCTTTTCTTTTCTTTTTTCTTGTTTCTCTGCACAAGTTGAACGAATACACAGTTATCTGGAAGAGTTATGGGTGAAAGTGGGTAGAAAAGCATGCTAAGAGTTGGGTCAACTTATTGAAATTAAGCACACTTCCATGCTTTTCCAGTATGAAGAATGGGGAAAATTTTTCCTAATAACTTGCTGTATCTGTCTCAACTCATTTCTTTCCATAGGGCCTCAACAAGGGAATTACCTAGCTATGCAATTTGCATTCTGGTTAAATAGGAAGATCTCTGGAACACTTTCCCAGGAACAGCCCCCCTGTTTATGGCAGAGAAGACAAGATTGTATGTTGTAAGAAGAAACACTTTTACCTTAGGCAATATAAGCCCTTTGCTGGAAACAGCAACAGCGCTCAAGTTGCAGGCAAAAGCATCCATTCTGCCTTTGGATGAACGGAACTGTCAGTGGCTCAGCCTATTCAAGCTGTGCAGAGTCCATGCATAGCTTCTAGGATCTAAGAAATGTGTTTCCTGGCCTCTACTTCCAGATGGAACACAACAAGTCCACAAGAATTTGAAGCTGCCATGTAAGAAAGTTCATAATTTAACATCCATCCATCCATCCATCCATCCATCCATCCATCCATCCATTCCATTCCATTCTTTCAGCAAGTTTTTACAAGGCAGCTATCATATGCACTGTGCTCTGCCTAAGCACAGTGTTAGGTCAGAAGAAAGAAGTGTTTAAATCCTGCCCTTTTATTCTTATCAGCTCCTGCTCTTCCTGGTCTCTTGATCTCAAGTGGCTACTCAGAAAAATCCTCAATAGAAAACAGCTTCCAAGGGATCACAAGTTCATTCCATCCTCTTTTTTCTTATCTTTGACCCAGAATATGGGATGTATTGTTCAGTGTTTATATTCCTTCTATGTGTTACATTTAGAATAATTTAAAAAAATATTAAACTGAATAGACTTGCCAAATGGTTCAGAAAATCAATATTCTATGAACTCAGAGAAGAGAGGCTAAATGGAAATAATACATGCAGAAGATCTTTGACCCAAGTTTGCAAGAATAAACATTATCAGTTAATGTTAAGCCTCAGCACTGTCCTACTTTCAACAGGTTTGATGGTCAGACCACAAAGAAGCCGTATCCACTACCTAAAAGTAGGGAATATCCCCATATTGATTTCAGAAGCTTAAGAGGCAGGGATGCTTTACAGATTATTTTTGCCCTTAATGTGAACAGCCCTAAGAGTACTTGTTTCATTTCTTAGTCAGAAAGAACCTGGAGTGTGGATGCCTAAGGGAGTCATTCCAATCAAGACTTGAATTTCAAGAGAAAGAATTGATCTAGTTCCCTTGTCTGGTGCTTACAATACATGAAAGTATCACCCTCATCATGGCAGACCACAGGGAATGATCAGTGTGAATTGTTAAGTCCTCTCCTCAATGATTTGTTGCAAACAATTTCCCTGGAGAAGCTCTGAGATCCTGACAACAGTATTGTATGCAAATCAACAAAATGCTATTACTTCTTGTTCTTCACCTTGGGAAGGCCTCAGAAACATCTTGTTTCAATTGATAGACTGGAATAATGGAAAAACTTTAACCTTGCCTTCCTCTCTCAGTTTTTTGTCTAGGATGTGTTGGTAAAATGGCAGCTTAGTCACATTTCTAATTGAGAAAAAAGCTGGTTATCACAAGCCAACTCAGATCTAGGTGACATGTACTGTTGTGCTGAGACAGGAAGGAGTAGCGCCTTAAAAAAAAAACCAAACCCACCGACACTGAGATAATTCTAACTCATAGTGATGCTATAGGACAGAGTAGAACTGCCCCACAGGGTCTCCAAGGCTGTAAATCTTTTTTTTTTTTTTAATTGAGCTTTAAGTGAAAGTTTACAATTCAAGTTAGTTTCTCATACAAAAATTTATACACGACCCCAGTTGCTCTCCCTATACTGTGACAGCACACTTCTCCTTTCCACCCCAGATTTCCTGCGTCCATTGTACCAGCTTCTGACCATCTCTGCCTTCTCATCTCGCCTCTGGGCAGGAGCTGCCCATTTAGTCTCATGTATCTACTTGAGCTAAGAAGCATTCTCTTCGCGAGTTTGATTTTATGTCCTATAGTCCAGTCTAATCTTTGTCTGAAGAGTTAGCTTCAGGAATGGTTTTAGTTTTGGGCTAACAGAGAGTCTGGGGGCCATGTCTTCCAGGGTCCCTCCAGTCTCAGTCAAACCATTAAGTCTAGTCTTTTTACTAGAATTCGAGTTCTGCACCCTACTTCGCTCCTGCTCCATCAGGGACTCTCTGTTGTGTTCCCTGTCGGTGGGAGGGGTCATTGGTGGTAGCCAGGCACCATCTAGTTCTTCTGGTATCAGGCTGATGAAGTCTCTGGTTATGTGGCCCTTTCTGTCTCTCGGGCTAATATTTTCCTTGTGTCTTTGGTGTTCTTCATTCTCCTTTGTTCCAGGTGGGTTGGAAACAATTAATGCATCTTAGATGGCTGCTTGCTAGCTTTTAAGATCCCAGATGCCACTCACTAAAGTGAGATGGAGAACATTTTCTTAATAAACTTTGTTATGCCAATTGACTTAGATGTCCCCTGAAACCATGGTCCCCAGACCCCTTCCCCTGCGACTCTGTCCCTCGAAGGGTTTGGCTGTATTCAGGAAACTTCTTAGCTTTGGTTTAGTCCAGTGGTACTGACTTCCCCTGTAGTGTGTGTTGTCCTTCCCTTCACCTAAGATAATTTTTGTCTACTATCTAGTTACTGAATACCCTCTCCCTTCCTCTCTACCCTCATAACCATCAAAGAAATGTTTTCTTCTGTCTTTAAACCTTTTCTTGAGTTCTTATAATAGTGGTCTCATACAATATTTGTCCTTTTGTGACTAATTTCACTCAGCATAATGCCTTCCAGATTCATCCATGTTATGAGATGTTTCACGGATTCATGGTCTTTATCGTTGTGCAGTATTCCATTGTGTGAATATTCCATAATTTGGATCCATTCATCAGCTGATGGGCACCTAGGTTGTTTCCATCTTTTTGCTATTAGGAACAGCACTGCAATGAACATGGGTATATATATATCTATTCGTGTGACACCTCTTATTTCTTTAGGATATATTCCAAGGAGCAGGATTGCTGGATGGTATGGTTCTTCTATTTCTAGCTTTTTAAGGAAGTGCCAAATTGATTTCCAAAGTAATTGTACCATTTTACATTCCCACCAACAGTGTATAAGTATTCCAGTCTCTCCACAACCTCTCTTACATTTATTATATTGTGTTTTTTGGATTAATGCTAGCCTTGTTGGGGTGAGATGGTATCTTATTGTAGTTTTGATTTGTATTTCTCTAATGGCTAATGATTGTGAGCATTTCCTTCTGTGCCTGTTAGCTGCCAAGTCTGTAAATCTTCATGGAAGCCAACTGCCATATCTTTCAACCACGGAGCACGGAGACGCTGGTCTGTTCCAACTGCTGACCTTTCGGTCAGCAGCCAAGAGCTTAACCACTGTGCAACCAGGGCTCCTGAAAGCTCCTTAGTTAGCAGCTAGTTATGTAGCAGAGAATATACACAGTTGGCTCTGGTGCTTCATGTGTCTTGTGTCAAGATACAATGAGAAAGAATGAATATTCCATGCACAAATTAAGCCACAAAACTTTCTAAAAGGATGAATAGGTAAGATAGGCAAAGGGAAGAAGAGATCCTCTCCTTTCACGCCTAGCCATGGAGATCCCTTGAGTTGTCATGGCCTTGGTCTCTTGCTTTTCCCTGATACTATTTTGGGGAGGAAGTCTAGAACCAATGATTCCCCAGATAACCACAACAAGAATTGTGGCATCTGATATTATCCAAAGAATGTCAGGGTTGTGGATGAAAGGCTGATGAAGAATAGTGACTACTTCTGTATATTTTGTACTAGAGGCAGAACAAGTAACTAGGGAATTCTCTGGAACTTTTCTAAACTCACAGAGATTCCAACACTCTATTACGGGGACCAGAGAATGTTCTACTGTAGCAAAGTTTAAAGGTAACTTGAGAAACTCCATGAAGTGTTTCGTAGAAAACTGAATGGGAAACAAGTACAATGGAAATCAAGGAAACGGATAATGGGATCATTCAGACTTGGGTTTGAAACCTAGATCTTCCACTTAAAAACTCTGTAAACATGGGCAAAATATTTAACTTTTCTGAACCTCAGATTCCTAATCCATAAAATGGAAAAATAATATATGACTAGTTATTTTGAGAGTTAAATGAGATAAGGAATATATATTGTTTAACACAATGTCTGGCACCCATCAGTGTTATTTCCCTCCCTTTATTGATACTTACTTTCCAGATTTCCATTTAACCTCTCTTCTCTGAGTTCATAGAATATTGATTTTCTGAACCAGTTGGCAAGTATATTCAGTTTAATATTTTTAAAAATTATTCTAAATGTAACACATAATAGGAATAGGAACATTGAATAAAACTTGCCATTTGTCCTCAAGAAGCTCATAATCACTGAGGAAGTCAGAAACATGCTGTGTAACTATAAGTTAGACAATGATAAATGGAATAATTTGGTTATTTAGTAAATGTATTTTTGTGGGACCTATTATGTGCCAGACACCATACAAAGTGCCAAAGGCTCAAAGATATATAATGCAATCCCTAGACTTCAGGGCCTTTAATGTCATGCAGGAAGAGACATATGGACAAATAATCTCAATAAAAGGTAAACAGTACAAATGATACTAATTAAAGTAGTGGCACAGAGAATGAGAAATCATTCCTGTTGGAGATGTCAGGGCAGGTTTCATAGAAGAGAAGATATCTAAGGTAGATATATAAAAAAAGTCGTCCAAAAACTTAAGTAAAATGACCAAATTCCTTGGGAAAGAAAAAAAAAAAAATCAACTTCCAAACTGACACAGATGAAACAGAAAATCTGAATAGCTCTGTATTTATTAAAGCAAGTAAATTCATCATCTAAATCTCCCCACAAAGAAAACTCCAGGTCCAAATTGTTTCTCTGGTGATTTCTATCAAATATTCAAGTAAAAAATAATACCAATCTTACAAAATTCTTTCAGAAAATAGAGGAGAAGTATGACTTATCAACTTATTTTATATAAAAACTAGACAAAGTACAAGCAATCATAGACTAATATGCTTCATGAGCATAGATGCAGAAATCCTTAACAAAATTTTAACAATTCAAATCTAACAACATATAAAAAGAATAATACATCATGATCAATTAGGGTTTATCCCAGGAATGTAAGATTGTTTTGTATTAAAAAATTAATCAATGCAATTCACCATATTAATAGAATAAACAGGAAAAAGCACATCATCACTTAAATAGATGCAGAAAAATTATTTGACAAAATTCAACACCCATTCATGGTTTACAAAAAACAAAAACTCTCACCATATTAGGAATAGAAGGGAATTTTCTTAATCTGATAAAGAGAATTCCACCAAATATATATATATATTTATATATATACATATTTATATATATATATAAGACAAAACGTATTGTTAAATCATACTTAATAGTAAACTATTAAATGATTTCCCCTTTAGATTGGGAACAAGGCAAGGACACCCACTCTTACCACTTCTATTCAGTATTATACTGGAAATCCTAGTCTTTGTAACAAAGCAATAAAAATAAAAGGCATAGAAAAAGAAAAAATAAAACTTCCTCTATTTGTAAACAGCATGATTGTTTATGTACCAAGTCTTAAAAGAATCTACATAACAATGACTAGAACTAATAACTGCATTTAGTAAAATTATAAGATACAAGACTAATACATACAAGTCAATTGTATTTTTATATACTAACTGCAAAAAATTGGAAATAACATTTGAAAAATTGATCTAAAATAGTTTTATAAGCCATAAAACACTTCCGAATAAAATTTCAAAAGGTTGTATAATATCTTTACACTGAAAATGGCAAAATACTGCTGGAAGAAATTAAAAAGGACCTAAAGAATTGCATAGATAGATCAGGTCCATGGATTGGCAGACTTTAATAACATTAAGATGTCAATTCCACCCAAATTAAGCTGTAGATTCAAAGCAATCCTAGTCAAAAATTTCAGAAGGTTTTTTTTTTTTCCAGAAATTGACAAGTTAATTCTAAAATTTATACAGAAGTAAAAATGTTCTAGAACAACCAAAGCAATTTAAAAAGAATGAAGGTCTTATACTATCCTATTTCAAGACTTACTATACAGATACAGTAATAAAGACAGTGTGGTATTGACAAAAAGTGTAGACATATAGATTAATGCAGCAGATCACAGTAAAAAAATAGACTTGCATTTCTATGATCAATTAATTTTTTGACAAAAGTGCCAAGGCAATTCAATGGAGACAAGAAAGTCTTTTCAACAAATGGTGCTAGAATGTCTAGATAACTGTACAGAAAAAGAAAAGAATGAACGCTGACCCATACCTCATACAATACAGAAAAAAGTAACTCAGAATAAATCATAGTCCTCAGTGTAAAAGCTAAAACTATGAATCTTTTAGAAGAAAACATAAGATAAAATATTTGCAACTTTGGGCATAAGCAAAGATTTCTTAGATAAGACAGGAAAATGAAAAACTAGAAAAGAAAAAATTTATAAAATTTGATAAATTGAACTTGATCAAATTTGAAAAAATTTGCTCTTTGGAAGACATCATCAAAAAAATAAATGGGCACACCACAAATCAAGGGAAAATATTTATAGTTTATGTAATATGATAGATTTATATCTCATATAAATAAAGAACTCAATAACAATAACTCTAAAACAAAGATTATTTATTTTTAACAAAAATATAAATATTTAAACAAACACTTGAGAAAGAAAGATATACAAATGGTTAATAAGCCCATTAAAAAATGCTTAGCATGGTTAGTCATCAGGGAAATGAAAATTAAAATCAGAATGAGATACTACTACACACCCATTAAACAAAAAACCAAACCCATTGCCGTCGAGTCGATTCCGACTCATAACAACCCTATAGAACAGAGTAGAACTGCCCCATAGAGTTTCCAAGGAGCATCTGGTGGATTTGAACTGCCGACTTTTTGGTTAGCAGACATAGCTCTTAACCACTATGCCACCAGTGTTTCCACATACACATTAGAATGACGAAAATTAAAAAGACTGACAGTAACAATATTTGACAAGGATATGGAGAAACTGGAACTCACACTCTTGGTGGGAATGTAAAATGGTAAACCAATCTGGAAAACTAGTAGTTTCTTACAAAGTTAAATATGTATCTACCATGTGACCCAGCAATTCTACTCCTAGGGTTTACCTAAGAGAAATGAAAATATATGTTCGCACAAAGACTTGTATGCAAATGTTCATAGCATCTTTCTTCACCACAGCCAAAAACTAGAAACAACCCAAAAGTCCATCACAGGTGAATGGATAAACAAATTTGATATAACCATACAATGGAATATTACTTAGTGATAAAAAGGAATAAACTTCTGATGTATGGATGAATCTTAAAATCTTTATACTGAGTGAAGGAAATCAGAATAAAAAGAGAACATATTGTACAACTCCATTGATATAAAACAGTATAAAATGCAAACTAATCCACAGAGACAAAAAATGGTTCCTGGGGCCTATGAGTTGGAATCAACTTGACAGCACACAACAACAACAGGGCCAGGGTGGTGCTGTGATACTGGAAGCTATGCCACCTGTATTTCAAATACCAGCAGGGTCACCCATGATGGACAGGTTTCAGCAGAGCTTCCAGACTGATACAGACTAGGAAGAAGGACCTAGAGATCTACTTCTGAAAAAATTGACCAGCGAAAACCTTATGAGTAGCAGCAAACCACTGTCTGATACAGTGCCGAAAGATGAGCTCCTCAGGTTAGAACGCACTCAAAACATGACTGGGGAAGAGCTGCCTCCTCAAAGTAGAGTTGACCTTAATGACGTGGAAGGAGCAAAGCTTTAAGAACTTTCATTTGCTGATGTGGCATGACTCAAATCGAGAAGAAACAGCTGTAAACATCCATTAATAATCAGAACCTGGAATGTATGAAGTACAAATCCAGGAAAATTGGAAGTTGTCAAAAATGAAATGTAATGCTCAAGATAGATATCCTAAGCATTAGTGAGCTGAAATAGACTGGTATTGGCCATTTTGAATTGGACAATCATGTGGTCTACTATGCCACGAATGACAAATTGAAGAGGAACTTCCTCAAATCATTGTCAAAAAGAAGATTTCAAGATCTATCATGAAGTACAATGCTGCCAGTGATAGGATAATATTGATATGCATTGGACAAATCTGCTGCAAAAGACCTCTTTGAAGTGTTGAAAAGAAGTCACTTTAAGGACTAAGGTGCACCTGACCCAAGACATGGTGTTTTCATTTGCCTCATATGCATTAAAAGCTGAACAATGAATAAAGAAGACCGAAGAAGAATTGATGTCTTTGAATTATGATGTTGGCAAAGAATGTTGAATATACCATGGACTGCCAGAAGAACGAAGAAATCTGTCTTGGAAGAAGTACAGCCAGAATGCTTCTTGGATGCAAGGATGGCAAGACTTTGTCTTTTGTACTTTGGATACGTTAGCAGGATGGACCAGTCCTTGGAGAAGGACATCATGCTTGGTAAAGTAGAGGGCCAGCAAAAAAGAGGAAGACCCTCAATGAGATGGATTGATCCAGTGGCTGCAACAATGGGCTCAAACATAGCAATGATTGTGAGGATGGCGCAGGACTGGGCAGTGTTTTGTTCTGTTGTTGGTAGGGTCGCTGTGAGTCGGATTCGACTTGACGGCACCTAAAAACAACAACAAAGAGCCAGGTGTAGAAGGAGAGATAGACTACAAAGGGGCCACAAGGAAACCTTTGAAGATGATGAAAGTAATTTGTATCTTTATTGTGGTGGTTGTCTTATGGATGTAAACCCTCTCAAAACTCATTGATTGTATATTTTAAATGGATGCAGTTTTTTGCATATATCTCAATAAATTTGCTAAGCATAATGAATATAAGGATAGCAGTTTGGGCATGGGGAGAAGATGGGATCTACAGAGAGATACTCAAGAGCAAAGGCACAGAAGTATAAATTCATATATGCTTTGTCTCTGAAAACAGTTTACAAATTCTCTCCAGGCAGCAACCTTCTCAGTGTCCGGAAGTAAAAAAGGCAATGATACTTCTGAATTATATGAAGTAAATTCCCTATATATCCATAGTATAGAGAATTGTACGGAAGACAGTACAAATCCTAACTCTTCCTTTGTCCATCTCCGAGAGCCTTAGGAGGTCATTTTACCTCTCAGAGCCTAATCTGCAAAATGAATCTAATAATATCCCCCAAAACCATTGTTGTGAGTGTTGCTGTTGTTGTTAGGTACTGTTGAGTCAATTCCAACTCATAGTATCCCATGTGACAGAGTAGAACTGCCCTATTGGGTTCCCTAGGCTGTAATCTTTACAGAATCAGATTTCCAGGTCTTTTCCTGTGCAGCCACTGAGTGGGCTTGAACTGCCAGTCTTTCAGTTAGCGGCCAAGTGCTTAACAATTGTGCCACTAGGGCTCCTGGTGTGAGGGTTAAAATAATACATATGAAAGTGCTTAATAATACTTAAGTATGTGTTACGTCTAATAAATGTTTGTCAAATAATAGGACTTCAAAATATATTTGTTGATTGACACGTCAGCTGTTATTTGGTTATTCATATACTCAAATCTCTTATTAACTGCTTAACTATTATTCATTTCAAAAGTTTTACCAATCAAGGGACACACTTCTATATCATGTCAGTCAATGAAGTGCTCCAGAAGTAAGGGCTGATTTTAATATTAAGTTGGGCAGAATACAATTAGTTACCAAGGTAAATTTGTTTCCAAAAGTTCACATCATGCATTCCCAAGTAGGAGTAACTGGTGGGTTATCTATTGTTTCTAGATTATCTGTGCTCCCTATTAATGCAGTCAATTGAGAGTAGACCACATTGTCTAAACAAACCAACAAAACACATGATAAACAAATATTGGGTAAGTGGGGTCCCAATGTGAAGATTTAAAGAAGAAAGGAAAATAAAGGGTAGAGCAAGGGAATATGACTAAAGAAAACCAAAGAGTTTAGGAGATACCTTTATACATTTGCCCTTGAAGAAGAAACACATATTTAGGGAAATTTGTTAGAAGATTAAGGTGTTTAACCAGACACATTTCCCAAAGGGAACACAGGTATCCCTTCCCCTGGAAATAAAATAAGATGATCAATTTTTCAAGGACTGATCATATGAATGTTTGACAAAAATGGCAAATTACAGTACAGTAAAGTGTTGTCAAATTTGTTCAGAAACTCTAAAATTGAAGGCCTCAGACTTTGTCATTTTCCCACATTCTACTACATACTGGTGAAGAACTCTTCATGACACATAGGGAGATGTAGGCTGCCTTTTAATACATTTTTGGTAGTAAGCAAAATTTTTCTTCTATATTAAACCAATAAAAAACAAAAACAGTTGCTATGAGTCATTTCCGACTCATGGTGACCCATGTGTGTCAGAGCAGAGCTGTGCTCCATCGGGTTTTCAGTGGCTGAGTTTTCTGAAGTACAGTGGCAGATCTTTCTTCTGAGGAGCCTCTGGGTTAACTCAAACCACCAATCTTTTGGTTAGCAGCCGATCATGTTAATCATTTGCATTACTCAGGGACTTTTCTTCTAGATTAAAACCAAAAAACCAAACCTGTTGCTGTCGAGTTGATTCGGACTCACAGTGACACTATAGGATAGACTAGAACTGCCCTGTGGGGTTTCCAAGGAGCGGCTGGTGGATTCGAGCTGCCGACCTTTTGGTTAGCAGCTGAGCTCTTAACCACTGAGCCACCAGGGCTCCTCTTCTAGATTAGGGGGTCTGCAAACTACAGCCCTGGGGCCAAATCCAGTCTACCCCCTGTTTTACGGGAACGCGGCCATAGCCATTTGTTTACTCCTGCCTATAGCTGGAGACCTAGTGGTGCAGTGGTTAAAAGTTCAGGCTGCTAACCAAAAGGTCAACAGTTCAAATTCACCAACCACTCCTTGGAAACCCTGTGGGGCAGTTCTACTCTGCCTATAGGGTCTCTATGAGTCAGAATGGACTCTACGGCAATGGGATTGGTTGGATAGCTGCTTTTACATTACAACAGCAGAGTTGAGTAGTTGCAACAGAGAGCAGATGGCCTGCAAAGCCTAAACTATTTACTCTCTGGCCCTTTACAGAAAACGTTTTATGGTTCCCGTTCTAGATAATGAAAAGTTAGATATGAACATTGGAATATCTGGGTTCATGTTTATGTCAGGAAAAGGGGAAGTGTGCTTGCAAGGATGAGTAAGAATGGCACATTGGACTTAAAAGAAAAATACCCAAGTCCAGCAATATGAATCAACATAACAATAAAATGACTAGAAAAATAGTCAAGTATACTTAGCTCTTGGATCCTCAAACTACCTTGTATTATACAACCCTATCAGAGCCAAAAGCTTTAGGGAGACCAGTGTAAATGAAACTTGTGAAGAGCAAGTAAACACCTTATCAGCTCAACCAATACTGTCCTGCCAAATTTCCCTTTGCTGGGCATAAAATAAATGTAATCAGTTGTCCTTTATGCTCACAAGGTAAAATCGGTATCTCTTTTAGGCAAATGGTCAATTGTCAGACTATGTTCAAGAGCAGATTTTCTTCAAATATAATGAAATTCACGCAGTTAAAGGGTGGGGAGAGAGTGGAAAGAGCCCCAGTTTCCGAAGAAACAGGCTTAGGGTTGGATCTGGCTGTGCACATTACTTGTGTGTTGTGGGGCAAGCTACTTAACCTCTCAAATCCAAGGCTTCTCTCATCTGGAAAATGGGAATAGTAACTTTTCAATTATAGAGTAGTTAGGAGGATGAGATGTGGAATGTAAACCAAACCCAAACCACTAATTAGCCACTGAATAGATGTTATTACTCCCTTACCCTATCTCCATTCTAGTGGCAATGGCATTAGTTAAGATGGTTTTTTTCCTCCACACTCCAAGGCAGTATTGACTGTGACTGCTTTCTACAAAGTCTTCTTTAGGTGATTTTTTTTTTTTTTTTGGAGAGGAGACATATTAATTTCTATATTTAGCTTTAATTGAATTTTTACCTAGAAATGTGATCTTTATTTCCTCCAAGAGAAGTATGTCAGGTTTCTATGTGTTGTGAAATAGCTACTATGTTTTCCTGCTAACGCTATATCCCTATGCTGACTATGCAAGCATTTGCAAAATTAATTGTGAAAGTATTTTTCATGGGGGGAAAAAGAAAGCATTCTAGAAAGTCTTTTCTTTTTGTGGTGGTAGTGGGATCCTTTTTAGAATTGAATTCTCCCATCTTTCCTGAAACCATTTCACTGAGACAAGGAAAATACTGAAATACTGCAACTCATTACATAATTTTATGGAAGCAATTGTGGGATAAAACTTGGAAACATTAAGCTGAGTTGCAGTGTGCCACTTAAATAGGACCAAGTATGAGGCAACCCTCGTCACTCTGTTCTTATCTCAGTGAGGGGCAGGATTGGTCCTTGGACTTCGGATCTGGCTGTGACCAAGTCCTGTGTTCCCAGAGCCACCTGTGCCAGCAAACAGCATACAGCTAAGCAGAGAGGGAACTTTCCATCCTTAAGATTGATTTTCAGCTTGGCTTGTTGATATCTTCCCTTTATCATCTGACCTTTAGAATTTGGGACCCTATCTGTTTGCTGATAATTGTTCCTTTCTTGTAAATTACTCCTCTGTACTTGAATCCTAGTCCGCTGTCACCAAATCCTTCTTAATCGAATTTTTGGCCTTGTTCCTTCAAGACAGCCTGGACTGTTGTTACCCATATTCCCACCTTGACAATGAATCCCTAGCCCTCCCTGGGCTCTAGTTTAGCCATGTGTAGAATTTGGCAAGGGCAGCTCATAAAGGATGACCCTTGGCTATAAAGAGTGTTAAACTAAAAAAAAAAAAACAAAACCCACATTGCTGTTGAGTCAACTCCGACTCATAGCGACCCTATAGGACAGAGGAGAACTGCCCATAGAGTTTCCAAGGAGCGGCTGGTGAATTCACACTGGCAACCTTTTGGTTAGCAGCCAAGCTCTTAACCACTGCACCACCAGGGCTCCATCAAGTGGGTAAGAGGTGGAAAACTGTCTAAGAGAGCAGAAAAGGTAGAAGTTATTGTGATGCCTGGATGAACAAGCTGTTTAAAAAAAATTTTTTTATTGTTGTGAAATACATGTAACAAAACATTTCAACCGTTTTTATGTGTACAATTCAATGCCATTACTGGCATTCACCATGTTGTGCAAAAGTTACCACTATTTCCAAATTTTTTCACCACCTTTAACTAAAACTCTTTACCCCTTAAGCAATAACCCAATACCCAGATAGGTAAGCTTTTGTTCCTATAAAAATTTACTTATATGGAAGATTTTGTTCCTTGATAATATAGGATAGCTGAGGCATCACTAATGTGATTGAAGAGGAGTTCATTTAAGTGCTTTTATTTGGACATGTGACATTATTTTCTCTCTTGCTCTTGCATGTAGGGTCTACACACCCAGAGAGGGTAGACCCATATGACTTCTGTGCATGCACACTTAGAATTAGCATAATCAGGTGCTTAATGAACGTCTGGTGAGGCTGATGATCAACCGCTTAATAACAGGGTCTTCTCTAAAGGCTGATTAATGGGGCTTCAAGTTAACATCTTTCCATTCTCTCTTTGTACTCATTTTTTGCTAAGGAGAGGGGCTACAAGTGGATCATTCATTGAAAGAGAAATGTAGAAAGGCTGTTCTATTTCAAAGTAGGTAGATTCCTTTTCCAGAATATTTGCTTATGGTTAAAGAACAGGAGAGCCAAGATTTTATTCCTATGACTCATTCTGTAATATGGACATATTTTATCTTAGCCAAACTCCATTTCCAAGATTTTCATAACCACACTTACCATTTGCAAAATCTGGGAAGGATTTGCAAAGTTAAGGGATTCTTGGTTCAATTAGAAACAATATTTACGACTTTTGCAGTCATCTACTTATGGGATAGGAATCTAAGAGGGACTGACAGATACTGAGACCCTACAGTTCTACCATGTCACACCATCTAAGTTTCTAACAGAATGTAGTATTTAACAGAAGCCCCTCTCTGTGCTAATGGATGACAACTTTCCAGTCTTAGTCTCTCCATGTCTTGCATCATCACTAAGTCAAACACAAAAACAATAAAACGAACTTCACTATATACAGGATCCCCTTAGAAATCTTTGTTTCTGTCCACTACACCATAATTCTTCCAGATGTATACTGTGGGAGTTATCTGGATTTATCTCTCCCCTTTACTTCCCAAATACATTTTTAGTTACAAAGTCCTATTGCTCTTCTATGCCACATGTATATTCTATCTGTTCCTTCCTTTCCATTTTTCGCTACTGTCTTTGTCTAAGTTCTTCACCTCCTCCCCTCCTGGATTACTCCAGCAGCTTTCTTACTAGCCTCACTCTTTCTGGTTGCTTCCCTCTCCAGTCCATCTGTAAGCCCATTGTCTGATTAATCCTCTTTAAATTCTGCCTTTATTTTGTCATTCCCTTGCCCAAAATCTTCATTGGAAACATATCTCATACCATTTCATATCTATGAGGCCACACATTGAAAAAAACTCCACAAGCAGTAAAACATTATAGAATTGTCATTAGCTGTTTCTAGTTTTTAGGATATTACATAATGTGGCCCATCTTCTCTGATTTGAAATTGCTGGCCAACATACCACCTTGGACTCTAGTTAGAGCAGGATCATCACATGCAGTGCTCTTCTTATCCCACACACTCACTCCAGAGGGAGACACAGAGGCTGAGTGATGGTACAGGTGGAGCATTCTGTTATCATGATGTGACCAGACACGCATAGTTTGTCAAAGAGCTCAGTTCTTGACCCTGTCTCATTCATTTTATTAAAGCCTCAGATAAAAATAGGTTTATATTCTTATCAAATCTGCAGATATTGAAATTGGGGAAAAATAAATGCTATGTTAGATGACAAGATCAAAGTTCAAAGACAACTCCAACAAGAGGTCAAAATGAAGAGCACAAAGTTTAACAGAAATAAATAGGCTTTGCATGCTAGGTTCAAAACTCCAACTAAATTGGATGGTGGAGAACTCCTATAATAATTATTGTGAAAACAAAAGACCAGGGGAGATGGTAAGGATGAGGGTGAGGGAGTGAGGAAGAAGGTGAAAGGGCATTGGTTGTTTATAAAGGAAACACAAACCAAGTCAATAGTTTTACTTCTAGAATAGTCAAAGCACCCTTAAGCTGTGTTAATAGAATTATGTTTTCTAGAACAAGGTAGGGACTAGTTAACTAGTGCTGTCCACTGGTTGAACAGTCCAAGTATATTTTCAGTTCTGGTTGACATATTATTTGACAAATGAATATATGAATAAATGTGATGTTTGAAGAAATCACATATAGTATATAGATTTTTTTTTGTGTTTAGCTTTAATGTTGGAAATTAAGGAAGGATGTAATAGCTGTGTTTAAATATTCTAAGATTGTTATGAAAAAGAGGGAGTAGATTTATTCTCTGTAGCTAAGAAGGGAAGAGCTAGATCCATTAGCAAAAGTTTGGAGGTGGTAATTTTAGCTCAATAGAAAAAATTTTTTCTACCAGTAAAAGACATAAATCAGCAAAATAACATCTTGAGAAAGTGACTGGAAGGCTCAAGTATTGATTGAGCAACAACTTCGCAGGATTTTTTTTTTTTTTTTTTTTGGTATTCTTAGAGTGCAGATTAGATAATGTGATGGTTATCTTCCTTTCATCTCTAAGGTGTGATATTGCTCCTGCACACCTGTCATATCCTCTCTTCTCCCATTTCTACTCAACATTGATGGTATTTTCTGTCCATTAATAGACATTTCTATCTTTCTAACTAGACTGTGAGCTCTTTAAAGGTAGGAATTCTATGTTGTTTTTTTTTAAAAATTCTATTTATTCCTGCTTCTAGCACAGTTCCTTAAAGATCTGAGGTACTCAATATGTTTTACTGCATTTACTGAATTGTAAAGTTCTGCCTAGAAAACTACTATGTACCCTTCAAGTCTAGCACAAGTTCCCACTTCCCACCAGAAGCCTTCCCTGATCACTCCTATAGCTCTTTATTCTGTACCACACATTTTGCCAAAATTTAGTTTTGTATGTCTTTCCTTGCATAATGTTGTTTAATGTGTGCTATTCCCATCTGATCAGTCAGTCTCAGGGAAACCAAAAAATACCATTTAAAAATTAAGCCAGCTATTTATCACCTTGCTGACCACAGAGTTGGTTAGTGATAATATGCTTGCTTGCTAATTGGAAAGTAACCTTCTAGAAAACTTTAGTTTTAAAAATTGTGTTCTCTTTATTAATTATAAAGAGAAACATAGTAACTTTATAGAGGAGAAAGCTGGCAGACACCACCTTAACCAAATGATCAAAATTAACATCACCAGTAAGACAACATATTGACATCATGTACCCTGAGAAGGGCACAGCATCACTTGTGTGGTATTCTGGCCCCCAAATGCAAAATCTCAATGTAATCATGAGAAAACATCAGACAAACCCAACTCAAAGGACAGTCTAAAAAATATCAAAAGTTCAGGGTCACAAAAGATAAAGACTGAGGGGCTGTCACAGATTGGGAGAGACTGAGGAAACGTGACACTAAATGCAACGTGGGATCCCAGAATGGGTCTTGGACAGGAAAAGGACAATTATGTGAAAACTCGAGAAGTTCTAATTAGGTCCGTAGATTAGTTAGTAGTATAACAATGAATAAAGAAGACCAAAGAAGAATTGACACCTTTGAATTACGGTGTTGGCAAAGAATATTGAACATGCCATGGACTACCAGAATGAACAAATCCATCTTGAAAGAAGTACAGCCAGAATGCTCCTTAGAAGCAAGGATGGTGAGACTCACATACTTTGGGCATGTTATCAGGAGGGATCAGTCCCTGGAGAAGGACATCATGTTTGGTAAAGTAGAGTGTCAGTGAAAAAGAGGAAGACCCTCAATGAGATGGATTGACACAGTGGCTGCAACAATGGGCTCAAACATAGCAATGATTGCGAGGATGGCGCAGGACTGGGCAGTGTTTCGTTCTGTTGTACATAAGGTCGCTATGAGTCGGAAGTGACTCAATGGCACCTAACACACACAACATATTATAACAATGTTAATGTCCTGGTTTTGATAATTACACTATCGTCATGAAGATGCTAACATTAACAGAAGTTCGATTAGATGAACTCTGTGCTATTTTTGCAACTTGTCTATAAGTCCAAAATAAAAAGTTAAATAAATCACATTTTAGTTTTCATCAACTGATTAACAAGCAATCAGCGCTTAAGCAAAGTTTATATACTTCTAAGATGGTATGGTCATTACTGATAAAAAAGAAAACAAAAAATCTGGAGAGAGCATCCAAACAATCAAGACAATTATCTTTAGCCAAAACAAACAAGGTACCTTTATATCCGTCCAGTGATTGTGAGATTATTTGTCCTTTCCTTTGGTAATAATATTTGGATGTAAAATGATAAATTGAATTCTTAAAAAATTAGAAAGTCACTGAGAAGTCTTCATTTATAAGAACCCAGCAGAAACAGAAGGACTTCTTCACCAATTCTTACCTAATTTTAGTACCACATCATTATTAGAGGTGGAAACACCTCATAGAAAGAAACTGGTCTCTGAACTTTCATTCAGTTTGGGGGCATTTAGTTCTATGATTTGCTTCTGTCTGGGTTTATGGTCTTTGCCCCCATCATGTCTACACTGAGGGCCTTTTTACTGTTCTGGTCTCATCAACTCTGGTGATATTTATCTCTTTGTCGTTTTAGTAATCAATATACACAGCCACAACCTGAACTTCATCATCAGCAGGAACTGCTTCACCCTCGTGGAATCCCTATTGATTACCACATATCCAACTCCTACTTCTACTGAACCTACTTTTCTATTCATAACCTACCTGTTGTCTTCAAATTGATTCCTACTTATACAAACCTTATAAGACAGAATACAACTGCCCCATGGGCTTCCAAGCCTGTAATCTTTATGGAAGAGCCCTGGTGGTGCAGCGGTTAAGAGCTCAGCTGCTAACCAAAAGGTTGGCAGTTCGAATCCACCAGCCATTCCTTGGAAACCCTATGGGGCAGTTCTACTCTGTCCTATAGGGTGGCTATGAGTTGGAATCAATTTGACAGCAAGGGGTTTGGTTTGGTTTTTTAATCTTTATGGAAGCAGACTGCCACATCTTTCTCCTGCTGAGCAGCTGGCAGGTTCAAACTGCTGACCTTTCGGCTGGCAGCTGAGTACTTAACCACTTTGCCACAAGGTTTCCTTATTTATAGCCTAGAAACCCCCAAATTCCTACACATTCCCCTAGACAATCACCCTATGCTAGCTGTACTTAAACTATATCTCTTTTTGAGTTGGTAACACTTGTGAAGTCATTCAGATGATGCTTTCCCTAGCATCCCAGGATCTATTATTCTTTGACTTTTTATGTCTTTGAATTTTCCAAAAGTTGTCTGTTTCCTCTGTTTCCATTCCTGATTTGTCAAGTACTTCTGCAAAAATTCACAAAGCTGTACTGTTTAAATCCAAAATAAATTAATTTATCTAATCAACTTTCAACAAGAATTCATTGTTCTTATCATTCTTATTCATCTCCTTTGAATCTCAATTGCACAGGTTCTGCCATATATTCCCTCCTTTCTACACACACTGTCAACACCAGTTCAGACAGATATCATAGATCACCTGAGTCTAAGGTGATAAGTTCTTAACACATCTCCCCACATCCTGTCCTGTCCACTTTATAAGTTAATTAATCATCCTAAAGTAGACAGTTAATCAACCTTACATGCTCCCCATAGCTACCTGGCGAAATTCCAGACACCTTTATATGGCATTCAAGTCCCTCATTCAACTGACTTCAGATACCTGTAAAGCCTTTTTTTCTACTAAAGCTATTTGCATACTATGCTTAAGCCAAAATGGACTATTTGCCTTCTCAAGTAGGTCCCATTTCTGTCTAATCTGGCCCCTTGTTTACGCTTTTACCTTTGTCAGGGATATTTTGCCCCCTCCATCTCTGTCCATCAAAATTCTACCTATTTTTTAAGCCCTAGCTCAAAATACGTCTCTTCCATGAGGCCTCCTTTGATTCTAAAACTGGAAATACTCCCTTTCTCTATTCACCACTGCACTTAGGGATTGTATTTAATGCATTTGTATTTGTGAAGTACTTATTTTGTAGCTATTTTATTCTCTTCACTACATTTCAAGGTCTTTGAAGGCAAATTTGTTATATGTACCTTGCATTAACCCAAGCAGCTAGCATAAAATGCTCAGTAAAGTGTTGTTTAATAACTGAATGAATGTGTGTCTAGCATGTGTATATGTATACATATATCCATATATAGAATCTACGTAGAGGAGATTGAGTAAAATTTAACAGTTAATAACCCATATAGTCGGTAGATTAAAACTTGAAACAGACATAGACAAAAAGAGTATCAATTTACTGATTATTTGATAAAGTGAATTGAAATTGGTTGGAATAACATATGAGTGGTCAACTAGTATAACATTAACTCTTTAGGCACAGTTGTACTAACATCCTTCCAGATATAGAGACTTATTTATTTTATTCCTGGGACTCCAAAATAAAAGAAAACATAAGAATAAATGTGCACAATATTTTTTTAAAATTGAGTAGACATTGCTAGATGCAGTAAATACTGTTAATAGCATACCCCTTAATTTGAAGGACTTTAAAATTTTGATAAAGTGAAAAAAGTAACTCTGTATTTACTCTTTATTTCATTTACACAGTGAATATTAATGAAACAAATCACCGTCAATACCATCATTACTTCTATCATCATAAAATATATTCTTTAGTTTAAACAACAACAACAAAAAAATAAAAACTATGCTGAGAAATGTAGCTCAGCAGGAAGCTACAACTGTGGAAGCTTAGTAACATCAAAGCAAAACCACTCATCATCTTCCTGACCAGGACGGTTTTATTTACACTCAATGAACAGTGCAGAAAAGGGTATATCAAGGCACCTCACTTTCCATTTAATAAGGGAAATGTCTTCCCCAGTAAATCTTGGACTGTTGCAGGGAAATTGCATGTGATTACTCCGAAATAAAAATTAAGTAATGAAAACAAGTCAATTTTGTATTGATAAACATTAAAATATTTCTTTTTGGGAGTATATTAACTAATGGACACTTTAATTTTAGGGAACTCCCAACAGCCTAAGGAAACTTTTCTAAAGTCAAAGCTCAGTCTCACCCTGTTTGATTCGGCTATTGAACCTATTTCAGATTCAATCTTGTGCACTGAAACAATAACAGAATGAAAGGTAAAAATTCTAGAGATGCTACAAAATACAATACAAAAGTTATATATGAGGCACTAATGTGACCTGAGTTTAAAATTGGTTGCCTTCAAGTCGATTACGACCCAGGGTGACCCCATGTGTGTCAGAGTAGAACTGTGTCCCATAGGGTTTCCAAAGGCTGAATTTTTGGAACTAGATCAACAGACCTTTCTTCGGAGGCACCACGTTCTGGTTGGCAGCCAAGTGCATTAACCCTCTGCACTACCCAGGGATTTCTACCTGAGTTTAACATTTCCTAAAACAGGCCTGTCAAAAATTGTTAGACCTAAGAAAATTTGATTCAATTGAGCAAACATTTATTAAGCACTCATTATGCATCAGCATAGGAATAAAAGTTTAAATAAGATGGTGTCTAGCTCATCAAAGAATTCACCAAAATTCTCAGGAAAACCAACATGTGTAACCCTGAGCATCATATAATATGATATGCTGGCTGTTTGAACAAAGTATTATGTGAGCACAAAAGAAGGAGCTGCCTGAGGGAAGTGGGAAGGAAACAGAGAGAAAGTGACCTCTAAGCTAGGCTTTGGAGGACACAAAACAGTCAAAACAAACATACCCTCAACTATGAGCATAGCGCTCAGCAGGAACATAAGTTTCAGGGTAGTTTCAAAGCATAGGTTGAGAGTGATTGAAATTAAAGCCAAATCATAGGTAGAATGTGTGATAAGACACTGAACTGAAGTATGTTAATAAATGGAGCTATGTTCATTGAGGGCGGTATTTTTGCTTAACAAACTGTAAGACTCTGTATGGTGAGGAATATATGCCACATTCTATATTGAATGTCTCGTTGGAAGTGACTGTAAGAAATGTCTTTGCTTGACACAGAGGGGGTTGGGAGTGACTTACTGGGGCTTTTAGTGTATACCATAACCAGACCCTGCAGAAAAATTCTTATCATATTTTAAACAAATGCTTTTGTTTAAGGATAAGCAACATAGTCAATTGTGCAATAAATTACAGTGTGTCAGAAAGCAATACATTCTATTTACATGGCCTTTCTCCTTAGTACTGAGATAGAAAGGATGTCCAAACAATAAATCAGAACCCTGGAAGCAAAGAGCACAAGACAGAACTCCTCACTACCTCTATGTTCATCTGAAAGGATTAGTATCCAAACATCTCCCCTGGGGTGGGAGGTGAAGAATTGCCTGATGTTATACAATTGTCTTATGTACACAACCCATGGGTAATATTGGGGTTCTGTCAACTGCCTTCTTAATGGGTATGTTAACCACATTCTTCTATGATTTAAAAATTAGTTAGTAGAATTAACCCAAAGCTAGTTGACTATCAGCTGAGAAGCCCTAAGCCTTTTAGAAGCAAGATATCTTCACTATTCCTATACTTATTTGTAAGCGAGCCCAATGCTGAGTATGTAAGAAATTTGATAAAAAAGTAAAAAACATTTGCAACAATAAAAACAGTTTTGATTTTCAGTCCTAGATAGACTATTCAAAGTACTATTTTATGAAGAAATCATGAAATATTTGTACAATGCAGAGGGGGAAAACAAAGTCCTTAAAAATGTATTTGTGAAGACCCGGGGAAACAATTTTTTATGACAAAATTGAGATCCCTTCCAATGCCTCATTTGTCTAGGTAAATGTAGCCCAAGGCATAAAAACGTGTACTTCGTAAAGTTTAAATGCACAAAGACTATGCTTTATTTATCACACTTGTATTTTTCTAGCAATTTTTACTTTTCTATCATTCCCAAAATTTTTAATTTCCCATGTGCCTGGAGTAGAATGTGAAATTAAAACAACAATTAAACCAAATCTCTATTGAAGAGCTTTCTTGATAAATACTGTAAAGGTTTACTGATTCCACAGGACAACACATTTATAATTTGCTGATGGCAGAAAATGAATTCTCCACTGGGGGAATCTGATATCTAAAATCTACGTATTGAGATGCTGGAAGGGAACTAGAGAGAATGTCTATGATTTTAATTTACTTATCGTATTCAGAAAAAAATTCACTTGTGTCATCATGGCTCACTTCCCTTAGCATTAGTCATACTGCACTTCCTTAAGTCTGTGAGTGCGTTTCTATGTAAATAAACTATGTAGTTCACATGGGGATAAAAGTCACAGTATTTGGAGATTAGAAAGACCTATTAGATCATCTGGTCTGGCCCACAAGAGATAGTCCCTAGACAGAGAATGTAGTAACTATTGATCTTTGTGAAGAGGCCAAGAAGCATTTTCCACACTTTCTTCATTTTAACTTATCTAATAGTGCTTTGGTCACTTCCCAAGTGGACTAGTAAAATGATCATTAAACAGTTTTACTTATCAGGGAGACACAAAGTTTAACTTATCTGAGTTGACAATGTTCCACTGTGTCCATTTGTTGAAGAAATGGTCTTGTTTGCAAAATATGAACAGTGAGGAATCTCTTCTTTGAACTAGCCTGGCAGTTTTCATTCAGCAAAGAAAGCCAAAAGCCAAGTTCTTCCTAAGCTTTTTTCCTGATCTATTTTCACTAGTTTTGGAGAAATTAGATATTAAAATATTGACTTGTACAAAGTAGAAAATGAGTAAGATGGAATACCATGAGACTTTACTGCCCTTTTTTTTTTTTTTTTAATTCCATTGGCTATAGTTCATGGAGTTTGGGGGACACTTAAGGCATGGGGAGGTTTGGCATCACAGAAAAGGTCAAAAAGAAAATCAGTTAAAATAATGAAGATACATATTCTGCCAATTATTCTCTTTATTCTGCAGTTCTGAAACACTATTTCATTCATATCCTACATGTTCCCTCTACCCAGATTGTATTCAGAAAATTATCAATACTACTGAAGTGGTGAAAGAGTGTATGTGTATATTATATACCCCAAGTGTTTCAAAGGCTATATAATATGGACATTTTGATAATTATTTGGTGGATATATTCTGTGCAGATCCCTTCCAAAATGGATTCTTGATCCAGAAGTGTTTATCACAGATAAGAATGCCTTTATATATTTCATATATATGTATATATCTATATATAGATATCTCACAAATAGGAAAAACTAGCAAATAAATAGGGATGGGTCAGTAATGTAAAAGAAAAAATAGATCTAGACATTTTCAATTTGATTATTTCTCATCTACCAAACATAAATCAACTTACTCCATGCAGTAAATCTATTTTTATCGAGTTAGAATTTCCAGGCTAGGTATGATATTTATGTCATGTGAGATTATATTAGAAATACTGTTGAAGGACTTAATGTAGTTCTTGATTTCTTGAAGTCTACATTCTAAGTCAAGAGTTTACACTCCATGGAAACCTATAACAAATCTGAGGATTTCAGAGGAAATCAGTAAGACTCTCTATGTGCACAGAGGATGCACTGTGAGCTAAGCCTTTTCCCAGGTGTTGTAAAGAATTATAAAGGAGGTATTAGATATGGTCCTCGCTCTTCCAGAG
This sequence comes from Trichechus manatus latirostris, assembly GCF_000243295.1. Lineage (NCBI taxonomy): Eukaryota > Metazoa > Chordata > Mammalia > Sirenia > Trichechidae > Trichechus > Trichechus manatus. The sequence goes on along the minus strand of NW_004444163.1, from coordinate 2,381,488 downwards.
CTTAGGGTATTATGGAGGAGATAAATATCTACTCCCCTGTCCCTCATCTCTCCCACAGGATGCAAAGTTAGTGAGTAATTTCTGATATCTAGCTTATGTTGACTTGAGCTGGTGAATCAGAGACCAGACAAGAAAATGACACACTCACATAGGGAAACTGAGGAAATATCAATTAAAGGATTATTTACAAATATTGGGTGGAGTTAAGAGAGACCAACAAAGGATGGCGACTCATCCTGGGACTAACAACACCAGGGAGGAAGCTATTACCACCCCTAGGCCTGAGAGCAAAGAGAGGGAGTGGTTATCAGAAGCTGGAGAAAGTGCTAGAATTATAAAAGATGGCCCCCTTCAATAAGGAATGTAGCCAGGCTAACCCTAAGACCTGCAGGAAGAGAGTCACAGGGATTAAGCACCCTAACAACTCTCTCCACTTTCCCTTGGATCTCCCTTTGGCAAAACACATTCAGAAGTCAGAGAGCAAGCGGGATTGTTGAGGCATTCCAAGAAGGCCAACCTCTGAGAGCCCAGAGCATTAGGGGAAAGGGCGGAAAGAAGATCTGGCAAGGCAGAGAATAACCAACAGAGCTGGCTAAGTTTAGAACAATTCAAATTCACAGGAAAATGCATACGATGTATTCAGAATTAAATATTTTGGTAGACTGGCTCAAAGTAGTGTTTAATTTGCAACAGAATATTTTGGCACTTTTCCATTAGATGAGCTCAGACAGTCAACATCAGTTTCCAACTAAGCCATAGAACATAAATGGTAAAATCTAGTGTAGCCAATATTCTGCCAAGCTGAGGTCTATAACTGGCACATCTACATGTCAACTAACTATAAAACCCGTTGCTGTCCGGTCGATTCCGACTCATAGTGACCTTATAGGAGAGAGTAGAACTGCCCCACAGGGTTTACAAGGACAAACTGGTGGATTTGAACTGCCAATCTTTTGGTTAGCAGCCGAGCTCCCAACTAACTATACAACATAAATTTTGCTTTATAATGCTGACCTTGAAGCATACAGGGTATGCTTTAAATCTTAATAACCTTAAATCTTAAATAAAGATTAAAGTGTATTTAGAACAATTTAGTTTTAAGGAGACTATAATATATTTTTTAAACTGGTCATTTGTGTAACTTACGTATGGCAATTCTATTTAAAATTTATATTAAGTAACCAGAAAACTCTGTTTCTGGGTCATGGCAAGTAGTAAAAAGTTTACTTCCTGTAAATTCATTTTGTACCTTTCTGTTTAGTCTTTGGGGAAATAGCCTCCTTTAATTATGTTTGATTTAATATGTGTTTTGCATATTTGTTCTAGTATATCAGCAACACTTCATTACTTAATAATAAAAAGCTACAAATAGATTAAAAGACTCTTAAACCCTCCGAGGATTTAGAACACACATCATGAGTGCCCTGTTTATGTTTTGAAATTGCTTATTAGCAGTTGACCAGAAGCAGCATGTTGCTATAACACTGCGCCCACCCCATCGAGCATGATCTGTCCCAATTTGGAATCCAAGTTATGATTTGAATTCTATACATTTTATTGAAATTTGCAAATGGCAACTACAGAATACTTGGGGCCTTATTCATTAAACAATGAGTCATTCTGGAATGCCTTTCCCTCTTTCCTGGACTTGATGAACTTTTTTACATAAAATTTGGCTGCCCTTGATGCAACAGAAGCAACAATTAAAGTACTAGTGTTACTGTGCATCAGCCTGGTTTGGAAACATGTCCACAAGTTTCCAGTCCAACGTAAAAACTGAATGCATATATAAGGATTGAACAGTAAGTCATCATATATATACCCTAAATGCTTGAAAGACTATCATAGAAAATTTGACAATTATTTGGTTGATCTAATCTGTACTGATAACCTCTGCAATTGATTTTTGATCCAGAATTGTTTACCCCAGAGAGAAAAATCTTTAGGCCTTGAAAAATGGAACATTCTGATTTTAGCTTCTGATCACAATTCATGAATTATAAAACACCAAACCCTTTGCTGTCAAGTTGATTCTGACTCAGCGACCCTAAAGGACAGAGTAGAATTGTACCATAGGGTTTCCAAGGCTGTAATCTTTATGGAAGCAGACTCACATCTTTCTCCCATGGAGCATATGGTGGGTTCGAAACACTGACCTTTCAGTTAGCAGCCAAGCACTTAACCACTGCACCACCAGTGCTCCTTCTTATAAAACACGTTTCTTTTTAAAGTCCTATAGGAACAAATGGTCTTAACTTCACTTTCCCTGAGAGGCATTCTTAAGTGAATGAGTAATAAGACTGCAAAGATATGTTTACACATGATATTTATGTGGCTATACAGAACATACTGTCTACTTTCAGGTAATTTTCAAGTAAAAATGCCAGTATAATTATAATTTCCTAACTGTTTTCCCTTGGCTCTCTTTCACAAATATATTGATCCATATTCTCTATACCTGAAGCATAAAACGGAGTAAGGCAAGATGCACAAAAGTAGGATAAGGAAGAAAGAGGCAGCAATGTTATCATATATCTCTCCTGGTCACATTTTAAACAATACCCCATAAAGCCTTCTACTATGCTTATTCAAAGAGTCCTCTTTCCCTGAATTTGTACCTGAAAGGTTAAATCTCATTTCCCCCTGCCAGAGCTGGAGCTATTTATTAAAGCAATAGAAGGAAAATGACAGGAGACGGAATCCTCCCTCTAGACAAGGCTCAAGCCATATCAAACATGATGTTACGTGAACTTCTCCCCTCCTCCATCCTTCTTTAATGCACCGTATAGAGAAGGCTCTCATGTTGTAAAGATGTCATATATATTTTCTCTTCTCTCAAAGCTTCCTGAATAAAGAGATCTATTTGTCTCCATGGTGTTTTCTCCATTAACAGTATCAGAGCTGCAGGAACACAATGGGAGATGTGTTTTCCGTTAACCTCTTGACTCAGAGATGTCCTGATGCTAAACGTTATTGCATTTTGCATTAGCACAGAACAGTGGGAGCTCTGTGACTGATGTAAAAGGGCTGAGAAGGGCCACAGAAGCTCTCATATGCTCCATACTGTAGTTGACAGTGGAGCATGAAGCACATAAGTTTTGCTCAGAAAGAGCGCCAACAGGAGCCAGGGAGGGAGGTGGTAAATTGCATCCACCCGGTCTTCTTCCCCACTGAGATAACCTATACTGTAAAATCATTTCCACTGCTTTAACATACTCTGTTCATAGACAGTAACTTGGCAGAAACTAATTTACTTTTCCTTATTACACTGTTAGCCTAGTGATCTGCAAGTCATGGAAGGAACAGGGGATTAATATTTACTGTTTTCTAGGCTTCAGAAAGGTCATAGCCCTAAAAATCCTATGGAGTGTGGTTCTACTCTGCAACACATGGGTCATCATGAGTTGGAATCAACTCAGTGGCAACTGGTTTGGTTTTCTTAGGCTATTTTTCCATTGCCTTAATGTGGCTGTCTGTGTTAGCAGTTTCATGTGGTAACCATTACTGTAAACTCTCCCTTACCATTCTGCTGTTTCATAGTACAGAGATAGACTTGGGAATATCTTCTTCTATATGGTAAGACAGGAGGATATGGAGCCTAAGAAGTTAAGATTCTAGTCACTGCAGTCTAAGATTCTTGAGTGACAGTCTCAGAATCACAGTTAATCAGAAATTAACTCAGAAATTATCCCGTCCTATTCCATGATTTTGCATATGTGGACACTGAAGTTCAAAATGCTTATATAATTTGAGTATGGCAGAACCAGGTTGGACACCAGCATCCATGCCTGTGGCCGAATTCTCTTCACATGCGCAGTATTCAAGAATGCTTTTGTTGAATGAATAATTGTAATGTGAAGATCTTTAGGGTCATGCTCAATGTCACAATGTCCCTATATCTAAAATGAAACTCATAGTTTTGCATCTTAGGGTACTGTATTAGCAAAAGGAACTAAAATATAAAAAAATGATAAGCTATGCAGCTACAATTAAAGGCAAACTGGATATACTTATCAAAAGATGGGAAGTTGCTCCTAAGTTTCTTACCCTAAGCCTAAGTACCTGGAGACATTAGAATTTAGAAGCATTTGATTAAGTAAAGCCTTGCTATCCAAGAGTGTGTTCCATGCAGTAACAGCATCAGCCTCCTTAAAGAGTTTCTTAAACTAGTTAACATGGAGTTGATTCTGACTCATGACGACCCCATCTGTGTCAGAGTAGAACTGGTCTCCATAGGGTTTTCAGTGACTGATTTTTGGAAAGTAGATCACCAATCCTTCTTTCCAAGGTGCCTTTGGGTGGACATGAACTTCCAACCTTTTGGTTAGCAGCCAAGTGCTTTAACTGCACCACCCAGAAACTCCAAAGAGTTTGTTAGGAATGCAGAATTCCATCCCCCATCCAGACCTTCTGGATCAGAATCTCTGTTTTAACAAGATCCCAGGTGATTCATGTTAACATTGAAGTTTGAGCAACACTGGTTTATAGGACACTCTCAGTAGAGCTTGGAAGGGCAATTGTGAGAGAAATAGGCTATTAAAAACCACCAGAGATAGGTCTTAGGATAGAAAAACAGGTTTTCTGGTGAGGTTATAACATGGAAGGCATGAGATGAGGGGAAAATAGCACAGTGGGACAAGAATAGGTGTGAGATGGGGTGTTATTCCATTTGTAATCAGAGTAACAGTAAATGTTTAGAAAATATATATTAGTTAAACTAAGAGAGACTCGGCTTGCTCGTTTTCCCCTGGGTCTTACAGAAAACTCAGAGTAGACGATGAGCCAAAGCCAATGTCAGAAGTCTAGTGCTTGTATCAGTCCTTACAGGAATGTCTTTGGAAGTGCATACGTATACACTAGTAGCGGACATCGATGGCATTATCACATACTGGCTTGAATGTCTCTACTAATAAACCAAGTAAAACAAGAATCTGATGCCCGTAAATAAAGAAGCACAGATTACCTGTCTTCAGGAAAGTTTATAAACTCTCTATTCTAACTGATCAAAGTCTTCCCAAATTGCCTCAGCAAAACATTCCTTGCTTGATGAAGAAAGTCAAAATGTCAGCAACGAGTCTATGTTTTGAAGCCATGTCAATGCATTAGAAAGTAGCTGGATTAAATTGCCAGATTAGAAATAATTAAAATATCATTTACACTGCCAGTGTAGATATTATTAGTTCTTGATGATATTTAAAAATCTAACATGGAATAACTTTTTTTTTCTTTTTAAATACTAAAATTAATTCCCAGTAGATATTATGGTCGTTTGCATTACTGGTGTATTTGGGATTTCTGGGGCGAAGAATGACTGTCAGTTTTACAAAATTCAGTGAATATCTGTGAGGAAACAGAACACATATTCATTAAAACAACTGATGAAATACTAGATAAAATTGATTCTAATATGTGCCTAAAGTGCCTTCCAACATATTTTATTTTTTTTGCAGTTCCCCAACTCTTTGTCCTACCATAGGATATTGGTTGAAAAATACAACAGTATGATCTCTTAGAATAAATACAACCAGAATGTTCCTTAGAAGCAAGGATGGCAAAGCTTCCACTCACTTACTTTGGACAGAACATCAGGAAAGACCAATAGCTAGAGAAGACATCATGTTTGGTAAAGTAGAGGGTCAGCGAAACTGAGGGAAACCCTCAATGAGATGGATTGACACAATCACTGCAAGAGTAGACCCAAACATACCAATGATCATGAAGATGGACGGAACCAGGGAACATTTCTTTCTGTTATACTTTAGGTTTGGGTCAGGCGCACCTTAGTCCTCCAGCTATAGTATTCCAATTATCTCATATGCATGCGAAAACTAGACAATGAATAAGGAAGATTGAAGAAGAATTGATGCATTTGAATTGGGGTATTGGCAAAGAGTATTGAATATACCATGGACTTCCAGAAGAATGAACAAATCTGTCTCAGAAGAAGTACAGCCACAAAGCTCCCTAGAAGCGAGGATGGAGAGACTCCATCTGTCTTACTTTGGACATGTTCTAAGGAGAGACCAGTCCCTGAAGAAGTGCATCATACTTGGTAAAGCAGAGGGTCAGTGAAAAAGAGGAAGACCCTCAAGGAGATGGATTGACATAGTGGCTTCAACAACGGGCTCAAACATAGCAACGATTGTAAGGATGGTGCAGGACCAGGCAACATTTTGTTCTGTTATACATAGGGTCACTATAAGTCAGAATCAACTCGATGGTGTCTAATAACTACAACATAATCTCCAAGACACTACAGCCATTCTGAAAGCAAATATGGCATTATTTAAACTCTGTTAGATACACTCTTATTACCAAAGGGAGTAGAAACTCAATCATATTAAAGTTACTTTGTCTTCAGAATCAGAATCCCAAACACTAGTTTGCCCTTGGGAACCATGCTTATGTGAACTCATTCAAGCTTATGCCACTGAAAATGAGAGCGCTTTATTGTCTCCTACAGAAAAATAATTGTATTTTTTAAAGCTTTATAAACATACAAACGGTGCTAAGTATGTCTTTATATGTCAAGTGTCTACAGATATTTATTACACAATCTCTTAGCCAACACAGATTCAGGTAATAAGTGTGTTTCATGTCAAACTCATAGTAAATGTGGCAAAGAAATGGCAGTGTCTTCTAGAGCAAGGCCACAGGAAAGGCCCTTCTGAAGGACAGATGAATAAACTCAGAAATGAAGACTGTACGGGGTCTAAGTTTTGCTCCCGGCTATGCTGCAGACTTTCTTTTTTCTTTTTTTTTTTTAATTGTACTTCAGGTGAAGGCTTACAGAACAGTTTCTCATGAAACAGTAGTACACATATTGTTTTATGACATTGGTTAATAACCCTACAACATGTCAACCCTTTCCCTTCTTGACTTTTTTTTTTT